>NC_059359.1:32145984-32462650 GCF_019703515.2 Myxocyprinus asiaticus
GCTAGCACCATGCGCTACCAGTTGAGCTACAGGAACAGAACCAGAGTTCAGTATTATGTTGTTTGTATTTACATGGGCGCATATGTTTACATTTCTCAATGTGTGTTGTCTCTGGTGAGGGAGGATGAAGAGATACTGAAGTGCCCATCTCTATGGTGATGGTATTATCTAGAGGAGCTTGTCAAAGGAGACGGGACACAATCACAGGGCTTGAATAGGTTAGGCCCTACACGTTAGAAATCTCATGTGCATGTGACAGAGCACAGGCCGCATGTAACACACAGTGCCTTGTCTCAGCTTAGAACCATAATACAGCACTAATGGAGTCTTTTCAAACTAAGCTTTCTTCAAGCACAAATGCTTACTTGTTCTGTTCTCTCGTCCCTCAGTGTGAGCTTGTCTTTAGGCCTCCACTGAGTCTGAACCTGAACTGAGACTAACTGGATTTAGATGAGACAATGAAGATGTTATCTGAATAAATGTGCTCTACATATTTTATATTAATACATACGAGACTGATTGTAATTGCAACAAAGAGACCATAACATCCATAAAATGTTCTTTACCTCCGATATATAATAAACCCTTGTAGTTTAGAACCTGTACATTGCGCATATAAAGTACATGTTATTTTGAATGCATTGCCAATGCTGTTGTTCTCAAGGGCAGGATACTGCATAAATCTAAGCATATTAGCTCAGAGCTGTTATAGGAATTGTCTGTGGCCCACTGAACAGCAAGAAACCATTTCACAACACTCAAGAATGTGTGACTGAACACTTCCTTTTACTTTGTCATAGTGCACATTCTTCCAATGAGTCACAGCAACCATGTATTAGAGGGGATGTGGAATGTATGTTGTTGTAGGCGATGATAAAGGATGGCAGTACAGAGGCCTTAGGTTGACCTTGCTGGGGTAGCAATGCATACAAGTCTGCATTTCTCAACTCACTTGGCTTATCTGTCAGCTGTTGTCACTTAATTTATCTGTTTATTAAAGTTTGCTAAATATTTAATGACAATTAAAAGAAATAGCCATCTGTGTCCTTAATACGCCAGTAATGCAAGCTGAACTGCTTGGAAGAACTGTGGTATCCAGCATCAACAGTCAGTCTGCACTGTTTGCTCCATCTGCTTTCTCCATATTGGTGGAGACCAGGATTTTGGACCCATCTCTCTTCTAATAAACATTTTTAAATTAGTCTTCTTTTGGGCTTGGGAACTGAGTCTTATTCGGAACAGGTTTAGTTTTTGAACAAATGCCGGAATGACTTTCGGTTTCATCAACGGTTCTTGAACTTGCATTTTTCCTCCAATGTGGATGGAACACCGTAGTAAAATACTTAATAAAAAAATAATATGTTGTGTTTTCTGCTGTGCTGTTCAGCAGCACTGCTGCACTCTATTGAATCTACAGCATGGAAACAGCACACACATGTACTCTGATTCCCAAATGAATGACACTTATTAGTAAGGATGTCATAAAATATCAATATATCGATTATTGATCGGCATGTTATTTTATCAGTAGATTTGAGGCATCGATATTTTAAAATTAGCCAACATTTAAATTAGAAGCCCAATTTGGGTGCTTTCCAATTGTCTCAGTTGGCCTCTGTTTAACAGTAGGGATGTGCGCTATGACTAATTTGACTGTCATTTAAACGGGAGTTTTGTAGTCGACTAGTCTGAAGAGAAACCAACCTTCAGAAAACAGTAAAAAAAAAAAAAAAAAAAAAATTGTGTTTTTGCAACCCATTTAAAATACTTAATCTATTCCAAATCCGATGCTAAATTACACTGAAAAGGGGCATTTATCTGTGACGTGCTCGCCTTGAAATGTGATCATTGTACATTAAATACAGAACATAACATGCATTCACTGAATCAATGTTAGCAAATACTTAACAGACATATTTATTTAAAACAATTGAATGAATAGTGCAGGATCAATGGAACAACCATTAAAAGCCTGTTCTAAACGGAAATCACCAAGTAAAAGTTACTTAACATATTAAAACAGTCAGGACATTGTTGAAAATAATTAAAAGGTAGACTAAGCCAAATCTATGAGAGAGAAAAAAAATGCGCAGAAAAGTTGCGCGTATTTCACGACGTGAAGTCGTGCATTAACCATTGATCTAATACGACAGCTGTTCGGTAAAGAACGTCAACCAATACCAGTTACGATGTAAAAATAAATAAATTAAAAAAAGTAGCTATAGGATAGAAAAAATAGGCCTGTGATGTAGCCTACAATAAACCTAATGTATTCTAAACATGACTTGTACACAGAATAAAATATAGTTTAACCCATTCAGCAGTCGGCACCTCGTTGAAAATAAATGGCATGCCTAGCCTAAAACAGTTATTTTCTAGTCTACTTACTCAAAAGTATACATTTTTTGGATGAGCAAAATTAACACGTCGACATGGTCTGGTGAAAGACGGGACTTGACTCACCTGAGGCGTCTATCCTACGCTTGAAAAAGCCCGCTCAGTGGAAAAATAGCATCCAAGTATGCACAGATGTAAAGAAGACTCAAATGTGAAAACATCCATAGGGACTTTCAAATGTTTGGAAAACTGATTCCCGCACCACCAAAGTGATTTCATTACTACTTTGCTGAGTTTGCTTGTCTAGCGAGAGGATATTTTCCTGCGGGCCACAAGTGAGAGAGGGAAGAAGCACGTGCAGCCTGAGGTGAAATTAAACTCTGTATCTGCTCCAGATATCCTCTTTTTTAAATAATATTTATATTATTAATTCTATTTAAAATATGTAACATTAATATGACAGTAATTTAAGTGCAGCCTCTGTAAAAATATAAAGCCAAACATAAATGTGTAAAAATGATGATCAGTTTAATGGGGGGAAATATTAACCGACTAGTAATTCCAGTGTCGACTAGCAGCATCAGAACCGTTTATTCAACTAGTCTACTAGTCTCGCACATCCCTATTTAACAGTCTGGCGTAATAGGTTTGGGAGACCACAAGAGGGTAATATAACATCTATCTCACACCACATAGACAGGACAAGCTGAAGCAGTGCAGGTGATGATAGTCCAAAGTTATGAAGGTTTTTGTACTTCAAGAATTAACAAAGTGACATTGAGTTTGCTGCAGGTTAGTGAAACTGCGTAAACTGAACAATTAGAAATGGTTTATTATGCAATTTCTCTGTATGTACAGTAACCTTTAGTGTTGTCACGGAACCAAAATTTCAGTAGCGAAATTTCACGGTTCTCAATACCACTTTCGGTACCACAGCATAAATATGCTAATATGACAATGTGCTATTGAACACACCTGTTTAGCCAATTTAAATAGTTACTTTTCAATGTAAATAATAAATTAAAAGAAATCCATGTTTCCTTCGTGTTTCTCAATCAAGGATGCATTGCTTAAGTATTTTTAAGTAGCGCCCTACTGAAATCTGTTTTATTCTTTACCAAATCATGTTTTCCTTTTTGTTATTATTTTCCAGAACTCCGAGTTTTAATTTAATCATCAAAATGGTGTCTAATCAATTCATTCTCAAATCTTTTAACAAGTGAAAATATAACTTTTGTCATCATTGCATTTTTTTTTTTTTTTGCCAAACTTTTATTCAACAGCAGTCTTACTTGTGATGTATTGCTTCATTATTATTATTAATATTACATTTTACTATACATTTGTAATATATTTCTGTAACAATTTCTTCAATTTCAGGGCTCTAGCTTATATTTTGAAATGTGCTTTTATTATGACTTGTATTTTTTTGCCTGAATCTTCACTTTCTGGATAAACAGTTTGCAACACTTAAGTCATGTCTGAAATCTCATCTCTTTACACTGTCCTTTGAGTCTGACAAATTAAATGTAGGACACCATTTTGGAGTGTTTGTATTTTGTGTTTTAGATTACTGGCGTTTGTGTATGTGGTAAATTATTTATTTAATTGTGATTTTCTCCCCAATTTGGAATGCCCAATTCCCAATGTGCTCTAAGTCCTCGTGGTGGCGTAGTGACTCGCCTCAGTCCGGGTGGCGGAGGACGAATCAGTGTTGCCTCTGAGTCTGAGACGTCAATCCGCACATCTTATCACGTGGCTTGTTGAGCGCATTACCGTGGAGATATAGCACGTGTGAAGGCTTCATGCTATTCTCCGCGGCATCCACGCACAACCCACCACGCGCCCCACTGAGAGCGAACCACATTATAGAGACCACGAGGTTACCCCATGTGACTCTACCCTCCCTAGCAACCGGGCCAATTTGGTTGCTTAGGAGACCTGGCTGGAGTCACTCAGCACACCCTGGATTCGAACTCACGAACTCCAGGGGTGGTAGTCAGCGTCTTTACTCGGTGAGCAACCCAGGCCCAACGGCAGACACTCTTGAGATGTTACTTGCTGCTTTTAGAAAAGGTCATGAAGCTTCAGTGTACTATTCCTGGCTAATTCAGAGTCTAGAGGACAGGGTTTTAACATCTCTTAAGAAGTTATGAGAGAGAGACTTAAATTTAGTACTGGAAGATGGAGAATGGGGTAGGATTTAAAAAAATGTCAAGTCTATGTCTAGGGATGCAAGGGTGCACCTCATTCAATTTAAGATTCTGCATCGTTTTTATTGAACTCCCTCTAGATTGTATAGGCTTGGCCTTAAAGACACACCTACTTGCTGGCAATGGCAGTTGGAGGATGGGGAAATAGCCCATGTTTTTTGGTGCTGAACTAAGATTCAATAGTTTTGGTCGAGGGTTCAGAATTTTATCTGTGAGGTCTTGAGCACTTAGATTTTATTTTGCCCCAGACTGTATGTTTTGGGTTATGGGGCGGGTATTAATATTATAAACAAACATATAAAAAAACTGGGTCCTTACCAGCGTGATGATCGGCAGGCAGGTAATTCTTAGGGGATGGAAGTCGGCTGGTGCGCCCTCATGGGCAGAGTGGAGGCTTTTGAAGATATGTCACATAGACGTCTGGGCAGTTTGGGTGCATATGGGAAGTGGGACACTTATTTGGCCTTCCTAGAAGGTTGTCAGGGAGGAGCAGTGGAGAGGGACAATTTTGATTAAAATTAATATGTGGAACCCTTTTTCTTTTGTGTTGGTTAATTTTATAATTTTTTGTTATGTGTGTCTGTTGTTATTAATGTTTGACCACTGGGATGTATGTTGGGTGACGGGTCGGGGGGGGGGGCACATAACTGATAAAAGTTGATTCTGTGTATTCTTATGCTATTTGTTTAAATATGAGTATGGACTAAATAAAAAAACAATTGTTAATGACAAAAATGTTGTGGCTGATCGATGTAATTTGGTAACAGACTGCTGAGGGCAGTCTTATTTCCAAATATTTCTTCCTGAAAAGTAAGAATCGGTAATGAAACCATTTAAGGATCGGAACCAGAATCGTTATTTCCTTATGATTTCCATTCCTAGTCATTTTTTGCTTTCTCCCCTGTTGGAATTAGGGGTGGAAATCAGCAGGGACCTGTCATTGTGTTATAATACTGATAAGTGTTTTTAACTGCCTCATTCTTCAATAACAGTTCCTTTGCAAAGCTTCAATCATATTATGACTGGTTCATAAGCGATCCACGCTGAAATACTCTGAGGACACATCCACATGACGTGCACATATACAGTATCATCCTGCACTGAGACGTACATTGCCGGAAACGCATTAGAATGGACAAAGACGTCCATCTAGTGCATATTTACATATATCCGCAATAAAAACTAGCACAGCTGGGTGAAAGAACACGTCCAGGAAGCATTTGTGCTCAAAACAGCAAGATGCAGCACGAGATGCATGATAACAGACAAAGATGTCTGTCTAGTGCATGTTTGTATACAAAAAACATTTCACAAATATCCAGATGTGTCTCTTTTAGTGTTCAGGAATAGTTAGTCACTAGGGCTGGGACGATTCATCGACGTCATCGATTACAGAAATACGTCGATTTGCATAACGTGCGTCGGCGTGTCGCAATGGAGTAATTAAAATGGCAGCGCCCAGTTTAAGTATGGATTCCCCCGAAGAACAAGCTGTAGCTAAAAAAAAAACTCGCCTGCGGTCATCTAAAGCATGGGAGTATTTTAGCGAGAGACCCAACAATGTGGTGCTGTGTAAGCTATGCAAATTGGAAATGGCTTATCACAGCAGTACAACCGCCATGAACGAACACTTGAAGCGAAAGCATCCCGGAGCACTTTGTCAAGACGGCAGCAAGGCAGCACCGTAAGTCCTGTTTACTTTTTGTTCCCACTCAAGCATAACATATTAGTATTACAACACGTGTTTCTGTTAGCAGTAATCACTTTAAACTGATTTTCTAAATGTTTCCTCATCGCCCCCATGTTAAAAGTAATTTCTGCACCGCTGCTAATGTGGGGTGACCATACGTCCTCTTTTTCCCAGAAATGTCCTCTTTTTCGGACCTTAAAAAAGCGTCCGGCCAGGATTTCTAAATTTGCCAAAATGTCTGGGATTTGGCTTTATTTGCATTATGATGTGCATCTGGTCTAATACCTCATTGTGTGTGCGTGCATATTTGCATTGCTTTAACCCCTCTTTGTAAGTCCCGCCTTCTCGCACACCAATTGGTCAATTATAAGAGGCTTGCAGCAACTATTGGCCAAATTCCTGCCTGTCAATCTCTCCGCGGACGCCAAAGCACTGTTGTGTTCAGCATCAAACAGTTGCTTGACAGTAGCAGCAAATGACAGCTGAGTGGAAACAATGCCCAAACGAAAGTGCAAATTTACAGAAGATTTGCACAAAAATTCCCATGCTTTCGTCCAGGTCGAGATCCGTGGGAACAGAATGTATGACATGTAAAGCTGGCACTTATGTCTCAGTTGCTAATAAAGGTGCAAGTGATTAAGAAGCACACATTAAAAGGTGAAAGTTCATCAGGTAAATTAACGGACTACTTTTTGCGACCAGGTAAAATGATCACATTGCTTAATTTTCCATGGCCATTCAAAATAATAGTAATAGTAAATGAAGGTACACTCATGGCATCCAATATTTTATTTTAGTACATGGACATTCAAAAGAATGTTGGAAATGTGTATTTATTTATATATATATTTATGTTATGCTAATAGAGTCTTTTTTTCACTGTATTAAAGTTTGCATTCATAGTAACACTGTTTTTCGTTGCAGAATAATGCCCTACAGTGCACAGTTTGTTTCTTGTACATTTGTTTGTGTTTAAGAGAAGATGATTTAATAAAATATTTAAATATTAATGAGACAAGATTTGTATATTTATTTTGGGTTAATTAATTGTTATATTAATCAAGTAATAATTATAAAAAATCAAATAATCGGCAAATTAGTCAAATCAAATCACTTTATTGTCACACAGCCATATACACAAGTGCAATGGTGTGTGAAATTCTTGGGTGCAGTTCCGATCAACATAGCAGTCGTGACAGTGATGAGACATATACCAATTTACAATAACATCAAATTAACACAACACAATTTAAACATCTGTTATACACATAATTACACTCAACAGTATACAAATAATAACATACACTGTACAGTATATAATACGCACTATATAGATGCACATTATTCAATAAAAATAAAAAATATATAAAAAAGTATATATAGTAGTAAATATAGAATGTACAGTATTGTACTGTATTGACATTCAGGCTGTCGGTTGATAGTCAGTTGTTAAGAGAGAATATAATATAATAATAATATAATTTATGACAGTCCGGTGTGAGATATAAGAGTAAGGGTAATAAAGTGCAGTGCTGATGTATTTTGTTCATGGGAGATCAAGAGTTCAGAAGTCTGATTGCTTGGGGGAAGAAGCTATCATGGAGTCGGCTGGTGCGGGTCCTGATGCTGCGATACCGCCTACCTGATGGTAGCAGTGAGAACAGCCCATGGCTCGGGTGGCTGGAGTCTCTGATGATCCTCCAAGCTTTTTTCACACACCGCCTTGTATATATTTCCTGGAGGGAGGGAAGCTCACCTCTGATGATGTGTCTGGCAGTATGCACCACCCTTTGCAGTGCTTTGCGGTTGTGGGCGGTGCTATTGCCGTACCAGGCGGAGATGCAGCCAGTCAGGATGCTGTCTACAGTGCAGGTGTAGAACCGTGTGAGGATGTGGCAGTTCATTCCAAACTTCCTCAGCCGTCTCAGGAAGAAGAGGCGCTGATGAGCCTTCTTCACAACGACTTCAGTGTGGATGGACCATGTGAGTTCCTCAGTGATGTGGACACCCAGGAACTTGAAGCTGCTGACTCTCTCCACTGGTGCTCCATTGATGGTGATGGGACTGTGTTCTTTGTCTTTTCTTCTGAAGTCCACCACAAGCTCCTTTGTCTTACTGACATTGAGGGAGAGGTTGTGCTCCTGACACCAGTGTGTCAGAGTGTGCACCTCCTCTCTGTAGGCTGTTTCATCATTGTCAGTGATCAGACCTACCACCGTCGTGTCATCAGCAAACTTAATGATGGCATTGGAGCTATGTGTTGCCACACAGTCATGTGTGTACAAGGAATACAGTAGTGGGCTGAGAACACAGCCTTGTGGGGCTGCAGTGTTGAGGGTTAGTGATGAGATGTTGCTGCCTATTCTAACCACCTGGCGTCTGCTTGACAGGAAGTCCAGGATCCAGCTGCACAACGAGCTGTTTAAGCCCAGAGCCCGGAGTTTCTCATCTAGCTTGGAGGGCACTATGGTGTTGAATGCTGAGCTGTAGTCTACAAACAACATTCTCACATAAGTGTTCTTTTTTTCCAGGTGGGAGAGAGCAGTGTGTATTGTAGATGCAATGGCATCATCAGTGGAGCGGTTGTTGCGGTAAGCAAACTGCAACGGGTCAAGAGAGAGAGGCAGCACAGAGCAGATGTAATCTCTGATTAGTCTCTCAAAACATTTGCTGATGATGGGGGTCAGAGCAACAGGACGCCAGTCATTTAAGCAAGTTATTTTTGATTGCTTTGGAACAGGCACAATGGTGGATGTTTGAAAGCATGTGGGGACTACAGACAAAGAGAGGGAAAGGTTGAAAATGTCCGTAAAAACATCAGCCAGCTGGTTCGCGCACGCTCTGATGACGCGGCCCGGAATGCCGTCTGGGCCCGCGGCTTTGCGGATATTCACCCTTTGGAAGGATCGGGTTACATCCGCTACAGAGACGGAGAGTGAACTAACCTCTGTAGCTTCGGCCGCGAGAGCTCTCTCTGCGAGGGCGGTGTTATTTCCCTCAAAACGAGCATAAAAGTATTTAGCTCATCCGGGAGAGAGGCAGCGGTGTTCATGGTGGAGTTTTTATTCCCTTTAAAGTCCGTGATGATGTTAATTCCCTGCCACATGCTTCTAGAGTTGGTGGTGTTAAACTGCCCTTCAGTCTTGCTCCTGTACTGGCGTTTTGCGGTTCTGATAGTTTTTCGGAGGGCATAAAAGGCTTGTTTATGCTCCTCCGCGTTCCCGGAATTAAAAGCGGAGGTCCGCACATTAAGTGCCGCGCAAACATCGTTATTTATCCATGGTTTCTGATTCGGATAGATCCGTATTGTTCTGGTTGGAACCATGTCCTCCACGCACTTTTTGATGAAACACATTACGCTATCAGCGTAAAGCTCGATGTTGTCATCAGAGGCGGACCGGAACATCTCCCAGTCTGTGTGATCAAAACAGTCTTGTAGCGAAGAGTTTGATTGGTCCGACCAGCACTGGATCATTCTGAAGGTGGGTGCTTCCTGTTTCAGTTTCTGCCTGTAAGCGGGCAGAAGCAGAATGGAAGAGTGGTCCAATTTGCCAAATGGTGGGCGGGGGAGGGATTTGTAGCCATCCCGGAACGAAGAGTAGCAATGGTCCAAAACCCGGTCCCCTCGTGTGTTGAAACTAATGTGCTGGTGGTATTTTGGTGCGACTGATTTTAAACTGGCTTTATTAAAGTCCCCGGTCACAATGAACGTGGCCTCAGGGTGCACGGTTTCCTGCTCACTTATTCTCCCATACAGTTCCTTGAATGCCCGGTCTGTGTCGGCTTGTGGGGGGATGTACACAGCAGTGATAATGATTGCTGTGAATTCCCTCGGTAGCCAGAATGGTCGACACAGAAGCATGAGAAATTCCAGATCAGGAGGACAGAAAGACTTGATAGAATGTACGTTCCTCTGATCACACCAGGATTTGTTGATCATAAAACATACTCCACCACCTCTACTTTTACCTGAGAGGTCTTTCGCTCTGTCCGCTCGGTGCACGGAGAACCCCATGGGTTCAATGGCTGAGTCTGGAATTTTCCGTAAGGCAGATAATGCAGCAGTCCCTTGTCTCTCGTTGGAAAGAGATCTGCGCTTTCAGCTCGCAGAGCTTGTTATCCAGAGACTGAACATTTGCCAGTCGATTTGCACGGCGTCTTACTCTGATGAGAACGCCGGCTCTGTTTCCCCTTTTCCTTTTGCGTTTCCGCGGCCGGGCTGCCCAGACAAAGGGCTCCGCTTGCGTGTTTGTAAAGAGCGGGTCGGCATTGAGGAATTTGAAGTCCAGTTTACGGTGTGAAATTGCTGAACCAATGTCCAAAAGTGTTTGTCTGTCTTAGACAATAAGGCAGACAACATCCAAGACAAAAAACATAAGAATTGTGAACAAAACAAACAAAACATTACTATGTTGTGTCGGAGCTCGCAACGCAGCAGCCATACTCGGCGCCATCTTGAATCTAGAACTCTTCTAGATAGTCATTAGATTAATCAACTAATCGGAAAAAGAATTGTTAGATTAATCAATAAAAAAATAATCATTAGGTGCAGCCCTATTAGTCACACTAGGCCTGTCTGTCCTGCTCTCTCTCTCTCTGAGCACCAGTGGTCGGCAGCACCATGACGATGATGAATGTTGTGGAGTGTATAAATGCAATTGAGCAATGTCTTGTGACATCATGAACACACAGATTTCAAAACAAGATGTGTCAGCAGGGGGTGACTATAAATGCTCTTTTTTTTTTTTTTTTTTTTTTTTTTTATCTGGGGAGGAAATTGAGTTCTGAAACTAACAGTATGTTTTTATAGTAAAGTTACCTCTTATATGTCTAAATATCAGGGGAAATTAGATTTTCCATTTCATGACCCCTTTAATGTTGTCTATTGCAATTCACAATTTCTCATTCATCTTCAGTTGTGGGAAAAATTACTTGTGTCATGCACAAAGTAGATGTCCTAAATGACTTGCCAAAACCATAGTTTTCTAATATGAAATCTGTGGAGTGGTTCAAAAATTAGTTTTAATGACTTCAACCTAAATGTATGTAAACTTCTGACTTCAGCTGTACATGTGAGTGAGTTTTAACTTGTTTTATTATTACATGACAACACCTTACAGCCTAGCAGTGTGAAAGATCTGTACGGACATCCTTACAAATGTTGTAGAATTATATTCTTAGATTGTTCTGAGTTTGAATTTTGGTCAAATAGAAATTATGTAGTGTGTGTTTAACTAATGTTGTAGTGGGTTTTGTCTTCTCACACATTTGCACTAAATGATGCTCCAACTTTTTTTTCTTTTTTTTTTTTTACCAAGGATTTTAATGTCAAGAACGTAACAAAAATATTGATATTTGCTTTTAGAATATTAATGTAGTATTGTGAGTTAAAATCCTCAGAACAAATTTCTCTAGTTGGGATACTCTGTTGCAGATTACTTCACTTTAAAATAGCCTAACATATTCTCTATTGTCAATTTACACTGCAGCTCAAAAATATGAGGCGGAAAGGCTGCATGAGAGGCAGCGGCTGGTTTTATTTAAAATCCCTCAGGCCCTTGAAGATGCACTTACATAAGCACTACACAAGCAATCTCATGACAACACTGTCGCAAAGGTGTTGTTGCTTCGGTTTGCTTTCAGAAGTCTTTTGGGGAAGAGATGCAACCATACTTACCCTCAGTTATTGCAAACACGGACTCTGCATTTTTCAGTACACAGCTGAAATGCCGTAGTTCAGACTTGGCCAAGTTTTTCATAGTCAGCTTTGTGACTTAAATTTTCTCTCTTTGTTTTTCAGCCTGCCCTTCTAAAAGCTATTTTCAATGTTGATCCAGATGAAGTACGCTCTCTCATTTTCAAGAAAGAGGATGTGAATGTCCAAGTAAGATTTGAACTGGATAATCTGCTAGAGTTTCTTTGAATAGAACCACCTGTTATTGCTGGTCAAACATTGTTGTAACTAGTCAATTTCATTCAGGACAATGAGAAAAGGACGCCGCTGCATGCAGCTTCCTATCTAGGAGATGCTGAGATTATAGAGCTCTTAATTTTATCAGGTAAATGCATCTGCATATTCATCAGTTATTTTACATATTGGAAGCTGCTCATATCTTCCCCTTTGATTCCAGGTGCCTTCAGATGTGGCTTTGATGTATTGTATGTATTGTTATACTGTTGTTCATAGTGAATCTGTTGATGTTTTCCTTGTGCTGTAGGGGCGAGGGTGAATGCCAAAGACAACAAATGGCTGACACCTCTGCATCGCGCAGTGGCATCCTGCAGTGAGGTACTACATTCACAGAGCAAAATGACAACCGATATATGTTCTTGTGCACTTACACACTCTGAATTTGTCGATTTGCCATTTGATATGTTGAAGTAATTAGGTTACCAACCGCACACCCACAAATTAATCTAAGAGGTTAAAATGAAATGTAACGCATCAGAGTATTGATCTAGCTCTTCATTTGATCATTTTCCTTGTAGGAGGCGGTGCAGGTTTTGCTAAAGCACTCTGCAGATGTGAACGCTCGAGATAAGAACTGGCAGACTCCTCTCCATGTGGCCGCCGCTAACAAGGCGGTCCGCTGTGCGGAGGCGTTGGTGCCACTGCTGAGCAACGTTAATGTATCAGATCGGGCCGGACGCACTGCCCTGCATCATGCTGCCTTCAGTGGCCACCTGGAGGCAAGTAAACTCTCATTTGCATATGTGTGGGTTTTAAATTAATGCTTAGAATTCATAAAGTATCTAAGGTACAATTGAGAGATAAAGGTTTGATCATTATTCAGGGATATTTTTTATTTTTTTTTACATGATGCTTATGTTGAGGAATGTTGGCATGAAATTATATTTTAATGTTTAATAAATGTCCTATGTGTGTAAAATGTGCATGTTTTCCTTTTGTCAGATGGTACGGTTACTGCTCTCCAGGGGAGCCAATATAAATGCATTTGATAAGAAGGACAGAAGGGCAATCCACTGGGCAGCATACATGGGTGAGACAGAGCGATGTTTGTTTTTCCAACCTCTGACACAACCATATGTGGGATCTTCAAACCCATTCAGACCCTCACATATTCATTTGTTATGTGTCTCAGGTCATATGGAAGTGGTGAAACTGCTGGTGTCTCATGGTGCTGAGGTGACATGTAAGGACAAGAAAGCTTACACGCCCCTTCACGCTGCAGCATCCAGCGGTATGATCAGTGTAGTCAAGTATCTGCTGGACCTGGGAGTGGATGTGAGTTTTAACACTGCACAAAAAACACATGGTCTTTTTTTTGTTATTAACATTTTTATTGATTCCATTCATAAAAAACCAATAGACACAACATAAAATACGGAATCAGATATATAAATTAAACCCTTCCCCCCGAAAACTACAGTGGTCTCTTACAATTATAGCAAAAAATTTGAAACAAACTAAAAAATAAAAAAAGAATACTTTCAAAAAGCAAGAGTGCACATACACATCAAACTAAAAATAAAAAATACCTCTCCAGTGCCCCTCCCCGAGAACCCTCTAAAAACTCAAAATATCCACCCCACTTCCTATTAAACAAATCCCACTTTCCTAACCTTCTGAAGATTGCCTCCTCCAATGACGCAACCTCACTCATCTCCCCGCACCACTCCCGAAACAAGGGTGCCCCAAACGTCTTCCACCCCGTGAGTATTATTTGCCTGGCCACCATAACTCCGGCCAGGACCCAACTTCTCAAGTGGCTATCCCCAAAATGTGTGACTTCCCCCATCACCCAAAATGCAGAGTCTGGTGCAAAATGAAAACCTTGTGTCCAACACATCACACATAAATCCCTGAATCTTTAACCAAAATTCCTGTATTTTAACACATCCCCAAAAAACATGGGTTGTGTCCCCATCTTCTGATTGGCATCGCCAGCAGGTGGGTGTGTCTTTAAGACCAAGTCTATACAGTCTAGAAGGGGTCCAAATATAATCGATTCAGAATCTTAAATTGCATCAGACGCACCCTCGGATCTCTAGATGTAGACTTGATGTTTTTTAGAATCTTAGCTCACACTCCCTCCTCCAATACCAAATTTAAATCTCTCTCACATAATCTCTTGAGAGAAGTTGAAGCTCCATCCCCCAGACTCTGAATTAACGGAGTAATACACTGATGCCTCATGACCTTTTCCAAAAGCAGTAATCACCACTTCTAGAGTATCTGCCCTTTTATGGGGGTGTATGCTACTCCCAAAAATAGTACAAAGCAGGTGGCACAGCTGTAAGTATATCATATTTCTTACATTTAAGAAAAGTAATAACCTACCTTCTTTTTAAGGGGTGCCCCAACCCATTCGCGTTCCATGTGGAGAGAGAGAGTACACAAAATATATGGTCTTAAAATAAATACCTTCATTCTTATTTTGCAAAGATACTTTGGTTCAAGTTCAAATCCATGGCGTGCTGAGTGACTCCAATCAGGCTTCCTAAGCAACCAATTGGCCCAGTTGCTAGGGTGGGTAGAGTCATCTTGGGTTAACCTCCTTGTGGTCGCTATAATGTGGTTCTCAGTGGGGCACGTGGTGAGTTGTGTGTGGATGCCGCGGAGAATAGCGTGAAGCCTCCACACGCGTTAGGTCTCCACGTTAATGCGCTCAACAAGCCACGTTATAAGATGTGCAGATTGATGGCCTCAGTTGTGGAGGCAACTGAGATTCGTCCTCCGCCAGCCGGATTGAGGTGAGTCACTACACCACAAGGACCTAGAGTGCATTGGGTATTGGGCATTCCAAATTGGGGGGAAAAGGGGAGGAAAAAATATATATAAAAAATAGATACTTTGGTTCATAGCTTTTTCATACTAATAGAACAAAATGGTTTTTTTTTTCCTATATCATTTTTGGCAAATGAACAATTTGTGCCCAAAACGATTTGGAAAATGGTACCGTTAGTTTAGTTACCATTAAGAATAGAGTACAATGGGGCACTCGCAATGTGGTATGCTTTCATGCAGGCATCTTTGTACTTTTGAAGGTGGTTTTATCCAAGTGTTATTCAGGCATCGTGCTAACCTTTTCATACTTAAAGTAGAGCTGTCAGAAATAACATGTTAACGCATGCGATTAATTACAATTTAACGCGTAAATTTTTCTTAATCGCGATTAACGCATTTACTGTTAATACAGCATAAAAACTGGTGTGAAGGGCAGAAACTTTGTATTGTCTCCGCCCAGAGTCATTACACTGACTCACATGCCACAGCGCCAGAGCACTTCTACCAAGAGAGCCTACAAGCTTAGCATAAAACAGCATAATGCGGCAGTCCCATAGACATTCAATGGGCTGAACTGTCTTAACACGCTTGTTGACCATTACGCTCTCTCCTATGATAGAGCCGTGGAGGTTATCTCATTAAATAAAATAATCTCTGACAGTGCTTCCTTGTCAGTGATAAAATCATGGAGAAAAGAGCTCTTAACACTATTTGATGTATAAAACAAGCACAGATGGAAGTTGTGATAGAAATCAAGTAATTTTCAGCCTATGTAAGGCACGTTTTTATTACCACAGAAGCACGTTAAGTCTTAACTATCACCAAAACGCAGAATGAGACATTTTTGTTTGCAAGTGCTTTTCATGGGGAGTTCAAAGCGGTGCACGACGTTGGCGTTCCGCTTTGACGTGAATCATGAACACGGCTTCACGATTGTTGTAACAAAGTGGATAGTCACAGTCTATTGGCAGATTAATATTGCAGAGGATGACAGAGGGATTTAATACCCATTGTAATGAATATGCAACCTATGTGGGGACTAATTATTTCAATTAGTCAAACTTTCACTTTGGGAAACGTTTAATGTTACTTGAATAGGTGATATTTTAGTGCATTGTCTTTATATTGTGGAAGGCTTTGTTTGTAAAATGTTAATAAAGCATTATATTGTTACATATTGTTTTGTTTTCTTTCCTAAGATAGAAATAAATGAATTTTGACAAGAAAAGAAGTATAAATAGTGTCAAATTTCAGCACTTTTAAAATCTGGGATTAATTGCGATTAACTACAAAAAATTATGCAATTTAATTGCGATTAAAAAAAATTATTGACTGACAGCGCTATTAAAAAGCACTAAATGACAGGACTGCTGTGCATATGAATGAACATGTGTAGCTATTTTGGTTGTATTACATTCCTAAACTCGTGCACATCAGCAGTACTGTTCAGTTCAGTCTCAGGCAGTCCTGCATTCTATTAGGTACAGAATTGTAATTAAACTGTGCCGAAAAGCCTGTGCAGTGCACATTCTGTATGGGTCATTTCTGTTACGCATTGCCTTTTGAATTGTTGTAATTCATGGAAATATTTCTATAAAAGGGTATACCAGAACCAGACTTGCAGAAATGTGCTCTGGTCAAGTTCCAGCACTTAAACTTTGTTAATTAAAACATGATATGATTATTCTCAATAGCAAGAAAATTAACATGACAGTTAGCCATTGCTCTGGGAGGGGTTGAGAGTTCAACCTGAATGAGGAGGTCAACCTGAAATTTTTTTTTTTTTTTTTTTTTTTTTTTTTAAACAAATGAACTCATTTCTGACATTTTATTTAACAAAATGGAATGTTTATGAGTGAGACAAACATATCAGATAAACCTTGAAATATTTCTTTTTTAATTTGCCAATATTTCATGTAAGAAGTTAGTACATGGCACCCGGGGTCATGGCAAAAATGACAACATCCGTTAAAACAAAGTAGTAAAATTATTTAAAATGATTAAACCCCTTTGAAAAGACCTATGTTCACTTAATTGTGATAATAGAAAACTAATATGATTTTTCCATTTAAAGACTGTGAGTTCAGCATTTACCCCATAAATTAAATCATATTTGATGGGGTCATGAAAATTCACTGCATAACAAGAGTTACCTGTACACCTGAACTCTTTTTAATGGTGGGTCTGTTTACAGATGAATGAGCCAAATGCATATGGGAACACTCCACTGCATGTGGCGTGCTACAACGGGCAGGATGTGGTGGTCAACGAGCTGATCGAGTGTGGAGCGAATGTAAACCAGGTCAACGAGAAGGGTTTCGCCCCCCTGCATTTCACAGCCGCCTCACGTCACGGAGCTCTCTGCCTAGAGTTGCTTGTGGGCAATGGCGCTGACGTCAATATCAAGGTGGGGCTTTTGTTTATTAGGTATGCTAAACTAGCTCAAGAGATTAAGCTAAATAATATGGAAGCTGTTTCAGGCCACGACCACACAGAGACGGCGTTTTTGAGAGCAAGAACAGAGCTTTTCAAAAACGCTCTCCCAAGTGGATACATTTTAAAAAGGCCGTCTTCGCCTTGTAGTGTGGATAGGGAAAACGGAGATCTGAAAACGATGACGTATTTGTAAGATAATAGTTTATCAATCATAGATCTTACAAAAAAAGGGATTTGTGCCTTTTAATGCTTTATAAAAATGAGACACCATATTCATGAAATGTGCCGCATGCTACTTTTTTATATTGTGTTACAGAACAGGTTGTGTAAGGGGCGTTTCAACTACTTTTCATCTTGTTTTGAAACATGTTTGATCTGTTGTTTTTCGTTGTTTTCGCTTCTTGCAGAGTAAGGATGGTAAGACCCCTCTACACATGACCGCAATCCATGGGAGATTCTCAAGATCTCAGGCGATTATTCAAAATGGTGAGTCTTCAGTTTTTATATATTCTGTTGCTGATATGCAAACTCACAGTATCTGAAGGTGTTAATGCATTTGTCTGATATGTTTGTGTAGGTGCTGTGATAGACTGTGAAGATAAGAATGGGAACACTCCTCTGCACATCGCAGCTCGATACGGACACGAGCTTCTCATCAACACACTGATCACTAATGGAGCTGATACAGCCAAGTAAGAATCCACATTCTTGTTTGATTGTTAAAAATTCAACATTACTGCTGTTTCCTTAACACAACAGTGGTTGATTGTCTATTAGCGAGACTGACTAGATTTTCTAGATTTTTTTCTTATCTTTATAAGATATACACACAATATATATATATACCATGATAAATAGCACCACCAGTCCACATTACAGCCATTCACATTCAGACAGACATTTTTGGTCATTGTCGCGTCTTGTGCGTTTTTTATTTTATTTTTTAAATGCATCTCTAGACTATTGCATTCGGTTCATTCAATTTAGCTCTATCTAGCTGTTTTTTAAAAGCAACAACTTGTCTTATGTAAACTTCCCCTAAGAAACGCATCTGATCATAGTCAGGTAAACCTGATACCAGCCTAATAATGCAGAGCCTCCTTAAGACCAATTAGTCGCTTAGGCAATTTTGAAGATTTTATAGATAGACAGAGGCACATCATAACAACCATCTTTGCAAACCAAAGAATGCTTTAATTGGACCATCATGCGTAAATGGTGAGATGCTGCTGTCTATTTTAATGTAACTTAGGCTGTTTTCTCTTGCAGGAGGGGAGTCCATGGCATGTTTCCACTGCATTTGGCTGCTCTCAGCGGCTTCTCAGACTGCTGCCGTAAGCTGCTGTCATCCGGTAAGCTTCATTGCTGCTTAAAGTCAGCCAGTGCTCTTTCTGTGCACGTATTGCACAATTTGTTGCTGCCCTATTACTTATGGGGATGTAATGAGCAGGTCTCTGTTTCACAGGCTTTGATATAGATACCCCCGATGACTTTGGAAGGACCTGTTTACATGCTGCTGCTGCTGGCGGGTGGGACTCTCTTTGCTCTCTTGATTTTAGTTTAAAGAGATAGTTAACCTAAAAATGAAAAATGACTCGCCCTCATGCGATACCAGATGTGTATGACTTTCTTTCTTCTGCAGAACACAAGCAAAAATTTTAGAAGAATATATCAGCTTTGTTGGTCCTTTCAGTTCAAGTGAAGAGTGACCAGAAATCTGAAGGTCCAAAAAGCAGCATAAAAGTATTCCGTAAGACTCCAGTGGTTAAATCCTTATCTTCTGAAGCGATTTTATGAAAATGAAAGTGGAGATTTATAGTAAAAAAAGGACTTAAATATTTGTCTGTTTCTCACCTACGCCTATCGTATCGCTTCTGAAAATATGGATTAAACCCCTGGATTCTTATGGATTACTTTTATGCTGCTTTTATCTGCTTTTTGGTTCTTCAGATTTCTGTCCACTATTCACTTGCATTGAAAGGACCAACAGAGCTGAGAAATTCTTCTAAAAAAAATCTTCATTTGTGTTCAGCAGAATAAGAAAGACATACACATAAGGGATGGCATGAGGGTGAGAAAATGATGAGAGTATTTTCATTTTTGGGTGAACTATTCTTTTAACTGGGTGATGTAAAGTGATGATGGATTCATATCCACCACCTAGTGCATACCATCCGTGGTTTCTTTCACTGTATTTGAGTGTGCGTTGCAGTATCTTATCAAAACGTACTTTCTACTGCAGGAACCTTGAGTGTCTGAATCTTCTCCTCAACACGGGGGCAGATTTCAACAGAAAGGACAGCTTTGGAAGGTGTTTGACATGACACTGTAATAATCATCCATTACACTGGAGTTCAGGGAAATCTGTTTGAAAGCATAATAATTTTTGCAGTTCCTTTTGGTGACTGTTGAGTTTCAGAAATGACACACTTTACATTTAAGTTGGGAAAAAAAGTAACACACAATCTCTTGTTTAGGACACCTTTGCACTATGCAGCTGCAAACTGCAACTACCAGTGCCTGTTTGCTTTGGTGGGTTCAGGAGCCAATGTCAATGAGCTAGACAAGAGGGGCTGCACCCCCCTTCACTACGCCGCTGCTTCTGATGCCGATGGAAAGTGAGTCATATCATGTATAAGTGTGTTGGAAGGGCAATAAGTCGTAAGCCGTGTGCATTTACCAGTGTCTCTCATTACCGATTTTTTTTTTTTTTTTTTTTTTTTTTAGGTGCCTGGAATATTTGCTGAGGAATGATGCTAACCCAGGGATCCGAGACAATCAGGGCTACAATGCAGTGCATTATGCCTCCGCGTATGGACACCGCCTGTGTCTAGAGCTGGTGAGAGACCACATAAATCATATGATACAGGATAGGATCACTGCTTTTTATGTTTTTTAAGCCGCTATGTTTTTTGTTGTTGTTTTTTTCTCAGATTGCGAGTGAAACGCCTTTAGATGTGGTAAGGATTATGATACTCGACACAACAAATTCATCACTGCCTCTGAATGATCAGGCCTAATTAGATTTGTTGTGTCTTGTCTTAAAGTTAATGGAAACCTCAGGGACAGACATCCTCAATGACTCTGACGTGCATGCTCCTGTCAGCCCACTTCATCTGGCTGTGAGTACAATCTGTTTGTTCTATAATGTGGGGAAAACACACATTTGAAATGGGGGACTAGGGTGAATTTCATGAAAACAGTCAGGAGCATCTCCTGGTCATACCACCGCACCCCCAAAAATATGTTTTGCATAAAGAACACAAAGCATTTTTTTAGGACCATTGAAGGACCATCATTCACCAAAAAAGAAAAATTCTCTCATAATTTTCTCAACCTCATCCCAGATATGTATGACTTTCTTCTGATGAACACAAACAAAGATTTTTAGAAGAATATATCAGCTCTGTAGGTCCATACAATGCAAGTTAATGGTGATCAGCACGTTAAAGGTCCATAAGGGAGATAAAGTCAGCATAAAAGTAATCCATACATCTCCAACGGTTAAATTAATCAAAAGCGATATAATAGGTGTGGATGAGAAACAGATAAATATTTAAGTCCTTTTTTGCTATCAATCTCTACTTTCACATTCAGCCACCTGTTGGTTGGGGGTGCTCAAAGGTGAAGATTGATAGTAAAAAAGGACTTAAATATTGATCTGTTTCTCACCCACACTTATATCACATCTGAAGACATGGATTAGATCACTGGAGTCTTAAGGATTACTTTTATGCTGCCTTTATGTCCCTTTTGGACCTTCAAAGGTCTGGTCACCATTCACTTGCATTGTATAGACCTACAGAGCCTTTTTATAAAAATCTTTGTTCAGCAGAAGAAAGTCATACACATCTGGGATAGTATGAGGGTGAGTAAATGATGAGACAATTTACATAGAAAGTAAGCCTATTCCCTTAGGCTTACTTTCTTTGCCATTTTGTTTCATTTAGATTTTGGGGTGAAATGTGACCTGGACATGTTTTCATTAGATTAACCCATAAGTTTGCTTTTATTGTCCCCCTTAGGGGAAACTAGTTTTGCAGCAAGGTGCCAAAACAGACTCGCATTCTAATCACACTAAAACACTATACCCATAAACAACCCAATTACAAAAACATAAGAACTTATTCAGAGTAGTGGCATTTTTCATTTTTGACGGGAATGACAACAGAGAATGGAAGTACAGTCTGTTCAGTAGACTGTATAAAGTTGTATAAAGGTCCTATATCACCATCGAATTCTCACAACTAGTTTTTATTGAGGTTTTTTGCTTTCTGTAATTTTTTGGGAAGATGTTTTTGCAATGTTTCGTCAGCTGAACGTTTAACACCAGTATAATCACTGTTAGTCTATCCCTCACAGCTTCATTTTCATTCCCGTCAAAATTCAAATATGGCGCTAGTCTGAATTAAGTCTATTGTGTACTTATTTCCCTGGTAGTTAATGTGCCTTGTTGTGAAATGGATTTGGAATCAATCTCCATTCAATCAAACAAAAACTTCTGTGGTTTTTCCATTTTTTTCTGAGACTTTCTGGCGGTGGTTCTTCCCAGCTAAACTCAATATACCACCACTTGTCCACAGGCTTACCATGGACATCACCAGGCTCTTGAGGTGCTGGTTCAGTCTCTGCTGGACCTGGATGTGAGAACGGCACATGGACACACGCCATTGGACCTGGCTGCCTTCAAAGGCCATGTAGAGTGTGTGGATGTACTTATTAACCAGGGGGCTTCCATCCTGGTGAAGGATTACACCCTCAAACGCACCCCCATTCATGCCGCTGGTATGTGTCCACTAGTCGGAAAGCATGCAAAGCAGTTTGATTCTTTGCATTATTTGTGACTTTTCAACAGTTTACTAGACATTGATGAATCCTGAATTGGTAATTCTGTTTCTGATATAAAAATGATATAATTCTGTATTTGATATTTATTATGATATAAAAATCTATTTATGATGTAAAAAAAAAAAAATTTCAGGGTAATTCATCTTTAAAGATAGCAGTTATGATGTATGTATATGCTATAATTGAACTATTTATACAATATTTACTCAGTTATTGACCAATGACGATAAACTCCAAAATTGCCAGATATCCACTTATACATATTGGTCTATCGCTTGTAATCACTCATGACTCGCGTCTGTGTGTATTCTCTTGCCTTGTAGCCACAAATGGTCACTCTGAGTGTTTACGTTTGCTCATTGGAAATGCTGACCTTCAGAGTGCAGTGGACATCCAGGACGGAATTGGCCAGTAAGTAAATGACTAAACAAAGCTCTCCTCATATAAGGAATTAAGGCTACACCTGTGGAGATTGTAGAGTCTTACTCATATCTGTGAACCTTAGGACTCCTCTGATGCTGTCTGTGCTGGGCGGACACACAGATTGTGTTTACTCCTTGATTAATAAAGGAGCCAACACAGATGCCAAAGATAAGTGGGGACGCACTGCTCTACACAGAGGGGTAAATCACAACCGTTGACATCTGATATTCTTTGGCACTTCCAATATTTCTACTCAGAAGTATTTAAAATCTTTCAGTATAAACACTTCTATGGTAATACATCTTATCTCTTCCTTTGGGGAATATCTTACTGTTGGATCATGAGTTGAATGTATGGTTGTGCTGTTTTGTCCAGGCGGTGACAGGCCATGAGGAATGTGTGGAGGCTCTGTTGCAGCACAGTGCCAGTTTCATGGTACGGGACTGTAGGGGGCGCTCTCCAGTGCACCTTGCGGCCGCCTGTGGCCACGTTGGGGTGCTAGGGGGCCTTCTGCATGCTGCCCAGTCAGTAGAGAACATTCCTGTCATCACTGATCACCAGGGCTACACTCCCCTTCACTGGGCCTGTTACAACGGTGAATAAACACACTCACAACCACAATCGCAGATTCTACCCTTTTCGTCTAAAGGCCTGTTCATACCAAGTCTAATGCCACTAAATGGCACAATTGTCAAATATTTTTGCACCAAAACTGTTCACAGAGTCTGATGCCAAATTCCCGCAAGCTGTATTCATTAATTTTGTTCTGTGAGAGTATAAATTTCACTTGCTTTAATCCAAAACTCAACAAAATGAAAAAATCAGAAAAAGAAAATGTAAAAAAAAAAGCTGTCCTCAAATAAAATGCATGTCATTACAATACGTATTTTCAGACTTTGTGTGAAGGGGTTCAAAGAAATGCATTTTTGAGTTGTAACATTTTTGTGTGTGTTCAAAAATGTCTAAAATATTGATTTGTTACGACTGGGCGTTAAAGGTCAAATACCAACCAGCACAATCACAAAATGTCTTTGAGGGAATGTTTATGCAGGAGTCAGAAGCTTGTTTGCTAAACTGTAATTAAATCAGATTTTCTCCATTTATCTTAAGGTCATGACACCTGTGTTGAAGTGTTGCTGGAGCAGGAGTTATTCCATAAGACTGAAGGGAACACCTTTAGCCCCCTTCACTGTGCTGTGTAAGTGGATTTGGTATGTTTGTTTGTTTGTGTTTAAGAAGCACAAGATTATTAATCTTCTTTATTTTTATAACCTTCAGTATAAATGACAATGAAGGAGCAGCTGAGATGTTGATAGACACGCTTGGTCCTGCCATCGTCAATTCAAATGATTCCAAAAACAGGTAACGCCATAGGGTTGAAATAACCTACGTTGACATAACTGTTTCACAAATAAATTGCATTTATACTATAATTAGGGAAATTTTTTCTCTCTCTGTATTAGGACTCCTCTTCATGCTGCAGCATTCACAGATCATGTGGAGTGTCTGCAACTCTTGCTGGGTCAAAATGCCCAGGTGAACTGTGTAGATGCTGGAGGCAAAACTCCACTCATGATGGCAGCTGAGAATGGCCAGACCAATGCAGTCGGTAGGAGTTAAAAACTTAAACCTGAAAGAGTTTTTTATGTTTATAGTTAGAGTTTGTGGTTGGTTTTGATGTGTCATGATGTCTGTGTGGATTTGGCAGAGGTGTTGGTGAGCAGTGCAAAAGCAGACCTCACACTGCAAGATGCCAACAAAAACACTTCGCTGCATCTGGCCTGCAGTAAGGTAAGAAACACTCTCTTGCATGTCTTATGTCTTCATCGGAAGTTGTTTTTGCATTCTGCTGCATTGTGCTCAACCCACTGAGTGTGATTAATTTCGCTGTTTTCTCACTTTTTAATTTACCTTCTCTGTGGGTTCCATTGTGCAGAGTGACTATTCCATTTGTTTCTCACTGGTTATTTTGTCATTATTGTAAAAGCACGATATGTAGTACTGCTCTGAGGATGTCTACTGCCCATAATTAGTTATGCATTGGTTTTTATTTGATCTCTGTAGGGCCATGAAACCAGTGCCTTGCTGATCCTGGAGAAGATCACTGACAGAAACCTCATCAACTCCACCAATGCAGCTTTACAAACGTACAGTCAACACACAATATTTTATTACATATACAGTTATATTAAAAAAAACATAAAGCTTAATGTTAAGTTCCCTTTTCCAGGCCCCTGCATGTGGCAGCCAGGAATGGCTTGACTGTGGTCGTCCAAGAACTACTAGCTAAGGGTGCTAGTGTGCTAGCTGTGGATGAAAATGGTAAATGTGGATTATTACTAACCTTAAGAATGTCATGATTACAGTTATTAGTGTATCTTTAAAAACTACGTTACTTCTAAGCATGATATATTGGTGACCATATAGAGCACAACAGTACCCGCCCACTTTTTCAGCCGTCTGGCTTCCTGAAGTATTTTTACCCCATTAATTTTTTAGGCTTTTCATAAAATCCTTCATAAGAGGTTTAAGCCATGAACCAAAGCAACCGTCAAGGGAATCACAACATTACAAACTTTGATTTGAAGCAAGAAGTATTTGAAAATCGAACCAAAAGATAAAGGTGCCAGACTGTTTACTTGCCGTCTTTCATGAGGGCACGGACTACAATCACATGATGCATATGTGGATTAAAAAACAATGGGAATATATAAAACTGTTGATTTTAGGTTGATGATTCGAAGTATCGAAACAATATATTTTACTTATATTGCAAAAAATTCCAATATGTATAAAATAGATAAGTAGTTTGAGGGTGTAGGGAGACCGACTTCATTCACAGTATGTCACGGAAGTGTGTGCTCGCTACTGGACTTGTTTGACGGGTTTTTTTGATCACATTTCTCTGATTGGTGGATCTTTCTCTGCTAGACCATGGCAAAGTAGCTTTCAAGGCAAGTCAGTCCACTCTGCGGACATCTTTGTAACGCACTCGGACAGGCTGGACATCAGTTTTCTATGTAAACAAGCAGCAAAAAAGTACAGCTCCTACTACTTGAGTGGGGAGAGACCAAAATCTTCAAAACGGTTGATCAAGATTATGATCTGAGAACATATTTGAAATCTGTAGTAAAATCTGACAACAATAGTATCATAAATTGTGCTGCTTTAACTTCTTTAAAACTTTTTTTGGGCTGGTTCAGCTAATGCACATGTGTGTTCTCAAGATGATTGACTATCTAAAAGGTGATTGGCTCTTTTACCTGTAAGGCGGGACTTCCTTTGTTATATCTGTTAGCCATTGGGTGTTCCAATTTCTCCCATTCATTTTAATACCAGTGGTCCGTCTTTGCTAAATTTTCTCTGACCATGGGTAGTGTAGTTGTTTACTATGAATTCCGCTATTAAACACTATTTTTATATGAAAAAGTAATAACCTCGGACCTCACGGTAGGTCTGTTTTTTTTGTTTGTTTTTTTAGGTTTACAAGTTGTCTTTAAAAATCAATTCGTCTGTGGAAAAAATTTATGGGATTGTTGGGAATGGAACTGTTGCGTTCTGTTGAAATAGATTAGCTTTGTTTAGCTTTGTTTTTTTTTTTGTGAGTTATAGTTGTTAAGCTAATGATGTCTTTTTTTTTTTTTTCATTATTATTTGTGTAAGTTTCAAATTATTTCACATTGTACATCATGTTCTGTGGCCGGTTGCACCAGCCATGCATAAGTTACAACTTAGACTTGTTATAGCATTAATGAACACAAAATTACAATTTACACACTTAAATAGTACACTTGGGTGAAACGTCACCCTATGTGTTAATTAAATATTTAGAGAAGCCTCCTACCAGAATTTCTCCTATTGGTGCATCTTTAATTCTCATGTGGCAGTTTTACCATTCTCAAACGTCTTCACTTCTCTCATTCTTCTGCAAGGCTACACTCCTGCCCTGGCCTGTGCTCCTAATAAAGACGTGGCAGATTGCCTTGCACTGATCCTGGCCACCATGATGCCAGTGTCTCCCAGCGGAGGTGGAGTGCCCAGTCTCACATTCAGTGCCATCAACCACTACACCAGCCCCACTAAGAGCATCACCTTCGACAGTCTGCCCATGCTCCGCTCCGAACACAGCTCTTATTGCAGCTTCAACAGCATTGGCTGCCACGATGGCTTCTACAAGGATGATGAGCTAAACGACTCTGACTCAGAGACCTACTAACGAAGAGGAGAGAAGGGCACAACTTGTCTTAATTACCTAGCGGCGGGCCACTCCGCAGAGCCTTAAGGGTCTCTACATACAACACACCCACACACATGCACATATACACGTATACATGAGGCGCAGCAGGCTGGCCCACTTAATCTCTGCCAGCACATCATGCCCTTGAGCAGATACCTCAGAGTACTCTGCTTTACCCACACAATGGAACGGATAGGTGGGCGGATCTCCCGAAATGGCAATAACAAGACAAGAATCAGCAGCCTGGGAACAATGTTTGCACTGGCAGTTTGACACTGTCTTTGTGTACCTTGTGATTTGGGATTAAGCTCTTTTCTTTCAACCACTTTATGATAATGAGGATTTGAAACTGTCCCTGGACTAATTGTGATGCTTTCAACGGTTAAAGTTAGTGTGCACTTCTGAATCGATCATTTACATCTTGGAGAAAAAAAAATATTTATTTTTAAAATGAATTTTTAATACCAGTCAAGTTCTCTGTCCCTTTGGGGGGGGGGGGGGTTGAAATCACAGCGTTTCAATTGTTTCAAAACTGCAAATTGAGGACACGAACATAAGCATTGTAACACGTTTGGCCACAAGCCTGAGAGAAGATAACTGCTAACTGTCTCCATCTCCAGTTTTAGGATAAATTATTCTTTTTATCTATGGTATTTATTTTTACTTTTCATGATTTCATCATCGTTTTGTGCCTTCATAAATTACTGTATGGAAGGAAGGGGCTGCTTGGAAGAACAAATCTATGATGCACAAGAAGTTCAACACTACGTCTGTGAAAAGCACTGAAAACGAACAGAGGCTCTCTGCATGCTTTGCTCCAGGATGAGGAACACTGTGTAAACCAATGGTAGAACAGCATTTGATCTCTTTGTATGTTGATATATGAATATAAATATATATTATATTTTTTCTGCCTCTTATTAACATTACATTTTCGGGCAGCTATGCTCGTTTTGATTTGGCAAATGAAACCACTCGATCCTTCTGTGATGGCCTGTCAAAAAACCTGTTTGTCTGAATTTCAAGCTTTGATTTTTGAATGATTGCAACTGGAAATCTGTTTCAGACAGCTTCCTGGCTGAGTGGGGATCAGCAGGTAACAGCGTTTGCTTTCCTGTCCATTTATTTTGTGAAAAATGGAGACTGGCTGGTGCAGTGAATGGTTACTGGCTTCTTTCCCCCTACTCAGAACAAGAGATTCCTGTATATTTTATGGTTGATTAAATAAAATAAATGAGTTCAGTCATTTGATTAATTTTTTGTTCATGTCACAAATTATTACTGCATTACAACTATGATGCACCAGGGTGAACGGTAAGCATTATATCCAATAATTTTATCTATCTTATTTATAGCCAAGCATCAAAAGTTAAATTAGATGTCTAAACTTTTAAGTGATGAAAGCCCTGCTGTGGATAATAGGGACATATCCACATTAATGACGAAGTCTTTATATGTCAAACTGTTTGTAATTGTAATGAACTCTCATTTTTATTTATTTTTTATTGTTAATAATTCAAAGGGTTCATGAAAGATTAACACATGCTGCCTTGCTTTTTCCTGGGTTCAGGAGAGTTTAGAGTGCATTTCAATTTGTAGACTCTTTATGCAAGCTTTCAGTTATTGTTCACTGTCAGCACTGAGATGCTATTGGTGAAAAGATTAAAATTGCATCTGATGGAGCAGTTAAAGGAAATCAATTCATAGGCTGAGTTTGAAATGGCATACTATTAAACTACTCTTACTAAAATAGTTTAACCAACTTCATGAGGTACCTGGGATGCTTTTTAAACAGTATTTGATTTTACATGTACGCTGGCCAGTTGTTTCCTGCTTTTCCCTTACCTTTTTTCTTCATTATATTTTTGTTAAAAAATTAACATAGGCACAATTTATATTAGTCTACAAAATGAATTTCAAGCATCTACCCTCACCCACAATGTTACCCTTTCATTCTGCCTTGTTTGGCAAAATCAACACACCTCAGGCCAAAATGACTATGTTTAGGCATGACATTTTGAGTGGCGCAAGCTGAAAGGTTCTTTATACCAATAAAATTACATATTCTTTCTTTGCCTAACATTTAAATTTGCCCACTTTGCAAGTAAGCTGGTTTCATTGCAGCGCACTGCAAAAGTTTTCTCTGAAATCCTCCAGCTCCACTTGCCTACTGCTACGTGGTGATTGTATTTATGTCTAATTATGCAGCAGCATGTCCACGTCCACATGCCTCACTCAGTATGTCGGTGCATGTTCAGTAGCAAGTCTACGTACTTGGTCTGCAGCAGCATTGCAGATCTAGTCTGCCAAGACTAATATCCTATCAATATGTCATAGCCACATTAACATGCTAAATCTTTCAGAGAGTTCATGCATTAACCTCTGAATGGCACAAGCGGATAGGTTCTTTGGACTTGTTATCTGTTAGACAATCAGCTTGCTCACATGTGATATGTCAAGCAAATATGCTCACATGGTGTAAGCTGATAGGTCCTTTGACGTGTAATCGAGTAACAACCTCTGCCTATCATTAAAATTTGCTCAGGTTGCAACTGCAGCGCACTGCAAGAGTTTTCTCTGAAACCCTCCTGCTTCACCTGTAGATCTGCTATATGGGGATTGTATTTGTCTAATTGTGCAGCAGCATGTCAAACTTAATGCAGTATGTCTTGTGTTTTTCTAATTGTACAGCAGCAGCAGCATGTCCACATGCTTCACTCAGTACATCTGTGTATGTTCTAGCAGTAGTAAATGTCCGTACCTGCTCTGAAGCGGCAGTGTAGCAGACCAATATCCTATCAATATATCATACCCACATTATCATGCTAAATCTTTCAGAGAGTGGTCATGATTGAACTGACTATTGCAGCCCACCTGGTTATAGGGACTAATGAGGCTCCATCATGGTGAGCTGCAGAACCTGATAGATGTTCTAGGGTTTTGAGGTTCTGTGCTTATCAGACTGGAGTGCTTCAGGTGACTGCTTGGTGCTGTCTCTGTGCTTAGGAAAAGTCTTTTTGATGTGGTTATCTCTAACCAAGATCTTTAGAGCTCTTGCCTCAGTTTTTGATTACCAGGTCCAAGTGGATTTTACTGATCTCATGTTAAATGACTTTTTATTTTATTTTATTATTATTATTTATAATGTGGTAGTTTTAGTTACATTTTACATTGTCATTTACCAGACACTTTTATCCGAAGCAACTTACAAATGAGGAACATAGCAAGCAATTTGTCATACAATTTCAACAATATCAGCACTACTGCACTTTATTTTACTTCGTTAAATATTAAGTGCTTCTAGTGTGGATTGGTTAAGTGCTCTTGAAACAGATGTGTTTTCAGCTGGTTCTTGAATGCTGAGATGGTTTCAATGAAAGTGAAAAGTGAATGATTGTGAAATAGACTTTGTGCCTCTGTGCGACGGGACCACCAGGAGCCACTCTTTCATTGACCTCAGAGAGCTAGTTGAGACAAACCAGGATGAGGGAATTGAAGAATGAGGGTGCTGATCCACAGGCTGTCCTGTAGGCCAGGGTCAAAGCCTTGAATTTGATGCGGTCAACTACTGGTAACCAGTGGAGTGAAATCAAGGGTGGGGTGACATAAGCCCTTTTTGGCAGATTTAAGACCAGAAGCGCTGCTGCATTCTGGACCAATTGCAGTGGCTTAATCATCCTAGCTGTGAGGCCGGCCAACAGAGCATTACAGTAGTCCAGTCTTGAAATGACCAGAGCTTGGACCAGGAACTGTGCAGCATATTCAGACAGGAAAGGTCGGATTTTCCTGATGATGTAAAGCGCAAATCTGCAAGTGAAGTTAAGCTGGTTATCTACCACCACTCCCAGGTTCTGAGCTGTCCTGGAATGTGTTTCCCATACAAAAACATAACTCTCTGCTAAACCAACATAGTACAATGCATCGTTGGAGAAATTAACTAGCTAGTGACGACTGTTTCTGAAACCACAGTAACTATGTCGCACATCCATCGTTCAAACCACGTTGGTTCAACGACATAGAGCTGTCGTTAATGGCATTACATAGGGGGTAATAACTTCAGCGAATATTAAATTATAAAATCTCATTTACATGTAGGGTACATCAGAATGCTGTTTAGTTCGAGAAAGCTGCTGAAGATACAAAAGCTGCGTTCACTATGTAAATGCGAAAGATACATTGTGCTGCAATAGTGGGGTTTCCCTTCACATCAGACTCTGGGGTACTTCTTTTAAGTGACATTAATCCCTTAAACGGCTGCATTCGTGTTTATGTGACGTTTTAGAACACTGCTTTCTGCAAAACCTCAGAATAAGACGTTTTCTTAAATGCATGTAAATGTGGTGTTGAAAACTCTCAAAGAAGACCAGGAGACTCTGGTAAAGCTTCAGCAGGATTCTTTATTGTAGAAGAGCAGGAGCATCAATTTACACGTCAGAACGTGCTGTCTTGCACTGCAGTCATCAAGTCTGACTTGAGAGCCATACATTGTATTTTATAGGCATTCAGGGGGCAGTACTTCCAGGTGATTACAAAGCATTCAGGTGAAACCAAAGCATCCAATGGGTGAAGACTGAATTCTACTAGCCTTAATCCAGTTAGCATAACTATATTATTCAGACAACTTCATTATCATATAAATAAGGAAGGGTCCACAGCTATGGCAATGCATTTACATTTGACTCAGACATTGATTGAATCATGAACGATGGCCACCAATTCACAGAATGGGACTGAGTCATGAAGAACCATCACAGGCAAAAAGGTGCCAGACCTAGTTAGCATGAGGAACATGTCTTAATTCACATACACTCTCCGTCAAGTGGGCAAACAGAATACGGCCACTGGGAGATAATCTCACAGAATCACGATACTAAATACCTTGAAAGCCCAATACAATGTGCACCACTTTGGTTTTTCATGTGATGTTGTATGAAAGACAGTAGACCACCTGATTTTATAGTGACACTTAAATTTGCAATCCCACAGCGGTCAAAGTGTTGACAGAATGAAAGATATATATGGAATAAAAGATATAGAATCCTCAGAAAAGTGAAACGATGTCCACACAGCAAACTAACAAGGAACTATACTTCTAACCACAGGTAAAGAGATGTAGTTTCAACCACAACTTTGCAATGATTGTGAATGTTTGTTGTAACTACAGTTTTGGGAAACACCAATCGCTGAACTATGTTGCTAACAATGTTTTTGGGAAACGCACCCCTGGTTGGCGTTAGTGTAGTTGAACCAATATGAATAGTGAGGTTGTGGTCAACAGACGGGTTGGCTGGGATCACGAGGAGTTCTGCCTTGGCTCGGTTTAGCTGAAGGTGATGTTCCTTCATCCAGGCCGAGATCTCTGAGAGGCAGATAGAGATATGAGTGGAGACGGTGGGGTCATCAGGATGGAACGACAGGTAGAGCTGCATATCATCTGCAGAGCAGTGGTAGGAAAAGCCATGTGCCTTAATCATCGGTCTATTAAGTGTAGATCGAGAAGAGGAGGGGTCCAAGCACTGATCCCTGAGGAACACAGTCATTAGTTGGTGTGACTTTGACACCTCTCCTCTCCAGATGACCTCCAACCGCAGTTCCTGTGATGCCCAGGTCAAGAAGAGTGGACAGGAGAATATGGTGATTCACTGTGTTGAAAGCAGCAGACAGTCAAAGATGATGAGGACAGATGATTTTAAGTTTGCTCTCACCAGTCGCAGGGTTTCATAAGAGGGCAGTCTCCATTGAGTGTCCTTTTTTAAAGCCAGATTGATGTCTGTCGAGTAGGTTGTTCTGTGAAAGAAAAGCTGTCAACTTGTTGAATACAACCCTTTCATGAGTTTTAGCTAGGAAAGTAAGAAGAGAGAGACCGGTCTGTAGTTATCGACTACTGTGTGGTTGTGTTGGTTTTTTGAGCGGTGGGGTTTCTCGAGCCTACTTGAATGTGGTGGGAAAGTTTCCAGTTGTAAGTGATGTGTTGATGTGTGTGAGTGCAGGTAAAATCGATGGAGAGGCAACTTGCAGAAGATGGTAGGGGATAGGGTTAAAGGGAAAAGTGGCAGGACGGTTAGAAAGTAGCACTTTGGAGATCTCAGTCTCTGTGGGAAGAGAGCACATCACACTTCATTTGCAATGCTGTTTTGAGGTATAAAAAAGGGCTTTTTGTTATTACAATAAATTATACTCTTATATTTAAATTGTTCTGATGAAACAAACCAATATGACAAGTGGCCATAGACAGGTTTCTGTCATTTAAGTTAGTTTGTGAAAGGTTAACACAAACTTGCTCTTCATAATTAGAGGTTTCAGGTTGTGCTTACCTCAATTCAAAGGTATTGATTGGCATAATTATAACTCATCTCACTTGGAATGGATACTGCTGGCAGACACTGGCTTTAACAACAATAAACAATGACATTGCATAATTTCACACTCACAGACATTGTTGCATTGTATATTTTTTAAGTTCTGTAGTTTGCGTAGTTCCTTATTTGCACTAAGTTAGTTATAGTAAAGGATCAACGATAATGACAAAAAAGGCCCCAACAACATTCAGATCAAACCAATGCTGCTATAAGTAACTGTATATTGTTTTAATTGTAATACAAGCTAGTGATAAATTATTCTTAACTTCCCATAAATGGGTAAAACAGGCAGATTTTTAATAAATTTTGGGCTAAGTAGCTCTCAACAAAATTGCAGCAGAATTTAAAATATTGAATGGAATTGCTAAGAACTAAAAGTTCAGACCCAATATGGCTCAGGCTCTTTTATTATCGTTCCTAGTAGGATATGAAATGTAAAAAATGCTCCAAGTCCAGAACTGTCTCCGTAAGCCTTCACACCTTTGGTTGTTAGTGTAATATAATAATTGGTTGTCAACACTGGCCTTCAACCATATTCATTAAAATATTTCCTGTTTCAATTCCTGGATTTCAGTAATACCTCTACCAGTTTTTTTACATTTGGATGCCACTTTAAAGGTTAAATCCGTGAGTACCAGCATCATTATAAGAGGCTATTCTGAGCTGTATGTCTCTAAGTGAGCCATGATGACGCTATAAGGTAAGTTAATTATATCAATTATGGCACTCAGGGTTCATCCTGATTTTCTTTGAATAAAAGGAAATGGCAATTTGCCAGAAGGTGCAAATTGTTCATATGTGGCATACCTCATATGCTGTGTATAAAAGCAAGTAGAGGAAGCCTTGTGGAAACAGAGGCAATCCAACAGCAAACTGACCCAGCAATCACTGGCACTGCAAAAATGTGAGTTGCTGACACTTTTTTAGGTCAGGATAAGAAAGTTTGGCTGTCTGAGCAAAGTTATTCTTCCAGGGGCTGTGGTTGTAATGTCTCTCTTTGTGTGTGTGCGTGTGTGTTGGCGGGTTTGGGTGGTTTACGAGGATATTTGTTTAGGTACAAACTGGTAATTACAAGGGTGTTATGCTATAAATGTGGTTTATGAGGACATTTCTAGTGTCCCCATAATTCAAATCACTTAAAAAACATACTAAACGATGTTTTATTGAAAATGTAAAAATGCAGACGGTTTTTTTGTGAGGGTTAGGGTTAGGGGATAGAATCTATAGTTCGTACAGTATAAAAATCATTATGTCTATGGAGAGTCCTCATAAGGATAGCTGCATCAACATGTGTGTGTGTTTGTGTGTGTGTGTGTGTGTGTGTGTGTGTGTGTGTGTTGCGCTGCATGCAGGTTAACAGTATTGGCTTTGATGACACTACTGGTGGTCTCTGTTGAGTCGGACCGCACAAACACGGATGAATGGAAATCTCTGAGCAACCCCCAGAGCAGGACCCTGGTGAGTCACACCACTGTTGTTTCATTCATGTTTCTCTTTGCATCACTTGCAAAGATTCTTGCAGTGGACTTATCTGTCAGCCTCTGCTGATTTTGACACTAATTTTAAATTACATTTTGGTAAAAAGGGAGAACTTCATTAGGTCAGAGATTTTTTTTTCTTCCAATGAAAAGTCTTCACTAATGCTGCAGACATTGAGGATTATTTGTGTTTGCTCCTCAGAACTTTAGGTAATTGATATATTAATTAATAAAATTAGTGTAAAAATAATTACAATCATAGAATAATATATATTAATTTTTTTAAGAGATGTTTTCTTGTCTTTCTTTTTCTTCTTGTTTTATAACTTTGCCCAGTGTATGATTATTTGCAAATAATGGAATGGCCATCTTTTTATTACATATACTGCACTTCAGATTCATCTCTCCGATGTTCAGTTTTTCCAGATTCTGCAGTCATATCTTGAAGACAGAGAGAGTGAAGCTCAAGAAATGGGCAGGAAAACAAACGTGAAGGAGAACAAAAACAGAAATATGGCAAATACTGGTTATGACAAGTACAACCTTTATCTTAGCAATGACATTCGTGATGTTTAGCTGAAGTTTTTTTTTTTTTTTTTGTGTATGTGTTTTTGTTTTACATTGTCTAACTGTAAATCAGGTATCATAGTTTGAGAAATGTTAAACAAAGTCATTGTGTCTGTAATGACCTTTTACATAGTAAAACCTCTTGCTTAACACATTTCTGCCTTTTTTCTTATTTCGCTCTTATTTTCTTAATTTTTTCATAATTTTTTTAGGCAAGTTAAAAATCGAGTTGATAAAAGCAAAGAAAATCATAGATATTGAGTTTATGAAAAACATCCTGTGTAAGAGCATTTTTATTTTTATTTGTATTTTTTTTTAGAAAGATTGAATGTTTATTGTATTACATTGTCTTCATCACTACTTTGGTACCTTTGGAATTGTTAGATAACTTAAAATGATGATTCTTCTTTCATTTAAAATGTTCTAATAGTTTCCTTGCTGTACACAGCAGAATTAAAATAGAAACTATGGAAAATGTCAATATTTTTCTCTAATTGGGACTTTCTCCAGTGTAGATACTCACAAATCTGTTTTTCTTGAAACTGTAAAATAGATTTGGTCATTTCTTCCAAAGCCTGCTACCTCTCTAAATCCTATCTGTACTTAAAGGAATAATTCACCCAAAAATGAATATTCTCTCATCATTTACTCACCCTCATGCCATTCCAGATGTGTATGACTTACTTTTTTTTTTGCAGAACACAAACTAAGATTTTTAGAAGAATATCTCAGCTCTGTAGGTCGATACAGTGCAAGTGTATGGTGGCCAGAAATTCAGTGGTTAAATCCATGTCTTCAGAAGATAGGTGTGGGTGAGAAACAGGTCAATATTTAAGTCCTTTTTTGCTATAAATCTCCACTTTCACTTTCATGTTCTTCTTCTTTTGTTTTTGCTGATTCGTAGGGAGGGAGGAGAATTAAATATTGGAATTAAATATTGAACTGTTTCTCACCCACACCTATCATATTGCTTCTGAAGATATGAATTTAACCACTGGAGTCTTATGGATTACTTTTATCCTGTCTTTATGTGCTTTTTGGCCCTTCAAAGTTTTGGTCACCATTTACTTGCATTGTGAAGACCTATAAAGCTGAGATATTTTTCTAAAATTCTTCCTTTGTGTTCAGCAGAAGAAAGAAAGTCATACAAATCTGGAATGGCGTGAGGGTATGAGAGTAAATGATGAGAGAATTTAGATTTTTTTAGGTGAACTATCCCTTTAATGCTGATCTGCTAGCTGCATTATAAACAGACAATGTTATATCATCAAGAACACAAAAGTCGTAAACTGCATTTATATTTTTTTTTATTTTTTTTTATTTATTAATTTTTTTCTTCATGTTGCAGAATCAATGCACAGTGCTTGGTTCACTGTAAACTTCAAGCCCTTTTGTTGGACAGGCAATGGACCTTACAGTGTTTGCAAATTAGCTGTAGATACTGAAATATAAGTAGCAATACTTCTGGTCTTGATGTTTTCTCAGTAAAGATCACAATAAATTACATATGTGATCAGAGGAGAGCATAGTAATGCAGGTGCAGGCAACATATTGAAGAATTAATTGACAGACACTTTTTAGAGAGGCAGACATTTCCAGATATATATAAAAAACAAGACACTACTTATTTACTGAGGAACAGAATAATAGGCAGATGAATGTGGAAATTGTTTTTTTAAAAATGGTCTGACTTCTTTATAGCTTATTTCTTGACCTCTTAAAAACATTCACACTTATTAGCAGACTTGTTTGAAAGAATGACAGATGAGTCGGTAAACTAGAAAACAACTAAAAGGGAGATGTTTGAACATGTTTTATAATTGCTTTTATCAATAGACAAAGAATCAAGTCTGATCTTGCAGTTCGTAAAATGCTAATATAATTATTAGATAAAATAACGATAAGATATATATAATAACAACAATTATTATTATTCATTACAATAGCAATAAGAATATAAAAATATAAAGAAAATATGCTTTTATGAAGCTACACTAAGCTTTGCTTTATCAGTAACTAAGCACAGCGCATTATTATTATTATTATTATTATTATTATTATTATTATAATTATTAGTCAGATGTTTTTGTAGCCAGCAGATGGAGATATGCGCTTTCATTTTAACTACACATTCAGCGCAGAAGAAGAGAAGCAGAACAGACGAGCAGTTTCATGCGTCTATGGATGAAATGAATCTTGTTTGAAGGTGATAATGGATGAAGTGACTGGAGCTCAGCTGATTGCTGAGGCACTCAAATCTCAGGTCTGTTTGTTCATAGATTTTCCTGCGAGTTTATTGCAAAATTGATTTCTCAAAGTTTCTCATTTTCCTTCTGTATGTTTTGAAATAACCTAGACTTGTAAAGTGACTATCCAGGTTGAGGGTAGTAGTGTTATAAATTTTTTTCCCATCAAGATATAAAAGTCGCGGGTTAAAGAATCTTTCACCTGCTATTATTGAACTTGGACAGTGTGTCAAAGGTGCTGCGCATGCGCACTAGAACTGTAAACAGTTTAATCTGTAATCATTTATATTCTACAGTTGAAACAGAGTAAATATGTTTACAACATATTATATATGTAATATGATCAAATGTGTGTCTTATTCATCAATTATTAAAATCTAAACAGTAGTATTATTATATTATGTGTATTTCTCAAAAGTGCATTTGAAAACATCAAAGGGACAGTTCACTCAGAAATGTAAATTCTGTCATCATGCAATCTCAGATGTGTATGAGTTTCTTTCTTCTGCAAACACAATTGAAGATTTTATAAGAATAGCTCAGCTCTGTATATCCATTAGGGATAGGCACGAGTATTCGAGTACTTCGGTACTCGGATGTGCAGCAATGATCGATCATGAAAACGATGATCAATGGTGATCATGCATGATGTGATGTCTGACTTAATTCGAAATTCAGTGACAATTACCTGACAACTAAACACAAACGTGTCAAAGAGGGAGCTTATTTTTAATTTTGAGATTGATTACATTGTGGTTTTTAGGGGTACATTGATTGTCAGAGACGTCTCATAGCAACCAAACTGATATACTGCGCTGCAATGCTATCGTTGTGATAATCAAGAGAGTGTAATTAACCGTGTTTTGCTAAACACATTTTATTATCATTTAATGCAAGAACTTTGACTCATTAATGGATATTATTTAATAAAATTGAATGTTTGTCATGGACAGTAAACCTCCCTACCCTGGGTGCGGACATGTTTGCGTGATGTAACACACACTTCCATCTCCACGAAATGGGAGTTGAAGATTTCCGCACGAGTTTCCAAGTTAGAAGTCCGACATAATGTGCCATTCCGTTGCACTTTCCCCATTTAAAATGTGGAAATTCCAACTCTCTGTGTTGAATGGAACGCTTCATGAATCATCACAGCAACAACAATACAGAGCATCATGGCTTTCCACACAGGAGCGAACATTTGGGGAGAAACACACACACCAGGCTTGTGGCAGTGGACTCAACGCGCTGAAGCAGCGCATATACAGCTGGCGAGTGTTTCAAACAGCTAGACTGTAAATGGAACAGAATGCAGCATCTTCAAAACTGAACTTCAACTTCACATGCATATTAAAACGCGATGGTTGTGGCATCTCCTGTTAAGCCAACCGTGATTTGAAAATAGACGGTTCAGACAGTCACTAAAAAAACTGGTGCGTGCTTACTAAGATAACTACGGTAACCTGAAGGAAGAGCAGACAGACGCGCATTATGCACATTCTTTTATTGAGTTGGGCAGCTAATCTTCACATAATAACATAATATGATGCAGTATATTTTTATTATGCAACCCCCCCCCCCACCAGAATCTACACCCTTGGGATAAATAAAAAAAATTTCATTTTGGGTGAACTATCCCTTTAAATCCTATGATACAGTTTCTTGCACTTTATATAAATAAATTATATTAATTTTTAAACAAATTATTTGCACTGAATGTTGAGATCATAATTTTCATCAGCAAGTCTAGTATGTCTTTGACATATATTTAACTCTGGTCTCCATCTGCAGAATGTGGAGTACATGTTTGGCATTGTTGGTGTGCCAATCATCGAGGTGGCCATGGCTGCCCAAGCTGTGGGCATCAAGTACGTGGGCATGCGCAATGAGCAAGCAGTAAGACAGCCTCACTTTTCACTTTTCTTTCAAATATATCCCTGTCTCGTTACAATGAGAACCATTTGGGGCTGTTTTACATATGTTACCTCTTTACCGACAGGCCTGCTATGCTGCATCTGCTATCGGCTATTTGACAGGACGGTATGCATATGTCTCCTTTCATTTCATTGCTCAGTTTTACTAGTTTAAAGTCATGATCTAGTGCTGAAGTTGTGTTTCCCCCTCTAGCCCTGCCGTGTGCCTGGTGGTATCTGGACCAGGGCTGATTCATGCACTTGGAGGAATGGCTAATGCTAACATGAACTGCTGGTAACTTCCACATAGCTGAATTCAGTTAGATTAATGAGAATGCACCTTAAAAGGGCCTTTTTTTATATTTGTCTTCTATTTTTTGAAATAATAGGCCTGTCATAGTCATTGGCGGCTCTTCTGATAGAAACCAGGAAACCACTGGAGCATTTCAAGAGTTCCCCCAGGTTCAGTACTTTATTTTTATTCTTCTAGTGTTTCTCTTAGTCTTTATGCCTGATACATGAAATCTCTTGTTTTTCTCCCCATCAGGTTGAGGCCTGTCGTCTGTATAGCAAGTTTTCAGCTCGACCAAGCAGTCTTGAGATGATACCAACTGTAGTTGAAAAAGTAAATATAATTATAAATTGTGGATTCAAATTTGTATGGAATCAAATTAAATAGATCAAAATTGTAGATTTGTGGCCTTTAGTCCATGTCTGTTAGCTCTGAGACCATCTGAATGCTAGTGTACTCCTGGAATAAACTTTATGCAGATTCAGTATATGCATTTAACGTCTTTCTCTTCTGGGAAAATGGACCAAAATACTAATGACTCGTTTTGTTCGAAGAGGTATGTACACATTTTGTCTAATAAAACGCTCCCTTCTCCTTAAAGGAATAGTTCACCAAAAATTAAAATTCTCTCATCACGTACTCACCCTCACGCCATTCCAGATGTGTATGACTTTCTTCTGCTGAACACAAATGAAGATTTTTAAAGGAATTTTTCAGCTCTGTTGGTCCACTCAATGTAAGTATATGGTGACCAAAACTTTGAAGGTACAAAAACGATAAAAGCAGCATCAAAGTAATCCAGTGGCTAAATCCATGTTTTCAGAAGTGGTATGATAGGTGTGGGTGAGAAACAGATCAATATTTAAGCAATTTTTTTTACTATAAATCTACACTTTCACTTTAGCATTCTTGATTTTGGCGATTCGTATTCCTCGTCCAAATTGCCAGCTACTGGGCAGGGAGGAGAATTTATAGTAAAAAAGGAGTTAAATATTGATTTCTCATGGTTTCTCACCCACACCTATCATGTCGCTTCTTAAGACATTTATTTAACCACTGGAGTATTACAGATTACTTTTATTCTGATTTTATGTGCTTTTTGGAGCTTTAAAATTTTGTCCCCATTCAATTGCATTGTATGGACCTACAGAGTTGAAATATTCTTCTAAAAATCTTTGTTTGTGTTCAGCAGAAGAAAGAAAGTCATCCACATCTGGGATGGCATGAGGGTGAGATAATGATGAGAGAATTTTCATTTTTAGGTGAACTATCCCTTTAATTTCATTGACTAGCAAATGCAAGTGGAACATCGTGGTTTTGCCAGGCTTTGACATAAACTAAAGGCAAGCTCTTTGATATGTCCCGCTCCAACTTCCTGTTTCAATAGAAAATATGTCAGCACAAAACGAAAATTGCATATGTTGAAGCATTTCATGGGGTCTTTAATAAAAAAATGACTGCATCTTATCTAAGCTAAATATACAGTGCAAATGCAATTGTTATAGAGTTGTTTTGCAATTAATGGGAAACTGTTTGCATGTTTTTTCAGGCTATAAGGAGCTGTATTTACGGCCGTCCGGGAGCATGCTACATAGACATTGCTGGAGACATGGTGAATGCCAGAGTAGACCGGGCCAGTGTCAGGTGGGCCTTATGTGAACTTGAAAATTAATCATAGAAATGAAAAGCTTAACAGCCAGTGTTACACCATACATTATTTTATGCTGTGACCTCTTACTGATCTTTTTTTTTCTTTGGCATTTTGAATTTTCCAGTGCCATTTGCCTATAATTCCATTCAAACTCTTAAAAGGACTTGCAATGTGTTTAGATAATCTACAAATGTGCATACATTGCATTTAAATATTGATCTTTATGTTTCTCAGTCACATGTCTCTTTCTGTGTCTCTAGGTTTGTTTCATGTTGTCCTGATCCTCCGGTGAGTCAGGCTGACAGCAGGGAGATCACACAGGCTGTCCAGCTGCTCCGGGCTGCCCAGAGGCCTCTGCTCATCATTGGCAAAGGTAAAGGCTAATCACCTAACATGTATCCCAAAAACACAGTTAGCTAGATGGAACGTGTGTCTGAAATTATTTGAACTGGATCTTTGTTTTAAATGAATCAATCAAATCTAAGGGAATCTAGGATTTCTGGTGTGTATGATATGTCAGACTGATATAGCGTTGATCTGTTGCAGGTGCGGCATATGCCAGGACGGAGAGGGAGGTGAGGGAGCTAGTGGAGACGACTGGGCTCCCTTTCCTTCCCACACCCATGGGAAAAGGTGTTCTGCCAGATGACCACCCCAACTGTGTGGCTGCAGCAAGATCCAGGTGTGTGTGTTTCTAAATATTCTTTCCTTATTTTGATGATCAATCTCTAAAAATGCAATGCAACACATTTTTTTTTGGTGTGATACCCTTCTCTCTCTTTGTTGTAGAGCTCTGTTGCAGGCTGATGTTGTAGTGTTACTGGGTGCCAGACTCAACTGGATTCTGCATTTTGGTTTTCCACCTAGATTCAGTCCCCATGTGAAGATCATTCAGGTCAATTCATTACACCTTTGTCATTACACCTCAATCACAAATCCACTGTTCACACTGACAGAGATGTTTTTGCTGGAGGTTGCACTACTGTTGGTCGCTGGTAGGCATTCCTACAGTGAATTGCTCACTCAGAATGGTGATAATTTCTGACAGTTTTCCATGCATCGTTTTTTATGATATCCTTGTACAGTGTGTGTGCAGAGACAAATCATATAGAACAGTGAAAATGCTCACAGTAACTGTTTAACTTCTGCTCAGTTTTGCCTACACTAATCTCACAGGTGCTACAGTAGATCACGAGTCTTCACTACCATTGCATCACTCCTCATTTGCGGTTTACCTGGCTCTTATTGAACATGATTGACTTCAGATTGTTTGTATTTGTTGATATGTGAATGTTTGTTCAGGTGGATCTGTGTGCTGAGGAGTTAAGTAATAATGTGAGAGCCGCATCTGCTCTACTAGGGGACATACGAGCTGTGGTCAGCCAGGTAAACTACACTGAATACAGCACCACCTCACACATTGTGTTCTAATACTATTTTACCATTTACCACTCTATCTTTGAGCATTCGAATTCAACTGACTTTTGCTGCTGTACCTTCAATTCTTTATGTAAATGTCGGTTAACCTCTTTGAATGTGAAATGAGTAACAAGTCTTTATTTCTTTTTTTCTACACTGTTATGAAGTTGTTGGAGACTTTCAGATCAGAGCCTTGGAGATTTCCACCTAATGCTGAATGGTGGGTGACCTTGAGGGAGAAAATGACTGCCAATGCTCAGATTTCAAAGGTATGTGTGTGTGCTGGTAACATATTTGAAGTACTGAAACCCCAATCAAAAGAAATCACAATCTAACAATACATTCATGAATTAATTTTTCAATAAGAATGTTAACTGTGTGTTTAAAGTTTATGGGATTGATTGGCCCATCATTATTTTCTGCAGACTCTTGCTCTCCAGTCCACTCTACCTATGAACTACTACATAGCATTCCACCACATCTCTGAACTCCTGCCCAAAGACTGCATCATAGTGAGTGAGGGAGCGAATACAATGGACATCGGCCGCACCATGCTACTCAACTACCTCCCACGACACAGGTGAGACACTCTGCCCTACAATTCATAGTTGATGTCTTTGAGCCTAGATGTTTGATTATTAAACAAGTTCAGGTGTTCAAGTTTAGGTAGGTCTTTTTTTATGGAGACTTATGCACAGTTCTACCAACACTACCAGTCAAATGTTTGGACACACCTACTCATTCTTTATTATTACTATTTTTAAAATATATGGAGGTAAATAACACATATGGGAAGTTATGCAACAAATGGGAAAGTATGGGAATTATGTAATGACCAAAATAAAAACTACAAAACTATAAACTAAATCTTATAATTTAGCTTCTTCTTCTTGCTTGCTTGCTTGTCTGGAAGTGTGTGTGTAATGTTGGGTGATATAGCCTAGTGGTTAATGATCTGGCCTGGTAACTGAAAGGATGAAGGTTTGAACTTCACAAGTGGTGATGCATGAACTCACCATTGTGCCCTTGAGGAAGGCATTTAATCTCGGTTGCTCTGAGATGACTGTCCCTGTAATATCTGTACTGTAGATGTACTAAATGACAAATTAGTTGATTGGCAAGTTAGTAGTGGTGGGTAAAAATATAAATTTTCCGATGCATTGTGATCTTCATTTGAACAATCTCAGTATATATTCCTAAATCCAAAGATCGATATTTTACTCTATGCGCAACCCTGTACTACAATGAGAGAAAGTAGTAGTGGAGTGAAGTATTCAGCATATTGAATAGGGAAATCAGTATCAATACCCAGCCCTACAAGTTAGTTAATTAGTGCAGTGCAGTACTATAATCTGAATTTTTTTGTACAGGTTAGATGCAGGTACTTTTGGCACTATGGGAGTGGGCCCAGGCTTTGCCATTGCTGCAGCTGTTTTGGAGCAGGCACAGAAGAGTGCTCAGAGGGTGGTGTGTGTAGAGGGAGACAGTGCCTTTGGTTTCTCCGGCATGGAGGTGGAGACCATGTGCAGGTATATCACATGTTGCACTTTCACTCACATAGCAGGTTATTCTGAATTAGCATTCCATAATCTTCCATTTACAAAAGAATGTTAGCTCCATCTATAGGACATTTAAGCAGTGCAAGACTCTAACTACTATGTATAATCATGATATAATAGTATTGTGCTATATATTACAATAACCATTCTGCTACGTTGTTTGACATTTGCTGAATTTTAAATAGGTACAAACTGCCAATCATCATTATAGTGATCAACAACAATGGCATCTACAGTGGAGTGGATCCAGAGACATGGAGACGGATGGAGAAAATGGGAGACATGACCACCATGTGAGTCTATAAGCAAGCTATTCATAGGCTAGCTTGCCAAACAGTATAAACACAGTGTTTCTGTGGCCCTTTAAAAAAATTGCTTGTTTGTTTGAGCCTCACGGCTTGAATTTCTGGGTCAACCAATGGTGTGATTTTTTTTAACTTGAAAACCTTTAACGGGATGAACCAAACACCAAACATAATAGTGTTTCGCTTGTGTGTGTCTTAGAGCTCCTCCAGTAACTCTGTTACCAGAGGCGCGATATGAGCAGGTGATGAGCGCGTTTGGTGGTTGTGGGTATCTGGTTCGAACAGTAGAAGAACTCCGCAGTGCACTACAGGAGAGTCTGAAAAACACACAGACACCCAGCCTCCTCAATGTACTTATAGACCCGGCCTCAGACCGCAAACAACAGGTACTGCACAAACAACACACTCTATCAATCTGAATATAAACAGTTTCTATAAGACACTCTACAGTTGTACAGTATAAATTCTAAAGTTAAAATGTGAAGTCATTTAAAAAAAAAAAAAACTTTCTCCTATCCCAGCTTAATATGCAGAGGCTATAAGTAAACCATTAGTATGTTGAATTTCCTTAAAAGTGTAAACATTGTGACTTTCTGGTGCTATCAAAGCATTGCTCTGTTAGTTTGAGCATCCCGACCGATTATAGCAATATTGGCTATAAAGACGGAGTGAGATTGTGGTGGGGACTGCCTGTTTAACTAACCAATGAGGAGGGAAAGAGAATACAGTTCTTGAAACCTCTTTGAAAATAATCAGTATTGTTGTAAATTCATTACAGAAGTTACTTCACTTTTAAATACTGTAAGTAAATACACAGGGAAAGCATATTATTAACTGCTTGCCAGTGTCCCCACTTCCTGAATTTGGAAACTGAAAATATGATCTGGTGTAGTGGTAAAAGCTCAGGCTGATATCCAAAAGGTTGTAGATTGAACCAGAAATTGTAGCGACCCTTGAACCATCACCACTGTGTGCTTGAGTAAGATACTTAACCTCTTCAACTCTGCGGACCTGCTGGCGAGTCCAAAAGGGGGCGCTATTTTGCCAAAAAGGTCTCTGAATACATAAGTCAGGCATATATGGTATTGTTTAAAAGCTCAGAATCTGAACTTTTCATAGATAATAATTACTTCTACATTTTTGTTACATTAATAAAATAAGGCCTGAAAACATCAGCATCGCAAATCAGCACCACCCAATGTTATATCTTAGATGTCCAGAACAAAATATGCAGTCCAGCAGTAAAAGCATACTAAACAAATCATTGGGGATATATGTGTTATCGACTGTTGATGATCAAATTTGAAATATAATCGCAAAGGGAGGATCTGAGCTTTCTAATGACACCTAGATTGAGCTTCTAGTCCACTCAGAGGCTGAGATATTCAGTGAAACAATGGGGGTGGTACATGAACTGAAAATTACACTGAATGTCTATGGACGAGCACATCTGTGAGGGCTAAAATGCATTAGAGCGCCACCTACATTTCAGATCGTCATTTTGTGCTGTCATCTAGTGGCATAAAATAAGAGTTTTTGGAGGGAGATGGCGTGAACAGAACAAGAATTACATGCTTACAAATTTAGGACACCATCATAAGATTGTAAACATATACAGTATTATTTATGAATAATGTGAGTCTTTTTATTATTATTATTATTTGGAAAGGTTTCTGAAAAAAATGAGACCAATTTTTGGCAGTTAGTCCACAGTATGTGTGAATGATGAGCTTTTAAACGTTAGTGTGAAAAATTGCAGGCGGCTACCCAAAAATGCCCCAGAGTTGAAGATGTTTAATCCAGGTTGCTCCATAGGGAATGTAACTTTAATAGTGTACTGTAAATGACTTGGAATAAGGTGTTTGATAAATGACATCTCACTTGAACGATCGAAATCTAGTGATTTTTCACTCACCATCATGAGTTAAAAAAAAAAAAACATTGTTGTTGTGTCCCGAACTAAGTTCATAAAATCAGGAGGCCCCGTGTAACCGTAAATGTCAACACTAACACACCCCCACTTTTTTATTTTCAATCCTTTCCCACTCCTCCTCTCTCTCACATACAAATGTACACATTAAACATACCTGGCCTTTCTATTTTTGAAAGTTATGAGACCCCATAATTGAAAGTTGACCTTCTCTGTTATGCTACATGTATCCTGGCAACCACACACAGACATATTGAAGGATTGGGTGTCATAGTGACCCTGGAACACTGAAGGTCACTGTGTATCCCAGACTAACACTCAAAAGGGTTTCCCCCAATGATGAATGGAAAACTTAAAAGAATTACAAAAGCATTTAAAAGTAAACTGTATAGGATTTACTTCCTTAAAGGGATAGTTCACCCAATAAAGAAAAATTCTGTCTTCATTTTCTCTAATGTTAGGCAGTATATTAGTCTAAGTCACCGCTTTCATTGCAGGAAGTAAGTCGTTGGAACAATATGAGGGTGAATAAATGATGAAAGAATATTCATTTTTGGGTGAACTATCCCTTTAATATTCATATTCAGACCTATTCCTCTTCAAGTGAGTCTTTATTTTTGTGTTTATCTCTCAGGAGTTTCCCTGGCTGACACGTTCAAATCTTTAAAAGCTGAGAGAAGCATCGGATGGGATCAGATCATGTCTCAGTGGTTGACCTAGGGCTGTATCATGCACTACATTTGGTTAACTTACTGTAGGTGGCAGCATTTCCTTTAAAAATACAGAAAAACAGTATCAATTTGAACAATTTATACTTTTATTTTCATATGGTTGCAGTTGAGATTTGGTTATCCACAAATTAATTTCCAAATGAGTTAACCAGGTTAAAAGGGGACTAATGCATTTTTATTCTGTTTCCTATCCACCTTTAACAAAAACAACAAAACATGGATGTGACCTGATCTCAGTCTGTACAAAATAAATTTGCAGAGATGTCAGGTCTTTCTGTAAATACCTGAAAGAGAAAACACTAACAATAGAAAATAACAAATAAAGGGACATTACAGGGTTTAGATGATGAATGTGTAATTATTTTAATATACACACATTTTTACCCATAACAAATGCTCAATCCAATTTATTTGTAACGCTTTTCAGAGTACTTGTTGTTCTAAAGCAGCTTTACAAAGCATAATGCCTTACAAACCTCCAGTAAGTCAAAAGCCGACAGTGGCAATGAAAAAAATCCCTAAGACATAGTTGAGACAAAGACATAGAAGAAACCCATAAATGTGTTCATACATATTTGTTAATTTAAAAAGATGTTATCCAGCCACATAGTTTAAGTGATCTTACCTGATCTTAGGTCAGTTTTATGTGCTTGGCTTGAGAGGGGTTTTGTTTAGTCTCTGATTAATTTAAATGTTCCTGGCCTCCTCTTCTGCTCTCTCATAATGTATCATTACAGTGCTGCTTTATCACAGAGAGAGAGAGAGAACTTTTCCCTTCTTAGCCTTGGCAAGCACACCCTCTTCAAGATGAAAACTGCAGGTTTGGAAATGTTCTGAACCATTTTAGGACATAGAATTTCGGTCGAACATTTTTTTTTTCAGCTAAATGTGAAAATGTGTAGAACGGTATGAATGATGGTGTTTATATGTTCAAAAGCAGCCACATTATTAAAGCCTTATAATTTTGTTCAGTGCTTTTGTATAAACTTGATTACATTAATTGATGTGTTATTGTATAAAAAAAAAAAACTTATGGTGATTTAAAAACATATTTCTGTTATAACTACTTGATAAAAAAAAACAATGTTTTAATGTAATTTGATGTTCTTGATGCTATGAATGACTTCCAGGCAAAAGTGGTGGAAAATTAAAAAGTGATTTGTGTCTGCCTTACATTTTTTTAGTCTCCATGCCTGTCTAGCTTCTTTGTTCTGCACTCCACTGATTGAAGACATTTACAGGCTGCATCTTTCTGTTGTAAAGCATTAGGCTTTTAAATTACCCTCTTCATAATTGCGCCATCATTAATTCTGAGGGAAAGTAAAGGCGCCAATAAATTGTGAGCAGCATTGGTCAATACGAAAAGGACACCAAGAGAGAGGGAGAGATAGATAAATGGAGATGAGGAAAGGAAAGAGGGGGCAGGGGTCTGGAAAACATCTGTGATATTCCACTACAACGCATGCAAGCTAATTCTGTCATTTTATGCTTGTGTGTACATTACATCCTTGTGACCGCCCATCTCAGATTCAAGTACTTCAGATTCTTTGACATTACAGAGGGTTACACACCAAGACACAGATTACACAAAGAAGTTGTGGCTATTATTTGTATAAATGTTCACGCACTGAGCACTTTATTAGGAACACTATGGTCTTAATAAAGTGTACAATGTGGTCTTCTGCTACTGTAGCCCATCCGCCGCAAGGTTCGACATGATGTGCATTCTGAGATGCTATTCTGCTCACTACAATTGTACAGAGTGGTTATCTGAGTTACTGTAGCCTTTCTGTCAGCTCAAACCAGTCTGGCCATTCTCCACTGACCTCTCTCATCAACAAGATGTTTCTATATGCAGAACTGCCACTCACTGGATGTTTTTTGTTTTTGGCACCATTCTGAGTAAACTCTAGAGACTGTTGTGTGTGAAAATCCCAGGAGATCACCATTTACAGAAATACTCAAACCAGCCTGTCTGGCACCAACAATCATGCCATGGTCTAAACCACTGAGATCAAATTTTTTTCTAATTCTGATGTTTGATGTGAGCATTAACTGAAGCTCCTGACCCATATCTGCATGATTGTATGCATTTCACTCCTGCCACACAATTGGCTGATTAGATAATCACATGAATAAGTAGGTGTATAGGTGTTCCTAATAAAGTGCTCAGTGAGTGCTATTATAACTGAATAATATTAACTTATTGTCCGAGTTTTGCGTAGTTTTGCCGTTTCGACTTTTTATCATAATACTTTGCATTGCAGTGGGTCTAGACAACTAGAGAAAAGTTGCATTTTTCTAATGTAATTTAATTTGTTTTCTTTAGTAATTATATTATCAGCAAAACAACTTGTGTGAAAAGGTTTAATTGAAAGAATAACATTTCAAAATTTGAAAGTATTTGGTATGTCTCCCTTTTGCTTTAATGACAGCATGCAAGACAAACTCCACAAGTTTGTGCAAAACCGGATGATCTGTGTTAGCTTGATTTGAGAATGTTTTAAAGAGCAACTTTCAATGGAAGCAAGGAAATCAGACATTTTGTACAAAGGAGTTAACGTGGTCAATGTCACAAATTTGCTTATTTGATTTGAATCTTAAATATTTATTTTTCATTTTACATCATAACGTTTCTTTGTTCTACATTTTTCCAAAATCCTAAAACTTTTTTTATTTCCCAGATTTTCAGTGTGGATATTTTGATCCCACTATACATTCTTACGGTAGTTCAACGTCAGCCATTGGCATGACACCTTGTCACTTCAATGTCATTCATGTCCACACCGTTTTGTTTTCCCTGTCCATTTGAGGCAGGGGGAAACAAAGGCAGTACTGCCAGTAGTAACAGGCTAATATTGGCTACAGCGGGCAGCTGACCGGCTGCCTCCTGTATATTTAGCTCAGAGCCAATACATGGAAGAGTTGTAACAGACATCGGCTGGCATGCACTTCTCCTAAAGGCGTGGAGAGAGAGAGAGAGAGAGAGAGAGGGAGAGGGAGAGGTGCAGGGCCACCTCAGATCACTCCTCTGTGCAGTTGGAGGTAGACTGTAGCCAGCAGCATGATTCTACTCACACTTGCACTATATTTCCCACTCCTCTGCTATGTGTCATCATTCTCCTACGTGGATAACATTTTTCCTGTACCAACAGGTAAGACAGCAGCATCTCTTTCCTTTGCATTTGTTTGGAAGATACTGATATTTGTCTGATTAGGGGTTTACTCTGAATAAAACACAGGTAAGTTTTTGTTTACATCTGCAAATGAGACTTGTGTTTGGTCAACTCACAGTAATCAAGCACATTTGATTGATTCGACCAGTAAAAATAAATTGAATATGTTGCAAATTAAATTAATTCAGTTGCAAACTGTGTTTAAGGTTTTTGACTGATATATTTTTTTTGCAATGAGTTGCTATGAGAGGAATAATTCAGCTGAATATTGATAACTTGCCTTGACTTGCACTGAGGACATTGTTGTCATTTGTCCGTATTGATTAAATCAATATTTAACAAATAGTTAAAAGTTGACAACTGCTTTATGCTGTGATATTCAGATAAATATTCTGTGCACACATCAAGTAAAATGCAGACTGGATCAAATGTTTGTCAGTATTAATAGATTTGCTTTTATTGTATGGAAAAAAGCCCAGTAAAATCATGTTAACACAAGAGTCAATCATGTGTTAATACTGAAACTATTTGGTCCTTTGGCCTTTTAGAATACACAGTGACTCAACTGCACACTGGTCTAAATGTACTGTGATATTTTATCATTAACATTTTTGCACTGCATATTTTTATAAGAGGGTCATCTAGACGTCTGATCTAATAAATTATCTGTACTGTATTAAACCCACAAAATCATATATAGAGATGTTTTTGCCCTGTGTTGCCCAATATTACTGTGATCAACCTTGATCAGTCTGCTGGGATTGGTAATATTGGGAATATTTTGAAGTATAAGAGAAATGTACAATTTAATGAGGTTGGGAATCACTGTTAATTTGATTCTCAGTTTAGATTAGCACATTAAAATAAAATGAGGTTGCAAATTGAGCCATGACATTTGATTATAGTCTTTAAAATACTTGCACCTCTAAAACTAAATATATGCAATTTTCTATAATGGTGAAAATAGTCTTTAAAGATAGACTGGCTGATATTTGGCCATTTTGAGATTATTTGCCGATAACATGTCTCGTTGAGCGATTAACAGAAGTGGCAGTTCTCCATGTGTCAAGTTTCAAAATCTAACAGCAGCTTCTGTCAACAGTCCGGTCAACATACAAAAAATTTCAAAAGCATTCTAATAATAAACATCTTTTTTTAATTTATTTTTTTATGAATTTGGAATAAATATTGTGTGAAATAAGTGTTAAATATATCTCAATTCCCACCAGTTAAATTTAAATGGAAAATAAATACAATTATTTATAACAAATCATCATTATATCAGCTATCAACCACTTTGATATACATGTCAACATCAGCCATTAAAAAAGAACAGCACTACTTCTAGTCTACTTGTCATTATTTTCCCTCCCACATTCTGCTGTCATGTGTTCAGTCCATGATTTTCCAAAGCAATGCAGCAGGGGCGTCGCTAGACTTCAGTGTCATCCGGGGCTTAGACCACAGGCAATATTATAATATAAAAAGATGAAGAATCTTTGCTTCCATTAATTAAGAAATCACCACCCTACCTGTCAAATAATAATTATATTAAGCACAACACTGACACCATTTAAGAACTTTATATAAGCAAACGTCAGGCTCACAGTAAATGGATCAAACACGTTTTAATTTAAATTGTGGATCAAAGCGAGAATTACAACGTGTCGGCTCATTGTTCACTGTGCAGAAATTAATGCTAACAATAAAATCAAAGTAATTTAACCATTTAAATTTGCAATTTATCATTTATCATAATATTTTGAGAATAAAGTAAAAATAACGAGAATAAAGTCAAAGCATTATGAGTTTAATGTGGTAATATTTTGAGAATAAACCGAAAGGAAAGTGATGTGGTGGACAACAGCAAAATGGAGTGTCAGAGTCTTTACATACAACATCACTAACCAGGGAGATAACTTGGCTTTGCAACCGAGCTGAATTTGTGGAAGTTTTTTGCGAGCTCTCTGTTCATGAATGAGGTGTGCATTAGTACAGGAGTTTTCAACATGTGGGCGCCTGTCAAGGGAGGCACGAGATATAGGCTCGCACTCAAGTGAAGCAAAAAATTATTGGAACTGCTGTGAATTATTTAAGTCCATATCAAGGTACTGTATGTGGTAACATCCCCTCAGTTACAGTATTGTTTAGAGAGGAAAACCCAATGCTGAGCGGGACCACGTTAATCTGTCTGGTACTTTCTCCTGAATAAATAAAATTTCCTACATAACCGCTACAGAGTCCAGATACTAATAACTCTGTGCTGATGATCCAAAAGACCAAGGATTTCTTTATTGCTAAATCCTATTCTAAAGTATGATTTAACTATGTCCTCCATGTCCATCTCTTGCATTAATGAAGCTGCTGCCTCAGCGTCCATTCTGTTGTTGTGATAATGACTTTCTGTTTAGCCTAATATTGAGATTTTTTTCTCTCTAAGATTGCTACTTTATTCACACAATATACTGCTTTATTCTCACAATGCTAAGACTTTATTCTAATAATTGTTACTTTATTTTCAATATTATGACATCTCAAAATGCTACGACTTTATTCGAATAATTTTGACTTTATTCTCATACGAAATTTAATATCATAATGCTTCAAATTTATTCTTGTAATTTTTACTTTATTCGCAAAATATTACGACTTTATTATCGAAATCGTATATATATTTTTTTATTTTATTTAACTTGGCAATAAAACGCCATCGTGGGATCACTGAGTGGAGTTAAAAATAACTTTAATTTTTATAAATGCATCTCGAAAAACCTGTGTTGGGTTTCATGACTGTTACACCATTAAACATTCCAGGTTGTTTTTAACAAAGCAAAGTTTCAACACTTGATAAATGGTAAGATAGTGTTTTTTTCCTCTTTTGCTCTGGTGTGCAGATTTAAGTACAATCATTTGACAAGTTCAATGTCATTTGATTTTAAACCATTTAAAAATTAAGGCACTCCAAAGAGGCTATTTAAACGCAGCAGTGTAACTCCACGCACATGACATGGAAATGTGAACCAGCAAGGGCAGAGTGCATATAGCTTACAGGCAGCCATTTTTGTTTGAATTTAATATGAAATTATCATTTTAAGACCTACAATGGATATAAAAAGTCTACACACCCCTGTTAAAACAGCAGGATTTTGTGATGTAAAAAAACACAATTTTTGCACCTTTAATGTAAAAATAACAACCTATGCAATGCCACTGAAAACCAGAGTTTTTGACAAACATTTCTGAGAGAAAAAAAAAAACAAACTTAGAATAACCTAACTGCATAAGTGTGCACATCCCTGAACTAATACTTAGTTGAAGCACCCTTTTATTTTATTACAGCACTGTCTGTTTGGATAAGAGTCTTCTTTGCAAAAACATTCCAGATCTGTCAAATTGCGAGGGCATCTCCTGTGTATGGCCCTCTTCAGGTCCCCCCACAGATTTTCTATAGGATTCAGATCTGGGCTCTGGCTGGGCCATTCCAAAACAATCTTTTTTTGCTGAAGCCATTCTTTTGTTGATTTGGATGTGTGCTTTGGATCATTGTCATGCTGAAAGGTCTCTTCATTTTTAGCTTTCTAGCAGATGCCAGAAGGTTCTGTGCCAAAATTGACTGGTACTTGGAGCTATTCATTATTCCCTCCACCTTCACTAAAGCCCCAGTTCCAGCTAAAGAAAAGCAGCCCCAAAGCATGATGCTGCCACCACCATGCTTCACCTTGGTTATGGTGTTCTTTTGCTGATGTGTGGTGTTGTTTTTGTGCTAAACATACCTTTTACAATTTTGGGCAAAAAGTTCAATCTTGGTCTCATCAGACCATAACACATTTTTCCACATGGTTTTGGGAGACTGGATATAGGTTTTGCCAGGCTTGGATGGTTTTTTCCATCAGAAAAGGCTTGGTCTTGCCACCCTGCCACATAGCCCAGACAGATGAAGAATACGGGAGGTAGTTGTCACATGTAGGGAACAACCAGTACTTGCCAGAAAGAGCTGAAGCTCCTTTAATGTTGCTGTAGGCCTCTTGACAGCCTTCCTGGCCAGTTTTCTCTTTGTCTTCTCATCAATTTTGGAGGGACGTCCTGTTCTTGATAATGTCACTGTTGTGCCATACGTTTTCAACTTGTTGATGACTGTCTTCACTGTGTGCCGTGGTATATCTAATGCCTTGGAAAAAAAATTTTTTAGCCCTCACCTAAGGGATACCTTTCAACAATGAGATCCTGTTGATGCTTTGTAAGCTCTTTGTGGCCCATGGCTTTTGTAGTTGCATGCAATCAAGAAGATGTCAGAAAAATACTACAAGAACAGCTGAGATTTATTTGGAGTTAATCAGAGTTACTTCAGGTGAAGAAAGGTGTGTACTATTTCACATGAGCTTGATGACTGGTTGATTCTGAACAAGGTGCAAAAAGTCTGATATGATTTATCTTTGTTTAATTTTTTACATCACAAAATCCTGCTGTTTTAACAGGGGTGTGTAGACTTTTTATCCACTGTATGTATTGTACTATTTAGGCTTATAGCTCACTGTGCTGCTATTTTGAGTTGCATTTGAGGAAATTCTATTGCAATAAACATAATTTATTCCCACGGTTACTGACTCCCGACTAAACCCGAATAACTGAACAAGATGACTGGTGCATGCATTAAAATCTACTTGGTGTGTGGATTGTTAAAAACAAATGAAGATTAGAAATTAGGCTTATAGATTATATATTTAGGAATAAGGCTTGCATAATAAAACCTCAGTGCCTCTGATACAGAAAAACTGCACTCCCATGAGAGAAAATAGAAAGCTCCCACTCGAGGCGTTCGTAACATGTCAGATGAACTTGAGCACGAACAGCAGGTAAAAGTTTAAGAGCAACCTGTCAGTTAATGCAATTTGGGCTCACTGATCAGAATTAATTTACATTTGAAGCCAGAATTTAAGTCTGCCTGTACCCTGAGATAATTAACATTAAGCCGTACTTTTTTTTTCTTCTCATCACAATAAAAAAAACATTCGGGGCTATTAACAAAAATCCGGGGCTTCAGTCCTATCAGCCAGGGTCTAGCTACACCGCTGCAATGGAGTGAATCACTGTTCCACTGGACTGCGTGTCTGTTGACATGTTCCTCATGAACTTCTTTTCCACTCATCTACAGATTTCCAGTTGCTGGAAACCAGAAAGAAATTCAACCCCTGCTGTTTACTGAGTCCACCTCCGCCCCCTCTCTTCCCCCCACCCCCTTCACTGTGGCGGTGGATGCCTCGGGTGAGTCCTGATACATGACCCTTGATCCAGGACCTGTAATTTGTTCTGATGTGTAAGTTCCAGATACTTGACCTAGACTAATACTGTATATCTGACCAGACATTTTTCCCATGCTCACAACATCACCAAGCTGAAAGATATGTGTCTAGATCACTGGATATGTACATAAAAGTCAAAGGAAGTGTCATTTTTACCACTGAAACTGCAAAGACAGTAACACTTTATGGACTGTTATTCATATAACATCAACCTATTGCCATCATATGTAGTTCTGAAATGTATTTGTATGTATGACTTGTCTTATAGAATGAAAATGGCATTAAACCAAATGAAGGGAACTCAGAAGAAAAGTACAATCCTACAAGCCACACATGTTCCCCGGGGCCCCCAGGAACAGCAGGACCTCCTGGCCCTCCAGTATGTGCTTCATACTTTTTATGGTATAATGTTGAGTTTAAACGGTTAGTTCGTTCAAAAATGGCAATTCTGTCATTCTCACCCTCATATCTTTACAAACCTGTATGACTTTCTTTCTTCTGTGTACCACAAAAGATGTTAGGCAGAATGTCTTACATGTCACTTTCATTGGAAAAAAGATGCAGTGAAAGTCATTGGTGACTGTCAGTGGCTGTCAGTCCCTAATGATCTGTTTAATAGCTCCTTTTGGGTTCCAGAGAAAAGAGAAAGTCATACAGCTTTGGGTGAAATTTTTGGGTGAACTACAGTATTTCTTCAAAGATAAAACCGAATACATAAATTACATAGATATCACCAGCTTCTGTACCAACAATTGTAAGCCTGTTCACATGAAGCCCAGATTTTCAGCTTGAAAACATACACAACAAGATTTTAAAATGAAACAATGCAACAATATCGTGCTGTGACAAATTTTGAACTGCAACGATCTGTAGTTTTTCTATTTGAGTTTTCTATTCAGTTTAGTTCTCTACGATAACTAATATATAAGCTAGATAGAAAGAAATGTATAAGCTAGATTTAAAAGTACATTCACTGACAAACGCCAAATGTTATGTATTGGAAAACTGTCTAACACAGTGGTTCTCCACTGGTTTTGCTTTAGAATCCATATTTTACATTGAAAGTCAAGTGGTAGCCCAACAGTAAAAAAAATTGTTTACCGTGCAAAGTTTAACAAAAATGTCATTAAAATCAAACATTGACATGTATTAATAAAACAATGAATTGCATATACTCAACAATATGCAACATTTTCAACTTGACATAGGCAGAATAAAACAATTACTTTTGTAAATGTACAAAATGTACAATGTTAACGGCCACTGTTATGATTGGCTAACATCGTGCAGCCCCTCAAATTCAGCCATTTTTGAAACTCAGTTGGAAGAGAATGAAAAGCTCCACAACATTATAAAACAAAATGTCAGGGTTTACACGTAATGCACATCCAACACATTGCATCCCAGTGTATTAAATTGTTCACTTACTGTAAGCACAGCAGTGCCATAAACTGTCAAACTGTTATGACATTTGAAATATTCATGAATGAAACTGTTTACTCATGGTTTTGCAATCGGGTCCAAGTGTTTTTAACTGCGCCAACCTTCCTTTGCACAGCTTGAATCGTATTGACTGGTTCACATGCAATCCACACTGATATGAGACAAAAAGACAAAAAAACAAACAAACAAAAAAACGCACATAAATAGTCCAAATCACGATGAAACAAGATAACTGTATCTGTACAGTATCATCGTGCACTGAGGCACACATCACCGGAAACTAATCAAATCGGTTAAAGATGTCCATCTAGTGCATGCCTTGATACACCAACAATTAAAAAAATAACGCATATGGGCACAAATAATTGTCCAGGATGCGTTTGCGCTCAAAACAGCAAGAGGCAGAGCAGCTGATCATGGTGTCTCCTTTTCAGAGTTGTAACTTGATACTGCATTTTTAAAAGTGCCGCGAGATACATTACAATAGTAAAAGACATCTGTGTAGTGCATGTTTATATACAAAAATAATTCAGAATAGTCCAGATGGGTCCCCTTTGGTGTTCAGGAATAGTCACACTTCCTGCTCTCTTTCTCTCTCTCTCTCTCTGTGTATATGAATGGAGCGCCAGTGGGTGGGACCAAGGGTGCGATGACGTAAAGTAGCATTGATGTTTTTTTCGATGTCGAGGCGGTCATGAATTAATGGGCCCCCTAGTGATGTAGGGAAGTCGCAGAAGTAGAGAATGGGGTGTTTTTGCTGCTTTGTTTAACTAAATGCTTTTATTACATTGGTATTACGTTTTGAGTTCTGAAATTTACAGTGTTTTTATAGTAGAATGACCTTTTATATGTCAAAATGTGATTCCTCATGACATGACCCTTTAAGTAATAACAATCACGTGCACATTTGTTGAGGATTGCGAAGGTCTGTCACAACAGTAAAACAAACGTTATGACAAAAATGAATTAGAAATATGTATGATTCTGCACTACTTCGTTCACTAATCAAATGGGCAAATTTGTGTTATGATCAGGGTCCTCCTGGACTGCCGGGACCAAAGGGACCAAAGGGAGATAAGGTACAACACATATGATTTACATTCACACTCGAGAAAGACAGCATGCAAAAGCATTTAGGAATTAAAGTGTAATGAGCTTGACTAAGTCCACTGAGTTCAGGAAGCTAATGAGATTTGATTGTTTAATTTAGTTTATGACTCATTATATTCCGCAAACATTTGAATTGACATGTTTTAACCTCTCTTAAAGGACAGCACAGGTACCGGATGCTGTCGATAATAATTTCGACTCAGATTACCACAGGTTAATTATTTCAGTCCTTCAGTTTGTAATAATAACTAAAATCCAATTTACACTTACGGTGGAAGTGTATTGGGCAAGACATTCCACAGGGTTTCAAAGCAGCATTTTGTATTTTTGTATATTACCACTAATTCTTATAAACATAAATGTGTGTTATTTGATCATCAAAGCTGTCTAAATTGTCCTCATAGCAGTGGGACTACTGGTCTAGGTGGATGAACTAGTTATGCGATACCAATGTAATCCTGTGGATGGAGTTGACTTTATGTAAATAGTCCACGTCTGGTCCTTTTCATTGCACGTATCATGCCAAAGTTACGGGGTTTACAAGCATAATGTCCCTTGCCCCTTAGACTTTGATTGTAAGTACAGTACATTACCGTAAAAACGATTTCTGCGAGTGGACAATTTTCTCTGGTAATCAAAAACATAGAGCTTAATTTGTGTTGAACCTGGAACACTCTTTACCCAATGTAGTTTGTAAGGGTCTATAAAAATGCTGTCTCAGATAGTTTAAAATAAGACTGTGTATATATTGTATAACACACTGATGAACTGACTCTGCTCTTCATCTCCCCTCCTCTGTGTTGCCAGGGTGAAATTGGAAGACCTGGACAAAAGGTGAGACAGTCACTGTCCTCTAATTTCCAGTAAGTGGATTTACCTTAAAAAAAAAAAAAAAAACAAAAGAAAAAAAAAAAAGAGGGAAGGACACTTTGTGAGAGCATGTGCACACTTGCAGTTTCTAGTTTTGTCTTTCATGGCTTCAGCATATTGTGAGTTCAAGGAAATTCAAAACAAATGCAACCCAGTGTTTTTATTATTAATGCAATAATAATAATTATTATTATTAATATTATTTATTATTTAAAGTAAAATGAAAACTAAATTAAAATATTTTTGTTGATATGAAATAAAAATGGAAATGACCACAAATTAATATACTTTTTTTGATACACAGTATGTTATCAAATTTGAAACATTTACTTCATGAAAATGAAATTGCCATTAGACAGCCCTGAAATATTTAACACTGATTTAAGTGATATCAGTAAACGCATTAAAGGACAATTCCCCCAAAAATGAAAATTATCTCATAATTTTCTCACCCTCATGCCATCCCAGATGTGTATGATTTTCTTTCTTCTGTTGAACACTAACAAAAGTAAAACAAAAATTTTAGAAGAATATTTCAGCTCTGCAGGACCATACAATGCAAGTGAATGGTGACCAGACCTTTCAAGCTCCAAAAATCACATAAAGGCAGCATATAAGTAATCCATGTGACTCAAGCGGTTAAATCTATGTCTTCAGAAGTGATATGATAGGTGTGGGTGAGAAACAGATCAGAAACAGAGAAGTGTTTTTTTTGTTGTTTTTTTTGGAGATGAAGGAGCGAGGTTCGAATGTGTGAACAGTGAAGATTCAATACACTCTGTTCCATAACTGTTCTAGGAGGACAATATGTCAAAGAATTCAAAATCCTTGGGCTCTGGAGACATTAAAAGACACTTATGTGCTCATGCTAATACCCCCGAGAGGGCCGCAAGCCAGGGAGTTGATTTAGTCTGAGAAATTAGGGAATTGCGGTGAGAGATGTTGAACATGTCGGCAATGCTGATGAAGGTCGTTGCTGATTGGAGGATCTTGCTGTGATATGTCGATTGATCACTGCCATGGAGACGAAATTCTCTAAGGTGGTTACAAGAGTGGGGGATGTCGAGAAACCGATCGATCATCTGGAGTCATCAGAGAGGGAATTATCTGCTAATCCGTTAGCGACCAAGGTGGATTTGGAGCATGTCTGGGAGAAGTTGGAGGACATGGAGAACCGTAGCCGGTGGAATAACGTCTGCATTATTGGAATTCCTGAGGCCGAAGAGGGTCAGGATATGGTCAAATTCCTGGATGGGCTCTTTCCGAATCTGCTTGACGTAACAGGTCATAATCTGGAAATCGAGCGAGCTCACAGGGTTCCTTCTCGGCGAGTTGCGGAGGGAGGCAGGCCATGATCAATTCTGGCCACATTTCTGAGATCATCTGATAAATATCTTGTGTTATGCGAGGAGTAAATTAAGGCTTTCTTAGAAAAACCACAGCATTTTCTTGTTCCCAGAATTTGCGAATTCGACGAGAGAAACATGATTGATTCAAGGAATGCAAGAAACTTTAACATCAATGGAAGATCGCTTAATCACTGATATTCCCAGCCAAATTGAGACTAGATGCTAAGGATGTCCGTAAAACATTCACATGCCCACAGCAAGCAATGTCTTTTATAAAGTAAGTGGAGTAAGTTATCTTGTGGTACTCACATTGCAGCCGAATGGACAGACTCATTGAACATTCACTTGACTGTTTGAGGAAACTGAGCACCTTTTAGTTTTCTTTTTGTGCTGGTTCCGCCTAGTGGCTGGAGTTTGTTTTGTGGAGGAACACACCTTCGGGACAGTTTTGTGGATGAATCTACACACTCTTTGTGTTTATTCCGCCTGTTGGATGGAGTTTGTTTTATAGATTATCTTTTGTTGTGTCACAAAATTTGTATAAAAACACCGACTTGAGCAATCCAAAAGCAAAGTTGTCGCGGGGGTTCTCGTAGACGTACATGGACTGTTTGAGTTTAGAGGGATGGATGCCAGTTGGCGCTGTCATGCATGGGGTTAATGCATACATTTTTCTTTTTTCTGTTTGTTTGGTTCTGGGGGAAGTTCGGGGTTTGACTGTTGCACTCATGTTGGAATGTGGTCTTTATAATTTTGTTTTTGACACACAATCTATTTTTTCTTATATGTCAAAATGTCAGATGTTAATATGAGTGGATTGTCTCTCACCATGTGAAATGTGAATGGGTTAAGGCACCCCATAAAAAGAAGGAAAGTTATTTCTCCTCTTAAGCGTAAGAAATATGATATAGTGTTTCTTCAAGAAATGCATCTTTCCCCACAGGAAGCTGAAAAATTTGGGAAGATATGGGGTGGGCATGTTTTCTTTAGTACTGGTACTCAAGTAAGTGCAGGGGAGTCATTACACTGATAAGTAAACAACTCCAATTCAAATGTCTCAAACAGATTAAAGATAAATTAGGAAGAGTCATTATTGTTTTAGCTGAAATTCATGTCCAAAGTCTTTTTTTGGCTAATATTTACGCACCTAACGTTGATGATCTGGGCTTTTTTATAGATCTATAAGGGATGTTGCAAGCCACTGGCACCCCTCATGATACAATATTGGGAGGAGACTTTAATATTTTGATGGACTCAGTCCTTGATCATAGTGAAGCAAAAGTGCGCAAGCCCCCTAGAGCAACATTGACGCTTCACAGGATGTGTAAAAATCTTGGTCTTACAGATATTTAGAGATTTTTTAACCCATCTGGTAGGGACTATACATTTTTTTTCATCAGTCCATAAGATTTACTCTAGATTTTTTTTATTTTTTATATCTAAGTCCCTCATTTCATCTGTTATTGATTGCTCAATTGGAAACATTTTAGTCTCAGATCATGCCCTGTTGTGTTTAGAGGTGTTGCCACATATGGTGAAAAGGAAATCATATAGTTGCCGCTTTAATGTATTCCTTTTGCAAAATCCTGAATTCTAACAAAAGGCTGAAATCAATGTTTATATTAAGAGACCAACTTAAGGTGGTTCTTAGGGGCCAGATCATAAAGTATGCCTCATTCACAAAAAATCCAAAGCACAAGAACTCATGGAATTGAAAGGGAATATTAAAAGTACCGAGACAGAGCTGAAGCGCTGAATGTCGTCTAATGGCCTCAGAGAATTGACCTGATTGAAATACAGATATAATACTATTTTGTCGCGAAAGGTGGAGTTTTGGCTATTCAGGGCAAGACAGTCATACTTTGAGCCAGGGGACAAGGCAGGAAAATTTCTGGCTAGATATATAAAACAAAGAGAGTTTTTTCTACCATTCCCTCGGTGAAATCTGCTGGTGGTGAAATATTTACCTCAGCCATTGATATTAATAATGCTTTTAAAGAATACTATCTTGATCTCTGTAGTTCCACGTCTTCGTCTACTGATGAAGATATTAGAAACTTTGTGGAACCATTAGAACTTCCTAAACTGACGTCTGAGCAAAATCTCTTGATTCTGAGATAACCATGGAGGAGTTTTGTGAGGTTATTAAGGCCTTGCCTACAGGCTGAGTTTTTTTAGATCTTATGGTACAGAATTGGCTCCACTTTTGCTAGAAGTTTATATGGAATCATTAAAGAATGGAAAGCTTCCGCCAACCATGATGCAAGCCTGGATTCTTAAAAAGGACAAAGATCCAAGCGAGTGTAAGAGTTACCATCCAATTTCCCTGATCCAGCTAGATGTAAAAGTATTGCCAAAATTTTGGCTAACAGATTAAGTAAAGTTATGACATCTCTTATACATATAGATTAGGTGGGGTTTATTCGGGGCCTTAGCTCTTCTGATAACATTAGGCGTTTCATCAATATCATGTGGTCAGTGGTGAATGATCAGACTCCAGTCACTGCCAACTCACTTGATGCTGAAAAGGCGTTTGATATGGTAGAATGGGATTATCTTTTTAAGATTTTGGAAATGTATGGGTTCGGGAATACTTTTATTGAGTGGATTAAGTTACTTTATAGACTCCCAGTAGCGCCATTTCAAACGAATGGATTAATTTCAGATTATTTTACTCTGGATAGGGGCACCCGGCAGGATTGCCCTCTTCCCCCTTATTGTTCTGTCTTGCCCTGGAACCATTAGCAGCCACGATAAGTAAGGATGATGATTTTCCAGGGGTGGTGGTGATTTTAAAATAGGGTAGGATTTAAAAAAATCTCAAGTCTATGTCTAAGGATGCAAGGGTGTGCCTAATTCAATTTAAGATTCTGCATAATTTTATTGGGCTCCCTCTAGATTGTATAGGCTTGGCCTTAAAGACACACCTACTTGCTGGTGATGTCAGTTGGAGGATGGGGACATAGCCCATGTTTTTTGGTGCTGTACTAAGATTCAAGAGTTTTGGTCAAGGGTTCAGAATTTTTATCTGTGAGGTCTTGAGCACTCAGATTTCATTTTGCCTCAGACTTTGTATTTTGGGATATGGGGCGGGTATTAATATAATAAACAAACATAAAAGACTGGGTCCTTACCAACATGATGATTGGCAGGCAATTCTGAGGGGATGGAAGTCGGCTGGTGCGCCCTCATTTCATGAGTGGTAAACCGAGTTGGGCAGAGTGGCAGCTTTTGAAGAGATGTCACATAGACGGCTGGGCCGTTTGGGTGCTTATGGGAAGAAGTGGGGCACTTATTTGGCCTTCCTAGAAGGTTGCCAGGGAGGAGCAGTGGAGAGCATACAGAGCTGAAATATTCTTCTAAAAATCTTTGTTTGTGTTCAGCGGAAGAGAGAAAGTCATACACATCTGGGATGGCATGAGGGTGAGTAAATGATGAGAGAAATTTCATTTTTGGGTGAACTATCCCTTTAACTTTGGCAGCCCTAAAATACAAAAATAAAAGATAAATATATTAAAACACTAAGACTAAACTGAAAAAAAAAAAAAAAAAAAACTGAATTAAACTAACACTGACAAATTGAAAAAGAAGCTAACACTTTTCATCAAGGTTCCATTTATTAAAATGAGTTAACAATATTAACAAGTGCAATACTTTTACAGCATTAATTTATCTTTAATTTCAACATTATACTAATGCATTTTTAAAATCAGAAGTTGTATATGTTAACATTAGTTAATGTACTATGAACTTACATGAACTAACAATTAACAGTTGTTTTTGTATTAACTAGCATTAACAAAGATTAATAAATGCTGTAAAAATTATATATATTATATATATATTCATTGTTAGTACATGATACCTAATGCATGAACTAATGTTAACGAATGGAACCTTATTGTAAAAATTAAATAGAAGAAAATATAAATTAAAAATTCAAGAATATATTAACCCTGGTACAACCTTAAAACAGATACGCAGGTCCAATAGTCCACATGATCTTCTGCATCTCATGAGCACCAGAGTGATACCCAGCAGGGGACAATTGTGGTCACCCTTATTAGAGTCAATCCACAATGGAACATCCCCCTGGCTCCTTTCCCACAATCACATTGATGGGCTTGTGTGGTTTCCTGGAAGTCATTTATAACCAAAATCAGTTATACCTAAAGCAGGACTGAAGGGTAAACTGAGAAATCACTAAACAGTAAACAGGATTGTGTACAAGAACATTGTTTTACTAGAGGAAAAAGACACTGAGAGGAGAGTGGTGCTAGTGTTGGAAGCACTGCAGCATTGCATAGTAATTTAGCTTAGTGCTGGGGCGGCCCAATAAATCATTGGCTCTCCCATAATCCCCAGCTCCTGGCCCTAGCACGTAATTTAATTAAAGACAGGAGACTGATGGGACTTGGGTTAGTTTGTTCCCTCTCTACCCTCTCTCTTTCTCACTCTCTCTTCTCATGGCTGTTTTGCCCCTCAGAGCACTCAGTAGACATGTTGTCCTCACCTTCTCCTTATTGCCCAGGGTTTGAGCTTCCAATCATCTTTAGGTGCAACCCAGTTTAGATTCTGGATGCTTTGGAAAAGGAGCGGAGGTCATAACTCCTAGCTGATACTCACTGAGTAGAATCAAAAATATTCCATTACTAAAGAACATCATTGTTCTTATACTTGGCCAAATGCCTGTCTCAACGGCATTTCTCATCTACAACATGTGGTACATAATCTGAGTATACATTGCATTCATTAAAGCTGCAGTCTGTTAGTTTTTATGTTAAAATAATATTTACTCTCCCAGCTTAACATGCAAAGACAGTTATATGTAAGTCATTTGTCGGTTGATTTCTCCAAAGTGTAAACATTGTGGCTCTGTGGTGCTATCATATATTGCTCTGTTTGTTTGAGCATCACAACCAGCTCATCACAGCAATGTGGCTCAACTCATGGCATGAGATTGAGGCAGGACTGTCTGTTTGTCCCACCAATTTATGATGATTGTTGTGTTTGAAAAATCTGTTTAAATCAATAATATTTTTTGCAAATCTGTTTGGTGATGCTATAGTTGTGCATAAATTACACACTCTACCAAAAATGAAAATTGTCTCGTCATTTACTCACCCTCATGCCATCCCAGATGTGTATGACTTTCTTTGTTCTGCTGAACACAAACAAAGATTTTTAGATGAATATCTCAGCTCTGTATGTCCTTTCAATGCAAGTGAATGGTGACCAGACCTTTCAAGCTCCAAAAATTACATAAAGGCAGCATAAAAGTAATTTATTTGACTCTAGTGATTTAATATGTCTTTTGAAGCAATGCAATCACTTTAGGTGATAACCAGATCAATATTAAAGTCCTTTTTTACTATAAATCTCCACTTTACATTTCAGAATGTGGAAAAAAATGTGAAAGTGAAAGTGGAGATTTATAGTAAAACAAAAAGGACTTAAATATTGATCTGTTTCTCACTCACACCTATCATATTGCTTCTGAAGACATAGATTTAACCACTGGAGTCTTATGGATTACTTTTATGTTTGTGATATTTGGAGATTGAAAGTTCTGGTCACCATTCATATGAATTGAAAGGACTTACAGAGCTGAAATATTCTTCTAAAAATCTTAGTTTGTGTTCTGCTGAAGATAGAAAGTCAAACACATCCGGGATGGCATGAGGGTGAGTAAATGATGTGAGAATTTTCATTTTTGGTGAACTATCCCTTTAAAGGTGCTGTAAGCAATTTTACCATTATGCTAACTTCCACCAGAATTAGCCACCCTGCTCTCCAAAGATAGTCAGCCAACACGATGCCAGCAAACCCAAACACATAAAATGATTAACAGTCAGAGAATGTTTTCTGATTGGCTTAAAAAGTGCAGGCTTTATATATTAATAGTGACACGATATAGATTGTATGTCTTACAGGCAGTGTTGGGTGTAATCCAATTACAAAGTAATTAATTACTGTAATCTAATTACTTTTTTAAAGTAGTGTAATGCATTACATTTTTAATTCTTGTAATCAGATTACAGTTACTCTTTTATATTGCTGAGTGTATCTTGTGTGTAACAATGAACAAGGAAGAAATATAGACATTATTTTTAATTTGTTGAGTGGAAAAGTGTTTTAGAACTTAAAAGTAAAGTAATTAGTAAAGTAATCTGATTATAATTTTAGAAAAATAATTAGTAATTTGTATTGAATTCCTATTTTATTTTATTTTTTTTCTCCCCTTTTTCTCCCCAATTTGGAATGCCCAATTCCCAATGTGCTCTAAGTCCTCGTGGTGGCGTAGTGACTCGCCTCAATCCGGGTGGCGGAGGATGAATCTCAGTTCTCCGCGTCTGAGACCGTCAATCTACGCATCTCATCACGTGGCTTGTTGAGCGCGTTACCGCGGAGACATGGCACGTGTGGAGACTTCACACTATTCTCCGCGGCATCCACGCACAACTCACCACGCGCCCCACCAAGAGCGAACCACATTATAGCGACCACGAGGAGGTTACCCCATGTGACTCTACCCTCCCTAGCAACCGGGCCAATTTGGTTGCTTAGGAGACCTGGCTGGAGTCACTGAGCATGCCCTGGATTCGAACTTGCGACTCCAGGGGTGATAGTCAGCGTCTTTACTCGCTGAGGCTACCCAGGCCCCCTTGAATTCCTATTTTTAAGTAACTCATCCAACATTGCTTACAGGGACGCACTGGCCCTCCTGGTCTCCCAGGGCGACAGGGACCAAGTGGATGGCAAGGACCAGCTGGACCCAAAGTGAGTGTGAACACAATTCCTTCTCCATAGAATAGACTCTGATTCTCTAGACAAAAAACAGCCTGAAGTACATTCTCTTTTGCCAAGATGAAAACCCTGTTAATTAGCAAATTGTCTATACATCAAAAGGTTATTTAGGCTAACTAGAATTATTTGGATCTGCAATGTTTGTTTTTTTCTTCCCAAAGCTGTTTAAAATGTTTGAAATATACTGTTTCTTCAAACTTTAATTTAAAATTGGATGAAAAATGAGTAACTTATATCTACAGTAGTACAAGATACAAATATGACATCATCGGAGTATATGCTCTAGTGTACGCTGACGTAACCTTGTATGTGTGTTTAACAGGGAGAGAAAGGTGACCCTGGGCTGATGGGCATGCCCGGGGCAAGAGGACCAATTGGACCCAAGGTCTGGACACTCTTCACTGATTTCTGACTGCTATGTTGCAGTTAGCTGCCTTGTGGTATAATGTTCTTTGTGTGCTGAATATAGCTGAATGGTTCTGAATTTCTTCCATACAGGGGCTACCTGGATATAAGGGTGAAAAAGTGAGTTACCTCTCAGTATCCACCATATTCATGTTCTGGTGATCAGCCAATTTGTAAATCAGTTGGCAGAATGACCATTTAAGAGGACAGGAAGGGATTCTTTTTTTATTTTTTTATTTTTTTTGCGTTCCCTCTCAATAAGTTTTGAGTGCCCTCACTACCATAGTAATAATACAGGAAAATGAAAACTATGGTAATAAAAATAATGTTGTGGTTAATATGATTTTACTTCAAATACCATGGTAAAACCATAGTAACCACAAGATTAACCATGGTTCATCCATAGAGAAACCTTGGTTGCTATATTGATACAGTATACTGAATTAAAACCATGGGTTCTGCCAAACATGGTTACTTATAGTTACTACAATATTACTATAGTAAAACCATGGTTTCTGCCAAAAAAAAAAAAAAGGTTAGCCTTCAACAGTCATGGTTATTACAATTTTACTATAGTAAAAACCATGATTTCTGCCATGAGCCTGGTTTCTCCTAAGGTTATTTTTCTCCATTAACCAACATCTTATGGAGTTTTGTGTTCCTTGCCCCAGTCCCCTTCAGCCTGACCACTGGGGGTCTAAATACACAACGAATATCATGGTTAAAATATGTTTAATGTAGTAAAACCATGGTACATTTATTGTGAAGGAGCGCAAAACCTATTGTGAGGGAACGCAAAAAATTCTCACCCTGTCTTTCGAAGAAAACTGTGTAAATGTTTTAATTTAAAAAGATTAGATGATGAAAGATGTTCTTCCTCTTCTGTCCCGTTAGGGCTCACAAGGTTTCAGAGGGGAAATTGGCTTAAAAGGTGACAGGGTAAGTTAACTTGTCTAGGAATTGTGGTACAATTTTTCTGGCGTTGCAAATTATAATTGGTCCAAGCCATAATTCAGATGTAAAGATCATTTGTTTACAAAGATTGCACCGTTTTCTCTTCAAGGGATCAATGGGTCTTCCTGGAATGCTTGGCCAGAAGGTGATGATGACAGTATTATTATATTTTTGGTTAACTGTATTTATTACATCATATACTGCAAAGTTAAAACACAGTAACTGTGAAACTACTGAAATTTAGAAAAATGTCTTAAATTGTTTTTTATTGTATAGCCAAATATGGATTATAATATAGTCTCAGTTGATTTTCTCTGAATCTGAGCCAAACCCGTCTGTTCATCAAATGACAAAAAGTGGCCAAATGTACCTGATTTCTCCATATTATTATTTGCAAATATAGTGAAACAACAATTTTATGAGTATTTTATGGATCATAACGCACTATCCATGCACATCTTCTCAGGGTGAAATGGGCCCAAAAGGAGAACCCGGAAGCTCAGGGAACAGAGGACCCACCGGCCGCCCAGGAAAAAGAGGAAAGCAGGTGATCCATCCTCCAAAATATCATAATAACATGATACAAATGCAAAAGGATTGGAGATAAATGAGCCTTATGTTTAATTTCTTATGCAGGGTTCAAAAGGTGACAATGGTGCAGTTGGGCCCATGGGACCTCCAGGGCCTCACGGGCCCCCTGGTCACCCTGGCCCTCCTGGATTGCCCGCTTCAGGTATTATGTTTACATAAAACTATTATTATTATTATTATTATTATTATTATTATACTATACAGCAAACAAATATCCCCTGGCCTCATTTAATTTATTATTAATAATAATTTCATAATTTATAGTCAAAAGTTTGTGAACACCCAAACACCAGCAATGCATTTCTATACTTTTGGCAATAATAGGGGATTGGTCCTCCCTAACAGTTTCCGCTCTTCTGGGAAGGCTTTCCACTAGATGTTGGAACATGGCTGCGGTGCAGGCCAGTCAAGTTCACCAGACTCAGTAAACCATTTCTTCATGGACCTCACTTTGTCATCATACTTTTCATACTCATAGATTTGTAATCACTAGAATTAAGGGGACCAGCCAAACTGTTAATTAGAAGGAGGTGTCCACAAATGTAATTTATTGAAATCTTTGTCTGATTGAAACACCTTCTAATGTTGTTAGTTTTAGTATCACATGGACATTTTGAATGGCTCTCTGGGTTCCATGAGATGATTTTGCTGCATTAGCTATTGCCGTGTGCAGGGACGGTGGAAGCACGTGGTTCTTAAATCCATGCAGGAAGCCCCACCACTGGTCTATTTAGCTTCAGAAACAACCTGATCCCTTGCTGAAACAGAAACCCCACAGGAGACTTGGAGACATGACATCATGTCCTTAACTGAAGGCTGGAGCGGCCAAGCTTGTCACAGAATTACAAACATTATGTCATCACTGTATTCACAGGACAGCTGCTGTCTTGTTTTGGTTTCTGTGCATATTAACTCAATTGCTCTCTCTTTGTGATAGATGAGGGCTAGGTTTAGTAGCTCTTAAAATCACTCCATTATGTTGCATCACATGGAGGGACATTTATCATGCCTTCAGCTAAATGTTGTTTACCTCTTCACCAGGACTGTACATGGTAGGACAGAAAGGGGAGAAGGGACAACCTGGCAGCCCAGGACGTTGCAGCTGCAATGTCGCCTCGAGTGCCAACAACCCCTCCACTGACCACCACTTGCTCTGGGGCAGCTATCCTAGAGTGCCAGCGGTAAGCCAACAATGCTACTGTGGTTTAGAGACTTAGCCTGAATATTAACAGATACAGTGGTGTTCAAAATGCTAAACCACAAATGAAAATGCTTATATTTTGCATTTTTCTATACAATTACAAATTATGTTATCAGCACAACAATTTAAATGAAAGATGGAATTGAAAGATTTAACATTCATTTCAGAATTTCTTCATATTTGGTATGTCCCCATTTACGTTAATAACAACATGCACTCGAGCTGGTATGGACTACATATGTTTGTGCAAAACCTGATGATCAATGTCATCCAGTTTAATTTGAGAATGTTCCAAAGAGCATCTCTTGTGCTTCAATGGAAGCAAGGAAATCTGACCTTTTGCACAAAAGTTAACATGGTCATTGTCACAAATTTGCTCATTTGATTAGTGACCTGGATTTGTAGTGCAGAATTTGTATTTCTTATGGATAATACGGAAGAACGCTGGGTTCCTTCAGGATTTTCCTATGGGTTTTTATAATGGGGTTTTTGAACTTATGAGTAAAATAAGGTATGTGGTAAACATTATCTGATAATACGTGGACGTTTTGTTATACAACATAATTACACACAGACATACCTCAAACATGAATTTTTAAGCTGTATTGAATTGAATGCTTTTTTGTTTTTTTTTTGTTTTTTTAAACACACAGCGGCTTCAAAATGCATTTGAGGTATGACTGTGTGTAATTTATGTTGTCGAACTATACATACACGTATCATCAAATAATGTTTACTACAGACCTTATTTTACTCATAAGTTCAAAAACCCCATTATAAAAACCCATAGGAAAATCCAGAGGGAACCCATGGCAAATCAAACTTTCGGGTTCGCCTACAAATTAACGTCATGGCTGAATAGCTCTATTATAACTATTTATTATTATTATTATTATTATTTTATTTTTATTTTTTTATTGAATTTAAGAACCATAAAATTATTAACCATATTTCATATGGCTGATCAAACCTCCAACATAGTCTCATGTACACTTGCAATAATTATGCAATAATTCACAAGAGATGGTGAAATCAAGGATATCATACGACTTTATAGCTGGTGCGAAAAGGTATGACTTTTAAATAAACCAATCATCAAACAGAATTTCAAATCGAAACAATACAGGTATCCAATTTTAGCTAGCCTCTCCGCTTTTTTAAGAAAGGAAATGTCTGTGAACACATTTGCTTACTCATTCCACTTGTATTAATGCAATACAAATGACTAATGTGTCAAAAACCTGTAATACACTTCCCTTGTGGTACACAAAAGTAATTTACCTATTAAAATCATGGTTAGGTTTAGGGTTTGGGTAAGGGGTTAAATTGATGATAAGGTTTACGTTTGTGTTAGGGGTTCAACTAAGGGAAAATTTTAATAACTTAGTTTGTTCGTTTAATTTATTGGTTTGTTTGTTTTTCTTTATGGGATATTAGTCATGTGTTTTTGTATGAGCCAATTTGTGCAATTTCTTATGATTTTGCCAACTCGTGCTGTTACCACGACTTGTCATGAGACCGGGTTGTAACCTCAGACATTTGAAGATATCTGATGTTTGTGCTGCAGATATTTGTGGTGAATAATGAACAGGAGCTGAACCGTCTCCAGACTGATAACGCTCTGGCGTTCCGTAAAGATCAGAGGTCACTTTACTTCAAAGACATTGATGGCTGGATGCCAATTCAGGTACCCATTACCTGATTGTTTTTGAAGGACATCTTATTACTTAAAGCAATAGTTCACACGAAAATGAAAATTCATCTTTTACTCACATCATCTTACTCGCCCTCATCCAGACCTGTATGGTTTTCTTTCTTCTGTTTAACACAACAGGAGATGTTAGGCCGAGTGACAACCTCAATCACCATTTACTGTCATTGCATCTTTTTTCCATTCAATGAAAGTGAATGGTGACTGATGTTAACATTCTGCCTAACATCTCCTTTTGTGTTCCTTGGAAGAAAGAAAGTCAAAGTGGAATGGAACAACATGAGGAAATTCTTATTTACATTTTTGGGTGAACTATCCATTTAATACCGATATATTGTACACAATTGATTTTTAGTTTCCAAGATCTGAAAAAAAAAAAAACTCTTTCATTCCAGTTAACCCCCTTTCAGTCGATGGAGCGTGATCCTGACCAGGAGGGTTTCTGCGGAGACAGCGTCGTGCAAGTTGAGAACGGAGAGGAGTGTGATGATGGAAATAAGGTGGTCACAGATGGCTGTGTCAGTAAGTATCAGGTTGAAAAGGCAGTGATCCAACTGACAGCTTATTCCCAGCAAAGAGGAGCATGGTGTAAAGCAGTTTAAAGTGACAGTGCATTCTAAATTGGGAATGCAAAAATAGTCAGGTCCTGTTTTTACCAGCAAGTGAAGCTTGGAATAACACCTTAATTTAGTAGTCACCAAACATCTGTTCTCTTAATTTATTACACAGCTCTCTCATCCTTTAGTCTCATCCTCAGACAGCACACTGACAGGCCGCCCACAGTCCGTTCACTGATCGTCTGATTTATTTTGCACTCAAAATGGGAGAGCACTTTCTCGATCTAGCAAGCTCTTATCTGATTGGTTGGCTTTATGCAGCTTCCGAGAGTAGGGGCACACAGGGTTTTTTTATTATTCCACCTGAAAACAGAGTCACAAGTTACATGTTGATACAAGCTGATTCCACAAGCACTTTTGTGGATGAATTAATCTCTGGATTTGCCAGTTTAATGACATCAAATCCTTAAAAGTTTCACTTAGTAGCAAGGGAAGTGGATATTGACGAGCAGAACTGTATATTCTGCTTTTTCTTAGATGCCTATAAAATAGTCTGTACTTTTCTAAAATGTACTTAAAGGCATAGTTCACACAAAAATGAAAATTATCTCATCTTTATTCACCCTCATGCCATCCCAGATGTGTATGACTTTCTTTTTTTCAACACAAATGATTTTTAGAAGAATATCTCAGCTCTGTAGATCCATACAATCCAGTCCATGAATCTCCGAAAAGCACATAAAGGCAGTATAAAAGCAATCTATTAGATTGCAGTGGTTTAATCCATGTCTTCTGAAATGATCCAATCGATTTTGGGTGAGAACATACCAAAATGTAACTCATTTTTCAATGTACATCTTGCCATTGCAGTCTCAAGGCACGATCATGATTTAAAGCTCAGTTACACTTCCTAGTGCTTGACGCATGTGCAGAGCACTAGATGGCGCTAAGAAGTGTAATCGCCAATGATTTATAGTAAAAATATAGTTATATTTTTGCATGGTCTCACCCAAAACCGATTGGATTGCTTCAGAAAACATGGATTAAACCACTGGAGTCTTATGGATTACTTTTATGGTGCCTTTATGTGCTTTTTGGAGATTTAAAATTTTGGTCACCATGCACTTGCATTGTATAGACCTACAGAGCTGAAATATTCTTCTAAAAATCTTTGTTTTTGTTCAGCAGAAGAAAGAAAGTCATACACATCTGGGATGGCATGAAGGTAAGTAAATGATGAGAGAATTTCCAATTTTGGGTGAACTATCCCTTTAAAGTCTTGACACATTTTCCACTATTTACTGTTTGTTTTGTGGACAATCGTTCAGTGGTAAAGACGCTGGCTACCACCCCTGGAGTTCGCTAGTTCGAATCACAGGGTATGCTGAGTGACTCCAGCCAGGTCTCCTAAGCATCCAAATTGGCCCGGTTGCTAGGGAGGGTAGAGTCACATGGGGTAACCTCCTCGTGATCACTATAATGTGGTTCGTTCTCGGTGGGACACTTGGTGAGTTGAGCGTGGTTGTCGCGGTGGATGGCGTGAGGCCTCCACACATGCTATGTCGACACGCTCAACAAGCCACGTGATAAGATGCGTGGGTTAACGGTCTCAGATGCGGAGGCAACTGGGATTCATCCTCTGCCACCCGGACTGAGGCGAATCATTACGCCACCACAAGGACTTAAAAAGCACATTGGGAATTGGGCATTTCAAATTGGGAGAAAAAGGCGAAAAATCCCAAAACAAATATACATATATAATGTATCTAATGCCACTTCTAAATGAAATATAAAAACAATACAATCTTTAGATGCCAGTCATGTACATGATCCCTTTACCTATTTGTTTCTCCCTTTATCTTTCTCTCGTTCTCAGAGTGCAAACTTGCATATTGTGGAGATGGGTATCGCTATGAAGACGCAGAGGAGTGTGATGGGAAGGATTTTGGCTTTCACACTTGCAGATCATTTTTGCCTGGGTAAGACTGTTCTGGTATATTTATAGACCCTATGAAGGAATAGTATCCCTTTTTTAATAGCCAATAATGTTAAGTTTATGTCACAGCCTTGAACAAGATTTGCCTCTTGGCTATTGATTACCAGAAACAGGTGATATTAGAGGAAAGAGTTTCTCATTATAGAAAGCATTTTGTTGGACAAAATTAGTGATTGAAAGTCATCAATATTTTTGGTCTGTTTTTCCGGAAAAGAAAGAAAGTAAATGTTAAATGCCTCTGCTAAAACTAACAGACATGGACTAAAAGCCACAAAACTCAGATTATAATTTTATTTATTTAAAGTATCTTTTGGTTTAAAAAAAATTTTCCCCCCACAAATATCTAAACAGTATTGTCCCTCTCTTGCTTTCCCCAGATCTTATGGACATCTCAAGTGCACATCTGACTGTTTCATTGACTCAACAAACTGCAAATATTTTACATGAAGACACAAAAAGTAGTGTCACTTTTCAACTGGCAACTCACGAGATCCATATTAATGACAACACTGAAAACCATAGATTCAGCAGACGAACTGAGAGTACATTATCAACAGAATCATCACTAGCATATTATCTGAACACCTTTGTTGCCACGTTTCTCACTTGAGAAAAGAACGCTCAGCAAAGTCATGGTTCTCACACAGGACCTCTCGCTTGCGGTCTTAAGAACTCTAACAGGACTTCAGACATCTTTCTCCATTTATTCAGCCTCTGCTACCTGGTGCTTGGCCCAGAATCCAAATCTGGCCACCATGGTTTGCAGCACTAAGAGGAAACTGGAGAGTTGCATGTCTCTGGGAAGTAAAGGACTCCTCATTACCTCAGCGTAGTACTGTTTCCATTTTCTCCTGGTCCATCACATCTTCCCTCACACAGGGTGCTCTGTATGAATGCAATGTGATGTTTTTACTTTAATACTTTGCATGGGGCTGAATTTGCTGTAGCTGTGTCAGCAGAACTCATTACCAAGACATTGACATGGTCAAGACAAGATTGCGCATGTTTTCATTAATTAAGCCAAACTGGTGCCAAAGAAAATGGTTGGTTATGGAACTCTTGCTGGTTAAGCTAATTATGAAGCCTGCTGGGGACCAACATGCTGGTCCATCAGCAGGGACAGTATTTGGACTAGATTAACGCTGATATACTTTAAGGTTATATCTGTGACAGTACAGTTGAGCAGGCTCCAGTTTTTTAACACAAACAATACTACTGTATATTAAAGTTGCTTAAAAGAATGTTCCGGGTTCAATACAAGTTAAGCACAGCATTTGTGGCATATTGTTGATTACCACAAAACAATTTCAACCTGTGTATTTAAACATTTTAATTCATTTATTAAAAAAAAGAAGCAAAAATCTGGGTTACAGTGAGGCACTTACAATGGAAGTGAATGAGGCCAGTCCATAAACACTAAAATGCACACAGTTTCAAAAGTATCGCCACAAGACATAAACATTATCCATGCTAACATGATTTAAGTGTAATAAAATCACTTACTAACCTTATCTATGTAATGTTGTATCCAATATTACAACTTTGTTGTCATGACAATGTAACAACGATAAACCCTGTAATCTGGTAAAGATGATCACATTAAAATCATGGTAACACATATAATGTTTATGTCATGTGGATGTACACTTACTGAGCATTTTATTACAAACACCTTTACACCTACTTATTCATGCGATTATCTAATCAGCCAATCGTTTGGCAGCAGTGCAAAGCATAAAACCATGCATATATGGGTCAGGAGCTTCAGTTAATGTTCACATCAACCATCAGAATGAGAAAAAATGTGATCTCACTGATTTAGACTGTGGCATGATTGTTGGTGCCAGACGGGCTGGTTTGAGTATTTCTGTAACTGCTGATCTCCTGGGATTTTCACACACAACAGTCTCTAGAGTTTACTCAGAATGGTGCCAAAAATAAAAAACATCCAGTGAGCAGCAGTTCTGTGGACAGAAACACCTTGTTGATGAGAGAGGTCAATGGAGAATGGCCAGACTGGTTTGAGCTGACAGAAAGGCTACAGTAACTCAGATAACCACTCTGTACAATTGTAGTGAGCAGAATAGCATCTCAGAATGCACAACACGTCGAACCTTGAGGTGGATGGGCTACAACAGTAGACGACAACGTTGGGCACTTTATTAGGACCATAGTTTTCCTAATAAAGTTCTTAGTGAGTGTACTTTCAAAACAGTATCTATTTTAATGTTTTTTCACTGGCCCCATTCACTTCCATTGTAATTGCCTTACTGTAACCATGCCTTTTGCTTTTCTTTTAAATAAACGAGGGACGAGTCTAATTGTTTTTTGTGTTAATCAACATTATGCAACAAATGCTGTCGATTGTGCTTAACATGTATTGGACTATTGAAACACTGTAAGACCCTCCTCTCCAGGTACTCAGTGGGGGCACTTTTGCAGTTATCTTGCAGAAGACATAGTGTACCATTTCCATTCATATCTCAGGAAACCACTTAAAGATAAGCCAGAACCTCTCCACCTCCATGTGTGGAATGGGGTGCACATATTCCACAATTTAGCCTTGTTCAACGCTTTTCTCGTAATTTAAGGGCATGCTTGTAGTGTTGAAGCAAACCCGATTTATTTGTTTGGGTTATGGGTCTACAGATCTTCAATTAAGGGGAAAAAAACAAAACATGTGAAGGCTCTAAAGCTGTTATTGAAATATTTGTACTGTATGCTATTGCAGAGGTAGCATTTTGCTGCTATTCAGGCTAAAGACTGTTTGATTAAGGCTGGACTGTTTATGCTGTCATTGATGTCTAAAGGCTTTAAATAGATTTATACCCATTGTCAAAGTCCAGTCTGAATGTACCTCAGCATATACAGCATGCTTTAGCCTTTTGTGACTACAGGACCTGAGGTGTAGCATCCAGCATACAGCACTTACTTAACTGTTATATTCAATGATAGCTATAGCTTAAGTATCTGTGATTTACAAGACTTTTTTGATCAACTCAAAGCCAGTTTTCCATAAGCTATGTGGTGCATTTGCTACAGAAACCTCTTTGCTTACCTTTCTTGGGGTGATATTCCTGACGTATCTTTAGATTTTATGTAAAATATTATATGGAAATGAAAATAATATGGAATTAAGTGTCTTGATTACTTTGGTGCAACTGCATGTTCATATTATTGTATACTCTTGTTAAAAAGAGCAGAACTGCCACATTTCATGCCTTATAACAGGATGAGTTTCACTAAAAGACTGTAAAGTAAATTGCATTTAGCTTGTAACTCACTGTTATCCTCACACTTGTACAAACTGAGAAGAAACAATGCTAACATCAAATATTACACAAACAAATAGAAAAAAGAATGAATGTTTTGTCCTAGTGTACTGTAAAGGCTCGTTCGTATTAAACCATGTTTGATACTGTCCTGTGACTATGTTAAAATAAAGCTTGAAAAGCTATCTTTTGATTCATTTTCTCTCTTAAATAACTGTACAAATTTTGTGAGGTTAAAAAATATACATATTTTGTTGATCCATACCTACTCAGAAAATGAAATGAAAAGGTGTTAAAGGGATAGTTCATCCAAAAATGAAAATTCTGTCATAATTTACTCATAATTTACTCATATCGTTCCAAACCTATGTAACTTTCTCTCTTATGTGGAACACAAAAGAAGATATTTTAATGAATTTCCTGGTCTGTCTTTTCATTACAATGGCAGTTGGTAATCATAAGTATCATAAAAATAGTCAGTCATGACAAGTCTGGTAATGATTTAGCATGTTGTAGGTATGACACATCAGCCCCTTTCACACATAGAGCATTTTCCTGAGAATTTAATGCAATCATCTGTGAATATGACCCTTTTGAAAACACTGGTCAATTTGCCTTAATGAGAAGTTGTATTATTAGTACCTATAAATGTCCATTTTGATAGTATGTGTGAACAGCACATGTGGTACATTTACCAGTAAAGGCAACCCAGCGATTTTCCTGTAATTTACCTGGTTGCATGTGTGAAAGGGGCTATTGATATGGTCTTGGCGGACTAGATATGCAACGATGCTGCAGTGCAAATACGAAGACTTGTTATTGCTAGAACATACACAGACATACTCTGTTAGCATGAGGACATGCTGCTGTTGCTGCTTCTCAAGTAGACATACACAAGACATACTGCATCGAGAGAGGATATAGCTGCAGACATTGCTCCAAAAAGGGGCAGGAGTTCCAAACCGCCATTAAAGATATAGGGAGTCCCTTACCTAACCCTTTCCTTAACCTTAACCGTGAGTGGAAATTATGCCTCCATTTGGAGTTGGTGCAACCCCGGGATGTCTTAACCTCGGGATACATACGAGGTTACCAGAGCCTGCCAGATCCAGCTCTGGTCCTGCCTGATGTCCGACTCCCACTACTGCGTGTTGTTGAGTGATGATGACTAACTGCATCCCGTGCCAGCCAGATATCACTTCAGTCTACTACGATGGACTTCACAGAGGATGAACTGATGCCAGCACCAACCGTCAGACATGAGATACTTCACTGGACACTGGCTGAAACTTGGACTTCAGATGGACCCCACCGGAAATGAATCTGCCACAAGCTTACAATCGAACTGCAGTGCACTTTACTGACCTCTGCCTGCATCACCTTGGTCAAAGGATGGACTACACTCTCAAAATGGAATATATAGATAATAAATTAACTGCAGCCTTCATCAGCTAAATAACAAAAGACAATGCATTTGTTTGCACTTCCGCAGTTGATTAAGAATGTAAATTCTAAGAATTTAGTAATTAATCTTACAGTTAACACAAAAGCTTTTTGTTTAAACATTGGCCCCTAACACTTACTAAGTTCACTAATTTTAAATCTTGACTTGTCCTGCACTTAAATAACTAATATTGGAATTATATTCATGCTGTTTAGCCAGAGGGAAACTGGCCTCCACAGTGAGCCTGGTTTCTCCCAAGGTTATTTTTCTCCATTAACCAACATCTTATGGAGTTTTGTGTTCCTTGCCACAGTCGACTTAAACTTGCTCACTGGGGGTCTAAATATAAATCATATTATTTTTATTTATTTAAAAGCAGAGTTTACAATCATTTTATTATTATTATTATTATTATTAAACCACACTATTATGACTCAAAGACATTACTATATTACAACTTTTTCTGTTAAAGAATAATTTCTGTAAAGCTGCTTTGAAATGATGTGTGTTGTGAAAAGTGCTATACAAATAAAAATTATGGAGATTATGGCTAACAGATAACAAGTTCAAAGTAACTACCAGCTTGTACCAAGTAGAGTTTCATGACTGAACTTCAAGTCATTCCATGCATTGTTTTTAGCACTAAACAATGCAAGTCAATAAAGAAAGTCATATGGGTTTGGAACACATGAGGGTGAGAAACAGAATTTTCATTTTTGGGTGAACTCTGTTCCTTTAGCGAAAATAACCTTGCTCCAGAGGGCAATTATACAGCTTTCATTGCTGTATACTTGATGAGTTTCTCTTGCTCATCAAGGTATTGTAGCTGACTAAGCTCTGTACTAGATCACAGCCAGCCGCAGTTAGATGACTATCAGCATTTCTGTGCCAAGTCTTTGGCTCTGCTGCTAAAAGAGACTGTTTATGTGTGCATGTGGCCTGACAGTGACTGACTGTGTATTGATCATTGTGAAGAGAAGGTGACTAAGCAAGGTAACAGACGACGCTGTCGAAAGCTCTCCGAGAAGCAAACCCTTTGCGCTAGAACAAACTATAGAGCCAGCACAAGGCTTTGCAGTGTTGACGGGCAGTGTCCGTGTGTGTGTGTGGTTGGCAGCAACCAGAAGAGCTGGGTACAAATATTTTTGAAGATGTTGCCATTCTGTAACCGCATTATACAGCCATATCTTTTCCCACTTATTGCATTATAGTAATTTTGCCTGCAGATGAGCTAGGCAATGGCTTATATGCATTGCATAACACAATCTGATTCTGAACTTTGTTGGGAACATGCCAGGATATGAGACTTTGGAGACAGCCGAATGGGACAGGGTGTGAGGTCTTATATTGAGTCTTATTTAGTTGTAGCTGCTCAGGACTTTCCATTGGGGCTCGGTGGAAACTTTCTGATAAGCTTATAGTCTGGCTTTCTGAAGTTTGGGGGTCAGCTTTGAAATGTGTTCTTTTGAAATCTTATAGACTGGGGATGGTGGTCAAATTAAATAGGGAAAGAAGGCAGCTGCCATATTGCAGATATGATGATGGATTATACCAGAGCAGGTTAAAAGGTGTCAAATTGCAGTGGTCGTGCAGCACCGAGGACAGGGGGCCTCTAAGGCAGAAAAATGAGAGGACCCAGCTGTCACCCAAGGCCCAGTGAAAATCCCTAACCTACAGGAGGGAGTGGCAAATATGCTATGCAAGATGCAATAGAAAGGTAGGGGATGAAAACATTTTAATGAGAAATAAATGTAGATGTGTATCAACCAGGAACATCCAGGAGGTGCTGCCTCAACCCCATGAAAACCTCTTCAATTGAAAAAAATAAAAACTGATTCCGATAAAGTTTCGAACTCAACTCATTTCCCACTGGACAGACTGTCCCGCCCTGAGCTCACACCATTGGTTGAGACAAGTTTACACAGTTGTCACACTTGTCGGTGGAATGAACCTACAAATAAATTGCTTATAATTGTCTCTAAATATTAAGCTAGGATTGGGGAAAGTATTTTTTCATCGAAAAATGGATTTAATGAGCTTTCAATATAAAAATCGAATTAACTAATAGTTCGGACTCAAATTCTCATTGAATCAGCCTTGTTCAAAGACTTAGGCCACGCCCACACTAATCAGTTTTCGTTTGATAACTTTGTTTTCAGTTTCATAACGTCATAATTTTCCAAAGCATGTGGTAAATTTGCTGCCATTGTATATCAGCACCCACTCGAGTCCGTGTGTTACAGTGATTTTACCATGGCTTTGCATCGTGCCTCAGAACATCCTTTTCATCTTGTAAAATCAATGTACCGCATGGCCTCATGTGACTTCTTGTTTTACTATTAAAGGTTCACCCAAAAATGAAAATTCTCCCATCATTTGCTCACCCTCATGTCATCGAAGTATGTATGACTTTCTTTCTTCTGCTGAACACATACAAAGATTTTTAGAAGAATATCTCAGCTCTATAGGTCCATACAATTCAACTGAATGGTGATCAGGCCTTTGAAGCTCCAAATAGGAGATGAAGTCATCATAAAAGTAATCCATAAGACTCCAGTGGTTTAATCATTGTCTTCTGAAGCAATCCAGTTGGTTTTGGGTGAGAACAGACCAAAATGTAACTCCTTTTTGACTGTACATCTTGATAGCAGTCTTCTTGGAGATCATGATTTCAAGCTTGATTACACTTCCTTTAGCACTATCTTGTGCTCTGTGTATGTGTCAAGTACTAGGAAGTGTAAGTGAGCTCTAAATCATTATCATGCCTAGAGACTGCAAGATGTACAGTGAAAAAGGAGTTATATTGTGGTCTATTCTCTATCAAAACCAACTGGATCACTTCAGAAGACATTGATTTAACCACTGGAGTCATATAGATTACTTTTATGCTGATTTTATGTCCTTTTTGGAGCTTCAAAGATAATCATTGATCAACTGATCACCATTCAATTGCATTGTGTGGACCTACAGAGCCGAGATATTCTTAAAAAAATATTTGTGTTCAGCAGAAGAAAGAAAGTCATACACATCTGGAATAGCATGAGGGTGAGTAAATGGGAGAATTTTCATTTTTGGGTGAATTATCCCTTTAAATCGCCTACACACATTCAATTTTATTAGCGTTTCCCAATGTTTCTGAATAATATAGTATCATATGCAAAATATTTTAAGTTCTGTTTGGTGTACTAAAATTTAACATACTAGACCTTTGCCTCCCAAAGATGTGATTTAATTCAGTCATGGTTTGAATTCAGGTCACTGGAAAACTATGAGCATGACCCAAGAAGTTGTTGATAGTGTGATGTGATGTTGCAAGAGGTAAACCTGGCCACCCAGAACCAGTTCCACCATACTGCCAAAACTGACCTCCGGAATGATTTCCCACCAGCCTTTGAAAATGGATGGAGCAATGCTGCATAGTGAAAGTGTTTACTTGGTGTATGGAACACAACATAGCCCATTTCAGAAATGTCATGATGATCATTTAATAAATACTACATTCAAATTTAGTAGTACATTTAGTTACAACAGATCAGTCATGTAGAATACATTCTCCAAGAGAGAGAATTAGTGCTTCCAGTTATTTACTATACTGTGTTTTTGCTAAAGTTTCATTAGAAACATTTCCATCTCTCTATCACACATGCACAAGCACATAAACACAATCTTTCTATTCTTGGCCCTTATTACCGAGTCTAGTGATCATCCTTGTGGTTGAGAGTATCCTGCCAACTACACCCATATATTGAAGGATTGAGTGTCATAGCAACCACGTAACATTACTTGTATCTAAAACTGTCACTTGAATGCATGGATAATTACTCTAGTTACCTCACATTTTTGAAAATACAAATTAAATGATTACCTGTTTTGCTAAATATTTAGCATATTATTCAATGTTACGATTAAAAACACATTGCAGGCAGTTTGGTATAAATGACATACAATTTAAAAATAACACTTAGGACATAAATAAAAAGTACAATGAAAGTTAAAAGTATGTACATATAAAAAGGCATACCATACAAACATTCTGCTTTAATACTAGTCAATGACATCATGGATCATGTGTGCTATTCCTGGGAGAAAACAAAAACAAAAAAGCCTTAATTTACTTACATAATGGTGCAAAGATTTTTTTTTTTTTTTATATGAATATGCTTGGAGAATTCACAAATAGACGGTTAAAAGATACATTAACATTTCGCATAATGTCACATCTCTGCTATTCATCTGAAGCTTAATGTTTTAATAAAAATTTAATCCAAGGCCTCAAAGAGGACAAATTGGATAAAATTTGACATTTCAGCTCAGCCATTCTTGGAATTGAAATAAAGTATGTGTGCAATGTTAAAGGAGCATATTTGTGCTGTAAATCACCATGTTGGTTCATCAGGTAGAGGGATTTTAGGTTAAAACTTTATGGAATACATTTAGAATAAAATCTAAACTGAATCGAATAGTCATCCTCATACTATCTGTTAATCACTTAGTAATTTAAATTTGGATTCATTTAGAAATATACAAAAGGAACCCATGCAACACAACATGCACAAATTAGTAGGCCTATTGTTCTTATGATTTAAGTATAGAGTGATTCTTACAATAAAATCAACAGTTATAATCATCATTTATATAAATAAGTCAATAAATAAAGGAAGCAAGAAAATACCATGACATTTTTCCTTTTGTAGATGAATACAGAACTTGGCATGCATTACAGAATTTAAGCTACATGTTCTCTGTAGTGGGGAATCTCTCCACTAAACCAAGAAACTCAGAGTCCAGGATTTGAGCCATTGTGAACATCTTCACTAAATGGTAAACAATGTCAGTAGCCACCACACTATATTGTAATATACTGTAAGTATTGTAACTGGATTGTTTATGATACATGAATATCTTAATGACTCAAAAAATCATTTTCCTTTCATTGTGCTAGCCTAAGATGAGAGAAAAGCATGTACCTAAATGAATACAATGCATTATTTCAATTGAGGATCAAATCAAATGTGCATTTACTGTGAGTAACACTGATTTCACTGCCAGGTAAACATATGGTATGCAATCTTTACAATTTTCCAATTGTACTCTGATGCTCCAAAACAGAAGGTTTATAAAAATATATCTGTTCCCTGAAAACACCTGAAACACTTTTAGCATTTGATGTGGCTTTTTACATTTTGCAGGGAAATTTGTTACTGGTGTTTTTAGTCAGAGTCTGCAGATTCCACATTCTCTAAACACTCCTATTGGTCAGTCATATCAAGCCCAGCCTTACCGAAACCTCCCTGCCTTCTTAAACACAAACCTCCACAAATTAGGCTTGGTTATCACAGCAAGCGAGAGAGTGAACAACTCCGCCGCTGAAACACTGATCAATTTTGTCAGCAGCAAGCTCTAATAACTGTGCGGGTTTGTATGTGTTAGTCACACAATCTCGTCTGATTCCAGGCCGTACTCATCATAGAGAGAGTCCAGGATGGACAGCTGTTTCTCCATAGCAGGCAGATAGATCTCCAGGTCTCTATGCATGCCTTTGGTGAAGCCCTCCTTCAACTCATCGCCTTCATGAGAGACCAGAGCAGCCATGAAACCCTCATAGGATGGGGCGGCCCGTAGAGCCAGCTAATACACATATGGTAAATACACACACAAAAACAGACAGAAAGGCATAAGAAGGTTTGAATTCACATCAAAATACTTTCTCATAACCCAGCTTCATGTACAGAGATTGTATGGTAATCCAAAATTAACTATGGTTTTCAATTTGTAGGTTGTAGGTGGCGCTATCAAAACATTGCTCAGTTTGTTTGAGTATCCGAAACAGCTCAACATAGCAACACTGGCTTGACCAATGGTGTGAGTTTGGGGCAGGACTATCCATTTGTACAACCAAAGCAAGATGAGGGGAGTATTCCAGAAATCTGTTTGAAAACAGTCACTATTTGTCATTCCCTCTGGTGATGCTATAGTGGCACTTTTTGCACTACTATTTTTTTTTACACACTTCATCTTTGAATGGAAAACAGCACATTAATAATTACCGCAAAAACACCTCGCACAACCCATCCATGAAATTGCCTTAGTGTTTTTCCATATGCATTATCTGGAGAGAGATAAAAAAAAGGTTTGAGTTTAAAATCTTTCAGAATTAGATACAAAAAAAAAAAAAAAAAAAAAAAAAAAAAAACAACATCACCACCACCATCACAGTAAGAAGCAGGGCTAGCAATTAACCAGGGCTCTGGGCAAATTTGCCACTGAAAGTGACAAAAATGCCCCAGATATTTAAAATGTAGGGGCAAAATATGGTTCTGTTGTAACTGTCACTGGTTTTGTAACTGATTCAGCTGAAGTAGACAAAAATATATTCTCATAACAGTAAAAAAATACCATTGAAAATCAATTCCAGCAGGCAGATATTACCCATTATATCTGCATCTATGAAGTTGCAGAGGCCTTTTGAACCATGTGTGAATTTTTTTGTATGTTGAAATTCAAAAGCAACACTGTTTGACATTTGATCATGTGACTTACTAAGAGCTCCTTGAATGTCCTTCTCCCCTGTGTTAATTTGAAAAAGGAATTCTTTGAGGAACTTCAGACCACGTTTGAGCCACAGCAGCGCTTCTGTAGCTGAATTCCGCACCTGTGCCACCTCTGTCTCCACCTCATGCAGCACGACGCTCTGCAGTGTGGGGAAACTCTCAGGATCTGACACCACCTTCTGCTGTACTTTCTGAGGATGAAAATAAGAATGATCAAATTTCATGAAGGGTTGCTGAAATTTGTATTTTTATATAAAAAAAAATATCCAATTACACACACACACACACACACACACACACGTATATATATATATATATATATATATACACACACACACACACATACATACATAATTACATACATATATATATATACACACACATATATATACAAACACACATATACACACACATATACACACACACACATATTCAAGCTATGTCTACCTCTAGTGGTGATGGTGGCATTCCATCCAAAAACAGAAACAGAGTAAATGTTTTTTTATTAATTTTAAGAATCTTAAAATCTAACATTTGGTCGCAATTCGGTCTGATTTCAAAACAATACAGCAGATTTTTGCATTTACAGGCTTAAAGGAATATCCAGGGCTCAACTGACAGCATTTGTGGCATAATGTTGATTACCACAAAAAATAATTTCGACTTGTCCCTCTTTTAAAGTAAAAAGAAAAAAAAATCAAGGTAACAATAAGGCACTTACAATAGAAGTAAATGGGGCCCATTTTTGGAGGGTTTGAAGGCAGAAATGTGAAGCTTATAATTTTATAAAAGCACTTACACTCACTGAGCACTTTATTAGGTACACCTGTACATCTCCATATTCATGCGATTATGTAATCAGCCAATCACGTGGTAGCAATGCAGTGCATAAAATCATGCAGATACGGGTCAGGAGCTTCAGTTAATGTTCAACCATCAGAATGGGGAAAAAATTTGATCTCACTGATTTAGGGCGTGGCATGATTGTTGGTGCCAGACGGGCTAGTTTGAGTATTTCTGTAACTGCTGATCTCCTGGGATTTTCACGCACAACAGTCTCTAGAGTTTACTCAGAATGGTGCTAAAAACCAAAAACATCCAGTGAGCAGAAGTTCTGTGAACGGAAATGCCACTGAAATCTCTATTTGCACAGGAGGTCAATGGAGAATGGCCAGACTGGTTCAAGCTACAGTAACTCAGATAACCACTCTGTACAGTTGTAGAGAGCAGAGTAGTATCTCAGAATGCACAACACATTGAACCTTGAGGCGAATGGGCTACAACAGCAGAAGACCACACAGGGCACTAATTTAGGACCATAGTGTTCCTAATAAAGTGTTAAGTGAGCATATATTAATTCTTCTGTTAAAACTTGTGTATAATTTGAGCTGTAAAGTTATTAAAATCATAATTTTTCAGTCGTTTTATGGTCTGTTGACATTACATCGTCATGGCAATGAAGCTGTAAAATTGGCTATAACTTTACTCAGAAAAATGTGTAAGTGATTTTATAACACTAAAATCATGTTAACACGCATATTGTTTATGTCTTGTCATTATACTTTTGAAACAGTGAGTATTTTAACATTTACGGTTTGGCCCCATTCACTTCCATTGTAAGTGCCTCACTGGAACCCAGATTTTTGCTTTTTTAAAGAAATTTTTTTTTTGCCACAAATCCCGTCGATATGACTTAACTTGTATTGAACCGGAATATTCCTTTAAGCATTTTATTTTGGATGAGAAATGAATAGGATTATTAAATTTCATAATAAATGTATTGAATTTGAATTATCAGATGCTTCAATAAATTTTCACACTCCTACTAATAACATGTACGTCATTAAAGCTCATGTTTTCCTCTATTATCTGTAATACATAATGTATTATTTACCATTCTTGCCCAATCTATAAAAGGATGCAGTGAGTCTTAATAATTTTATGTTTTGTGTATGTCACATGGAAACTGACACTTACCTTAATATTCCCCACAAAATCCATTTTAACTGGAGCAAAGACATTTGGTCCAAGCTTGTCTGAAGGGAGAAAGCCTTTAAGTACTTTTAAGTATTTTCTGACAATATAACTATATCTGTGCAGTTAGTTGTATACTGTACATTGGATAGTTTTTCTGTGATTTTAAGGGTTTCTGCTTTTAATTAGACTGTAATGAGTACATAAAAATGCAGGCAGACTTCTTAAAACTATACACAATGTTTCACTTTGTTCAAATGTGGCACTGAAAAATCACTTTTTTATTTTTTTATTTAAACAGTTGAACTTTAGCAAGAGTTTCGGCAAAGAGAGAAATTGACTTAATCCACAGTGTATCCTGTTCTTGGTCCCAGCAGCCCATATCAAATACTCAAACTGTCCTAGTATAAACATACCAGAGCATGCACGACCATGCCTGATGGGGATTAAGTGATTAACTGGATGGAGAAATGCGGGATACAGACAGTTTTCAAGAAAAAATGAAATGAGGGGACATGGTAAGACAACACATGCAGTGAAATCAACTGAATGTACCCAATATCCCTTTTTCAACCTTTTTATAAGCACAGAACCAATGAGGAAAGCACTGACAGAGACAGCTGGGGACTGACCAGAGGAAAGATACAAAGCAAAAGAAAAGAATGAATGGTGGAAAAGGGAGAGAGAGAGAGTAAAAGAGTGACTTTCCTACCTAAAATTGGTACTATAGCATAGCAAGAATCCAAAAAGGCCTGTGTAGGAATACCACTGCCGTCCTCCAGTATTATATCACTAAATCTACAAGAAAAACCACAGACATTCAGACAAGTACAACATGAGTGCATTAGTACACACATCAATTAAACACATTTTTGATTAAATTAAACCCCACATACAAAAAGCATGCATAGCCAAAGCAGAGGAAAATCAGATTAGAGCATGCAGTCTTGTCTCATGAAATCTTGAAAATTCTGTCATCATTTACTCACCCTCATGATGTTTCAAACCCATATGACTTTCTTTCTTCCATGTAACACAGGAGATGTTAGGCCAAATGTTCAGTCTCAGTCACCATTCACTTTTATTGTATGGAAAAAGATGCAATTGCAGTGAATGATGATTGAGGTTAACATTTTGCCTACATCCCTTTTGCGTTCCACAGAAGAAAGAAAGAAGTGTTTGGAACAACATTTTTTGTGTGAACTAACCCTTTAAGGATTAGCATTAAGAACATTAATGAAGAGACATTACTTTGTACAGCACACATTAAATACAGGTTCTGTATATTAAAGGATGTATAGCCTCCATACAGTCATATAATACTGAAAAGGGCTTCATATCCAAATACTGCAACATTACTTTGATAGCATTTTACAATACATGTTCAATTTAACTTTGTTTCACTATATTAGGGCTTTTAGAACAAATTTGCCTGTTGCAGTTATGTAATAACCTAGAAACTGTATAAAGACGATGGAAGAAAGATGTATAACAAAAAAAATCTACAAACCCTCATCACAGACGGGGCCTCATTTCCAGTGATCAAAAGAAAACATACTATGATAAATATTTAATTAAGAACAAACTTTCTTTAAAATCTTTACATGTTGAAAGCATTCCATTGTTAATTGTTATACACCACGTTGTAACCAGGCGACATGCAACAAGATTCCAGCGTCAAGTCATTTTTCTGAAAGCAAAATACTGCTTGAATAAGTGAAAAAAACCCTCTCACTCAGTATACTTGATACAATGCATAATCGAATATAAGAAAGGACGTCAGCTGAGGAAGTGTTAAATACGCATTGCGCGTCCTATGTCTTTCAGAGCATGTGCACAATTTCAAGGCCAGTTGTGGTCTGATTAACATGTACAGTATGCATGCTGAACGAAGCCGAGCTACAATCGCATTGTCTAGGTTTGTTAGTACAACTTTGCAAAAATCGGACTGGTACAATTTCAGTCTGACTAAAACGTTTACATGACATTGTAAAAAGATGAATTATTGTTTTAGTCCGACTAAGCTCGAACTTTTAAACATATTGATTGGCTCAACCAATGGCGTGATACCAATGACAGATGGGGGAGTGTTTATGAAACATGTTTGACAATATTGCATTTTGTTCATCTGGTAGTGCATTGAAATTGAAGAAAAATTAAATATATGCTCAAGGACCTTTAAAGGCTGCTTAAAGGAATATTCCAGGTTCAATAAAAGTTAAGCTAAATCGACAGCATTAATGCATAATATAATGTTGATTACCACAAAAATTTATTTCGACTCATTCTTCCTTTTCTTTAAAAAAAAAAGCACAAATTGGGGCCTGGATAGCTCAGTGAGTAAAGACGCTGACTACCACCCCTGGAGTTCGCGATCCAGGGCGTGCTGAGTGAATCCAGTCAGGTCTCCTAAGCAACCAAATTGGCCCGGTTGCTAGGGAGGGTAGAGTCACATGGGGTAACCTCCTCGTGGTCGCTATAATGTGGTTCGCTCTTGGTGGAGCGCGTGGTGAGTTGTGCGTGGATGCTGCGGTGGATGGCGTGAAGCCTCCACACGCTATGTCTCCGCGGTAACATGCTCAACAAGCCATATGATAAGATGCGCGGATTGACGGGTCTCAGTTGCGGAGGCAACTGAGATTCGTCCTCCACCACCCGGATTGAGGCGAGTCAGTTCGCCACCACTAAGAGCGCATTGGGAATTGGGCTTTCCAAATTGGGGATAAAAAAAATAAATTAAAAAAAATCAAGGTTCAAGTGAGGCACTTACAATAGAAGGGAATGGGGACAATGAAAGTGAATGTGGCCAATTTTTGGCTGGTTTAAACACAGAAATGTGAAGCTTATAATTTTATAAAAGCACTTGTATTAATTCTTCTGTTAAAACTTGTGTATTATTTTAACTTTAAATTGTTTAAATTGTAATTTTTACAGTCATTTTAGGGTTTGTTGACATTATATTGTCATGGTAAGGAAACTGTAAAATTAGCTATAACTTTACACAGAAAAGGTTTGTAAGTGATTTTAGTGACACTAAAATCATGTTTACACACATATCCTTTTTGTCTTGTGGTTATACTTTTGAAAAAGTTAGTACTTTAACGTAAAAAAAAAATTTGCCCCCCATTCACTTCCATTGTATGTGCCTCACTATCACCTCGATTTTTGCTTTTTTAAAGAAAAGGAGGAACAAGTCAAAATACATTTTTGTGGTAATCAACATTATGCCACAAATGCTTTCGATTTAGCTTAACTTGTATTGAACCCAGAACATTCCTTTAAACAACCAAAGCAATGTTTCACTGTTGGATTTATTGCTGGACACTTTATCACTCTATGGTGACTTATCCTCCCTGAATCTAGATTTTTACTGAAAATGTAACAATGCATATAGCACATTTCTGTTAACAAAAACCTAATAGTAGTGTTGACAGTAGCATGATCAAATGATTCTGAAAGGACATATGTGAATTTGTGTAGTACTTTGATCTCATTCGCTCAGCCTGAAGATCACAGCAACGGAGGTGCCTCATACCTGTGGCTCATGGTACTGAAAAATGTGTCCACTTTATCTTCCTCTTCCTGTTTGCCATCAAACTGAGGCTCATTCACTTCCAGGTAAGCCTGGATGTCTTCATTGAACTTCTGCTCTTTGCTCTGTGTGGGGCTCTGTTGATCTTCTTCAGTCGGTCTGTCTTTTTCTTCCTCTCCTGCAGGGGATACAGTCTCTACAAGGTCTTGTGTGCTTGATGAAGAGCCATTGTGAGGCTCCAAGTGCTCTTCATGTTCCTCAATTAAACTGCTTCCTAAATAGAAAAACATGTAGACCAAACAGGAAATGAGGAATGAGGTCACTCAAATTGTTGCATGTGTTAGCAGGTCTGAACTCGACTGACATATGTTTACCACGCTTGAAACTCAATTGACTGAGAGTTTGGCATACCTGCAGGAGGTGTTGGTATGTATTCCTGTGGAGATGGAGGTGGTTCATTTTCTGGTCCACTCTCCTGTGCTGATGTAATACCTGACATGTTTATGGAGTCCTCCTGTCTGCAGAACATACAATTTAAACAGTTTCATGAATTCTGACTTATGAAAATGTGTTGCAAGCAAATTTGTAATAAATAGGTCTACAGAGTAATCATTAATATTATAGCCTAAGTTTAACACCCTAATACATTTTTCAATTATAGTGTAGTAATACTAAAGAACAACATGTATTTAATGCACAATAATTCCCTTGAGCAACTTACAAGTTGTTATTGTTAGTCCTTTGTTATTATGTTAGAATGCAATTTGTGTAATATGGAGATTGTTGTATAAAATGCTGAGTCCAAACATCATCCATTATACTGAACATCACATTTTCAAAATTGTTGTATGACAAAATAAGCATAGTCCATATCTGCATATTCCATAATAAGTTAATTCCACATTCCTGACAAACAAAGCTTATATGTACAAAATATACAAAAATGAATATGTTATACAAAATCAATATGTTCTAAGAGTTAGAAGTTGGTTTTACAACATAAATGTTGTCAAAGAAGTACAAAAATCTAAAATGTACCTTGTATACTGGATGTTTAGAATGAGGAGGTTAAAGAAAAAGAAATGCATAATTGAGCCAAAAGAGTGCATTAATATTACTGACTTACTTTTCTCCTGGGTACTGATTTTTTGGATAAGCAAGTCTGATCTACAGAAAAAACAATCATTACACTTCAGGTTTTGACAAAAACATTTCCAAAGGCAGGATGCTTTTTCCAGTGGATGGTTATGTTTAATACCTTCTGAGGTTTGATGGCAGCCACAGGGGGAGAGCCTGGAGGGGTTCGACTAATTAGGTCTGGATTTAACGTCCGGCTGGCGATCTGCATACACTCTTCCAGAGTCTTCAAGAAGGTGGTGCATGTGGACTTCACCAGACTTCCTGTCTCATCCCCTATCTTAAAACCACACATAACAAAATAGAATTTCCACAGCAATTTTCGAAGTCTAACCAGCTTAGCGTTGATTTTTGATCCTCAAATGTTGTGAGAATGAGAAGACAAAACATAAGAATATTGAATGATAACATTACAAGCTTGAATATTGTTTGAAGGGATAGTTCACCCAAAAATCATCGTTTACTCACTTTCATGCCATCCAAGATTTGTAAGACTTTCTTTCTTCTGTTGAACACAAACAAAATGTTTAGAAGAATATCCCAGCTCTGTAGGTCCATACAATGCAAGTGAATGGTGCCCAGAACTTTGAAGCTCCAAAAAGCACATAAATGCAGCACAAAAGTAATCAATAAGACTCAATAATTCCATGTCTTCTGAAGCAATCCAATTGATTCTGAGTGAGAACAGACCAAAATATAACAAATTTTTCACTATACATCTTGACATCTGCAGTCTCCTTGGCAATCACGATTTCAAGCTCAATTACACTTCCCAGGGCTTGATGCATGCGCAGTGTTAGATGGCACTAGATAACTTAAGCTAAAAATCATGATCACCAAGGAGACTGCAGATGTAAAGATGTATAATGAAAAATGTGTTATATTTTGGTCTGTTCTCACCCAAAACCAAAAGTTTTAGTCACCATTCACTTGTATTGTATGGACCTACAGAGTTGAGATATATTCTTCTAAAAATCTTTGTTTGGGTTCTGCAGAAAAACGAAAGTCATATACATCTGGTATGGCATGAGGGTGAGTAAATGATGAGAGAATTTAAATTTTTGAATGAACTATCCCTTTAATTGCATAAATGTCTGAGTTTCCCCAACTATGACCTTGAAAGATCCTTGAAAGGTGCTGCAAGCATACAGATGGCTGAGTCTGAAAATTAAGACTTTGACAAAGCTTAGTCAACCTCAAACTCTCCCTTACCTCCTCAGAATCAGATGGTTTCTCAGCCAGAGGATCGTCTTTTATTTTGTTCACTTGCTGGAGGAGAAGGTCGCAGTATAGCCTCAGCTCAGACATTTTTGTTTTCAGAGCCACTGTATTCTCCTGTAGCTCTGAGAATATAAAAGACAACTATTGTTTCCTGTAGCTCTGAGGAGATAAAAGAGAACTATTGTTTTATCTTCTTCAAGACTGGGATAGACAGCTCTTTGAACAATTGCAAAATGAAGAGATGTCATGGCCTGATCAATGGGGTATGTAATCTCATTGCTCAAAGACCCCATGAAATGGTTTGATGAATTCAAATTTCTTTCCTGTGTTGATCTTTATCCTACTGAATCAGAAAGATGGGGCAGGACATATCTAAGGAAATGTCTCCTTAATTTTTTCAGATAGCCAATAGCCTTAATTATACATCACAGCCTGGCAAAACCATGATTCGCTATTTGCTACTGCTAGTCAGTGGTAGGTTATTAAGGCATTTTATTAGTCAAAAATCTGTATATTCCCCTATGGAAAAGAATCAAAAATAAACTCACTGAGCACTTTATTAGGAAAACTATGGTCCTAATAAAGTGAGACATGATCCTCTGTTGTTGTAGCCCATCCGCCTCAAGGTTCGACATTTTGTGCATTCTGAGATGCTATTCTGCTCACTACAATTGTACAGAGTGGTTATCTGAGTTACCGTAGACTTTCTGTCAGTTCGAACCAGTCTGGCCATTCTCCGTTGACCTCTCTCATCAACAAGGTGTTTCTGTCCACAGAACTGCTGCTCACTGGATGTTTTTTGTTTTTGGCACCATTCTGAGTAAACTCTAGAGACTGTTGTGCGTGAAAATCCCAGAAGATCAACAGTTAAAGAAATACTCAAACCAGCCCGTCTGGCGCCAACAATCATGCCACGGTATAAATCAATGAGATCAAATTTTTTCCCCATTCTGATGGTTGATGTGAACATTAACTGAAGCTCATGACCCATATATGCGTGATTTTAAGCATTACACTTCTGCCACACGATTGGCTGATTAGATAATCGAATGAATAAGTAGTTGTAAAGGTGTACCTAATAAAGTGCTCAGTGAGTGTATTTTGGTCCATAAATGTTAAATGCGTACATCTGCTAAAAGTTAATTTTGGCACCTTTTAGAAGTCTAACATCTAACAGACTAACTATTTACCATTACATTAACAGAAGTCTGAAGAAGACAAAAAAACAAGATGATCTATGAAGTATAGCCTGTTTATTACAACACTCACCCTTCTCTCTCTTGGTGCGGTTGTCTGTGAGACAGGCTTTTGCCGTTCCTAATGCCACAAGCCATTTCTGCCTCTCTGCTGCATTAATTGCCCTGAGATAAAAGTATTGTTCCCCTGGAATGATCAGGTCAACCCTTGTGAAATCAGATGGGTGAACTACAAAGGGAAGGGAGGGAGGACAAAAAAAATCAAATAAAAAATAAATCTAAATAACTTTTGTGAGATCAGTCACAATTGCTGTAATACAGTACTTACGTAAGCATGTATTATGCCCTATTGCATGGGAATGTAGGTAGAGATGTTCTAAAGCATATAAAGAATAGCTGCTTATGATGTGATGATTACTTGGTTTTCCTGATCAGGTTAAGCTTAAACCTGTCCTTACCCTGTATTTCACACACAGACATTTTGATGCTGCCCTTGCATCCTTTCCATGCGTCTTCTTGCGAGTCATAATAGGAAAGGGTGCCTCCTTCAAGAACAAACCAACGGGGCTGCCAACCTTTAAAGAGAAAACAACAAAACAGTGACAGTTTATGCTGTAATTGACACAGATATCGACGTGGCATAGGTTAAGCCTTTGATGACGTCTTGAGATCCATACTCATTCTAGCTTTGCTAGTTCGTCCAGTCAAAACAAAAGAAAAATGTGGAGGCTTGACAATGTGGTGGCTTTTCATGTATATTTTTCCTAAAAATGGCTACAGTCAGTACTAAGGCAGGATCCAATTGAACTCCATGCAAAAGACATATTATAAAACAAAAGCCCTCAGAAACTAAACAAACTTTTCTGCAAATACTCTTAGCAGATAAGATCAGATGTGTCTTTGGTCATTGCTTTAGGAAAAGTACCAGCCAAACACCCCTTGAATTTAACGTCATTTACACACTAGTAGAGCGCTTAGCAAACAGGCTAACTGTCTAACAGACTTCCCATATAGAGCATATAACCTTAAAGTGTCAAAGTATACATACCACTGATATAGTTGGTCCATTTATATAAAACTCCATCCATGGTAGAGCGTCTCTTGACAATTCATTAGTCGTGGCAACACTGAGCCCCAGAAAATCGCTTTGAGAAACTCGAGATAATTCTTAACTACAACAATAGCGTCTTCGACTATCGCAAATGCTTCGAGAATACCAATCCATATGATCACAGACAGCTCGGCCCATGCGCGTGACGTCAGTGGGATTTTCTCCTAGCGCGTCTCTGATTGGATACTGTCTGCATGTATGGGCGTGGTTCTACTGAGACAACATGAGTAGCGTCCAATAAAAATGGAATATTTGGGAAATAAGGCGTGTCTTCAATGAAAGCAGACCAATAACAACACAGTGCTCTATTTTAGGGCAGTTACATTTTACGTAGGGTAACTTTGGGGTCTGGGATTGACCCCACATAGGAATTTTGCTTGCCACGTAGTCGCGCTGTTCAATTCTGCTGGTTGTTTGGGACTTTGCTTAATTTTTTCAGCCTTGAGTGCTACAGGAAATATCGGCTGAACCGATGTTATAGGTTGTCAAAAGCTTATTTTTGTATTCTAAGATGATTCTTGAGTTGTGGACATGCATTTTCTCTGCATTCTTCTTTTATGTGCATGGAGCAAAACTTCCGGAGCCAGAGGTGAAAATAGAAGTTTTATACAAACCATTCCTATGTCATCGAAAGTCCAAATACGGGGATATTCTTCTGGTTCACTACGACGGGTTTCTGGAGAGTAATGGCACAATGTTTCATTCCAGGTGATTTTATTGTCATGAAGTGTTTATTGTTATTGAATACACAATATCTAGTCTATGCATATATTTAGTGTGCAATACTAATGCATATGTCTTGCACTTGGAAGCCGTCATCAAGGAGATAAAAATCCTGTCTGGTTCACATTGGGGATCCGTGAGGTGATCAAGGGATGGGACAAGGGTCTTCAAGGCATGTGTGCAGGGGAGAGGAGGAAACTGACCATCCCTCCAGCTCTTGCATATGGCAAAGAGGGCAAAGGTGAGTCATGCACAGGCATTATTTGGGCATCTTTGGTTTTCTTCACCTTCTATGATTAAAGTTGAATAACACTAACAAAGATTAATAAATGCTGTAAAAATATATTGTTCATTGTTTGTTAATGATACTTAACGCATTTACTAATGTTAACAAATAGAACCTTGTTGTAAAGTGTTACCATGTAGCCATTAAACATAGAATGTATTAAGTGCACAATGATGTGCAGGTATGCACCCAAATATGAAAGTCCTGTCATCATTGACTCATCCTAGAGAGAATCACTCAAGAGATTTAAGGCAGAATTTTAGGGACTGACAGTCAACATTTACTTTCATTGCACTATTTATTCTTTAAAAAGTAAGTGAATGGAGACTGAAGCCGTCATTCTGCCTTACATCTCCTTTTGTGTTCTGTGACATAAAGAAAGTCATACAGGTTTAGAACGACATGAGGGTGAGTAAATGATGACAGAATTCTCACTTTTAGGTGAGCTATCTCTTTAAGTCTGTGTTAAACAAAGTGTTTACAGTTTTGATTATATACAATGATAACTATACCTTGTACCTATTTCCAGGTAAAATTCCTCCAGAGAGCACTCTGATCTTTGACATTGAGATCATGGAGATCCGAAATGGGCCCAGATCACATGAGTCCTTTCAGGAAATGGACCTGAATGATGACTGGAAACTCTCCAAATCAGAGGTTTGTTAAGATGTTGAAATGTGCTTGAATTTTTAATAAAGAGTTGATTGTTTGGAACTGAGTGTATGTGATTTAAAAGCAGTTCATCATGCATGATTTTTAAATAGTAGGGGTTTTGGGGGTGTTTCAAACAACTGTGTTATTCCTATAAACACCTGTCTGTTTCAGGTAAAAGAGTATCTGCGTAAAGAGTTTGAAAGACACGGATACCCTGCCAATGATACTCATCATGAAGTGATGGTTGAGGACATCTTTCAGAAGGAGGATGAAGATAAGGATGGATTTATATCAGCTCGAGAATTCACCTATAAACACGATGAACTGTAAATTCTACACACTCCTACAAAATTAAGCAATTTTTACCCCTTTAAGAGATTCTCATTTACCTTCAGAGGTTTACAGCTTGTCATTTCACACCATGCAGTATGTGAAAAGACTGTTACAGTAAATGTAAACAGGTCATGTCTGTAATTTATTCTAGTTTTTAAAAATCTGTACTCAGGAGGTTGTATGTTTGGAATTTTTTGTAGTATTTGAGGATTGTAAGAAATGGTTGTCTTTAAATGCAGTGTGACATTCTGCAGCTCAAGGAGAATGTTTTTTTCCCAAAGTGCCTTTTGACTGAAATATGTATCAATGCTATAAGAACATTTCAGTGAATTGTTTTAGCATGTCTGTGTTACTTATTGCAGAGCCAAATGGTTTATTTAATTATGTTTACAATATTTAGAACATTTTTAGTCAATTTGCCTGGAGTGGTCTGTAGTAATGTCAAGTGAATAAACTAGAAAACTGTTGAATAAAGTAGTGGTGGACTGCTCAACACTTTTGACATTGTAGTTTTAGACACCTTCACTAGAGGGAGCTCTTCTTTTACCTTAGAGCAGTCAGCATCATGGAGATTAAGTTGATCAGCATTGGATCATACCTACATCTAGGCTTAAAAAAAAAAAAAATGGTTTTTATAATGGATAATGGAACAGGATAAAAATGAGACACTTGGTTAAAATGCAGTCAAGTGACCTTGCATTAATCAGTGCACACCTATCAAATACACCTTGTATTGTAATTTGCATACGACAGCAATTGTTCAGAGTCACGTTTAACAACGTTCCATTCTTTTTATTGTGGCAGTACAGTTACATAAACTATTGCATAAGTTATATTTACAATTTCATTTCCATTCCGAATGAAGTGAAGTGTTGTGTTAAACAATGTCTGGTGCAATCTAAATGATCTCTGATATTTTTACTATAGCTGTAGTAGTAGACTGGAAAATCACTGTCAAATGTAACATTCAATAAGTAATGTCAATTTATCATCACTACTTGAATATTGTTCTACCTACAGTTACTATTTTCAGGCAATAGAGAGCTTCCCATTCTTAAGAATGGGTGTATCCTATACCTAAATGGAAAATGACCCTCACAACTGCCCTGGTTCACCACACTGGCTGTGTCCTTCATTTTCTTCAAAGTAAACTGCTAACCTAAAATTAAAAACTAAAAACCTTCACATGTGCAATGTTCAAAATTGTAAATGCAAATCACAATTTCCCTAGACAAACAAACGTACAGGGTAACAATCTGCATCATATCCCGATGAAATGCCCTTGGGCACTGCTGGATTTTCTTCATTTAAAATAATTAACTTAAAAACAACAACAAAAAAATCTCTTCTTTAAATAATACAGAGACTTTTATACATATATATATATAAAAAAAAAAATACAAACAGCCCCAAAAAGTGCTTCTTCGCTCCACTTTATACTTGCGCCAACAGATCCTTTTTTGTAGGCCAATAATTGAATAATTGATCAATTCATTGGAGAAATGAAAACATCAAGCATTCAATGGAGGCAAATCAAGTACAAATTTTCCAGGTTACTACAGAATGTAACGGATGTCATTGGCAGTCCCTGATAATAACAGCAACTGTTTTTCCTTCTACAGTTCAACTCGCTCACGTAATAAAAGACTTTGATCGACCGTTTCATTGATTTTATCCACAATCCTAAAAGACTGGTCGAGTCGCCAGCAACCCACATGGTGTGCTTACTTCGCCACAGCCACGTTTCTCTCATAAAAGTTGTTTTCGAGCAGCGTGACCCGAATTTTTCGTTTTTCCTTGAAACGGCCTGATTGCGAAACTGTCCAGTTTCTCCGACTTGAATTTTCATTGAAGGCGGGCTGCAGCTGAGAGTCGTCGTACATCTGGTCGCTAATCAGATTGTTGTTTTTGTTCTCAGTGCCAGTTTGTTTCGCTGATGTCTTGTCCGAATTTCCAAATTCCTGCTGGACGTTTTTCAGAATATTCTCGTTTCTTCCAGTCAAGGTTTTCCACCAGGGGAACCTGTCTGCCATTATGTCTTTCTTCTTAATTATTGCACACTGAAATGTATAATTTTAACGTTAAAATAGGTCAGTATATAAATAAATAAAACACACACACACACACACATATATATATATATATATATAAATTAAAATTGGCAAAAAATAAACAACAAAATACTACATAAATATATTAAAGTGAAATAGGAAATACAATTGTAATTGCATAATATTATATAAAATAGTTTGGAAGTTTAAAAATGGCTTAAAAAACGATTTCAATTTTTAAGCAAAAAATATTTTAGATTTTTGTTATTTTTTCATAAAACATTTTAAGAGTAATAAGATATTAAATATACAACAATATATTTTTTATTTTTATAAAGCCATAACATTCATATAATACTCACCAATCTCAGCAGGAGGTTTATATCAGTTTGAATCTCAGAGACTGTCCTGTTAAGTCTTCAGTTTCTTTCGAGAAAACATCCAGCAGGAAAACTTTGTGACTTTTGATTCTAAATCCTAGCCTACAACATCTTGTAGTGCCTCACATCTCAGTCTAATGTAGTCATAGTAAGCCATGAATTCATTCATTTATACTTCACCTGCTGCTTACACACCCTCCTTTCTCTCTCTAATTGGTCTGTTGAGGCTGGTTTCAAGTTCTCACTGTGCCCATGATGTAGTGCAAAAGTCACTTTGGGACATACTGGCTAAGCTGCCCTACACTAAAACAATGGTGCCATTCACACCCCAGAATTTGGAACACAAAACCAAACTTAACGCTAAACAGAGCTAACCAAGTTTGTGTGTGTGTGGTTGAGAAGCACAACAGCATATTTCACATACTGTTAATAAGAGGTAAAAAAATAAATACAAATAAATAACAATAATATCATCAGGGCTATATGTGCCAGAAAATAATTTCACAATGAAATTAGTAAACAGATTTACATAATTTAATAAATCAGCATTTCATAAATTACAATCATAATTACATTCTTCACAGAAAATATTTTAACAAAACAAATCTGTAGAAAGGTCTTAGATCAAATATACAGCTTGAAAAAACTTAGACCAAGGCAATGGTACTTTTTTTTTCTCATGGTAGGTGAATGACTGATCTTGCCTCAAGCCTGTAGGCTCAGGAGCTAGTGTCACTGTATAAGATGAATACAATACAAGCAATTTTGTTGAGTGTCATTCTTTAAATGGGAGGAGAGTTTAAAGTCCAAGGAGGGAGAACAAGCAGTAAATAAATGCTGAAAGAAACATTTTGTCAAGTTACAGAGTGATGATGTAGACAACTCCATTGTTTTCATGGTGAACAAAAACAAAAAAAAACAAAAAATATATGATATAAGGGAGCGATGGATTACTCTAAATACAGCGTTATCAACTCTGATTGAACAAGAAATATGAAACAACTATTTACACTCTTTGTAAAATTAAAATTAAAAAGTGCTTTACATAGGATCTCAATTGTCTGGCCATTATAACACACTATACATTTTGCCAACCTCATGACCCCAAAAATACTGTATACTTTTTCTATATTTGTTTCACAATGCTAGCAAATGCTTCATACTTATTTGGCATCAAAATCATTTGATCAAACAAAATGTCCATCATTTATCGGTTTATAATTCATTCTGTAGCGTGAATGTTGAATGCAGAATGTTATTACTTGCGTAACAGCATGTGTTAAAAAATATACCACTACTGGGGGTGGAGAAAGACATTGAGTGAAATATGAATGTAAAATCTGATTCGATATATTTGAAAATCTTTAACATTTGTGTCATGCTGCAACAAAGTGGATTAGCAAAGTGACTTTTGCTTCATGTCCATTTCTGTGTGAAGTCTCAAAACACAGAATTCTTCCATTTAGCTATTTAAAACAAAATGTCCTCGTGCTCTATCAGGAGTTGAACAATCAGTTTCTGGTATCTCATGTCGTTGAGAGTGGCAAGCGTGTTCTGGTCTGGCGGCCGCATGAGCGTTGGTCCAAAAACAATTCCTAGGTTCTCTGCGGTCATGTAATTGTCTTTATCAAACATGGTGACCCTGAAAAACATGGGAAGAGGAAAGACTTGGAAAAATAAAAATAAATAAACAATACAATTTTGGTAATATACATGAGCAGGCAGGTAACTGATATGTTTCCATAAATGTGACCGAGCTGGCTCAACAGGTCAGATATAAAGCCCAAATCCTTAAGGATCATTGCATACATTTTCGAGTTCCTGAATTGCACTGAACTAAAGGGCCATATTATGTATCTAGTTCCCTTCTAATCAGTCTTAGAAGTACTTTATATTGCAAAGAAAAAGGAAGTAAACTCACTTTTAAAGCTTAGTAAATGCTTAAATGCAACAAAAACCTCAAAAACCACCAGCTCAATGTGGCACAGAGCCAGAACTATGGGAGCACTACCTAAGGGACCAGAGAATATGACTGAATATGTACATTTTCAGTCACTTTACCTCTTCAGGTGTGTCATCAGGTAACGCAGGGTCTCAAAGTGGGCGGGGGGAAGCTGAAGGAGACCATCGTGAACTGCCTCCAGTCTAGAGTCAGGGTCCATTATTTCTGATCAAGAAAACATACTGTTTAGAAATTGCACATGACCTCGATATGTTCTCAAAATTCTGTACATTTACAGAAATGCAATACTTCTGCTTTAAGCGACACTAATCCACATACTCCATATGTTTTAGCACAGGCTGATAGCATAATGGCTAACACTTTACAATAACATTCCATTCATTAACATTAGTTAATGCATTAGGTATCATGAACTAACAATTAACAATGCTGTTTACAGCATTTATTAATATCTGCTTATGTTAGTTAATAATAATACAATTGCTCATTGTTAGTTTATAGTGCATTAACTAATGTTAGCTAATACAACTTTTGATTAAAATGTTTTATTACTATATGCTGAAATTTACATTAACCAAGATGAATAAATGCTGTAAAAGTATTGTTCTTTGTTAGTTCCTTAACTAATGGAACCTTATTGTAAAGTGTTACCACAGAATGCATAATGTGTTAATGAATAAAACCTGCATTAACACATTATGCAAAAATAAAACAATGTTTGCGTGGTGAATAATGTGGGACTTTTAACTAACCAACAAACCCAAAACACACCAGGGACTCTTATTTTGAAAGGACGGAGACTTAGCTCCATTACAATAATCTATATTTAAGTATTTACCAAATTAAGCTTTTTATAATACTGTATATACAGATATATATCCACCAGGTGAAGGGTATGAAAATATGAATGAATATTGTCAATAGGTTTTTATTTCAACTCGAAAGTGCGCTTTTATACTGTAGAACCAAGCCGTTCTAACCGTAGAATCCACCAGTGCTGGCCACAGAGGAACACAGAGGACATTTAAAAAAATAAAATAAAAATAAACTATCGGTATGGATTTTTGCTGATAACTGATAGTTCTACTGGCACCGATTAATTGATAAAACCAATATATCGGTCTACATCTATTAAGGGCCATTCAAACATAGATTACAAGAGCAGATTCCAGGATATTTATAATTGAATATGTTTTGAAGTCTCTTACTGGCTGCTTGTATGAATTTGGAGTAAACGTCATATGTGATGACTGGAATGGGCAGGTCCCGCAGGTAAAGCTTCAGAGCTCCAGCAATGATGTTGATGTCTGGGTATAAACTGGCACTGATGTCTGCCTTCTCACCATCTGCACAGAATTAGTTATGTTTTATGAATAATTGATTAATCACTATACTAAGACGCATTGCTTGTTTTGAGTGGAAAAGCTTGGGTTTTTCCACCCAGGTTGAATGTTGATGGAAAATTAAGGTTACGTGAGCAATTATTGTGAGTTCATTCAAGGATATAACTGAATGGGGAGAACAAACTTAAATGTTTAAACATCAGCCATTGAAAAACCATACTGACAGAGCATTAATATAAATATTGGGGTCTATGGTGGATATTACCCCGAGTTCTTCAGGTTTGATGCAGCAATAACGTGAAGGTCCTACACTTATTCTAATACACACCTCTATCAAAGGCCAGCCTGACGTCTTCTATGTGTTCTGTGAAGCCAGACACTCTGTAGAGACCCTCTGATTTTAACCCTGAAAGAAGCAGCAGTAAGACACATTTACTTGGACTTAGCCGTAAACAATTTGGCATAAAATCCAAAAGAGCATACTGTGGGTGAGCTGTCTTGCTTTCTACTCCCTGCACAGGGAGCATGCTAACTGAAATGGAACCTCGTAAGTGACTGTTTTGGAACGCTTTAGCTCGATTATAACAGCGCATAAAAATCTACTGACTCAAGATGCAATTCCAAGTAAAAATGCAAAGAATGTTAGGTTATCTCCCTGTTATTTTAATTTGCAAAGGTATCCAAGGATTCTTCTTCTTGCACATTTTGATATATGACAGGGGAAGGGGTCAGAGCAAAGGGCAGCTGTGGGGTGCCCACAGACAGTGATTAAGTGCTTTGCTGAAGGCCACAGGTGGAGTAGAGAAGGTCTGAGCCTGGGATCTCCCATTTATTCTGAAACACACAAATCACCAATCACATTTATAGTACTGCATTTCAGAAGTGATCAGAACCTCTGTGCTCGATCTCTTTGATACACATGTCCAGAACCATTGGCCGTGGTGTGTTGTGGGCTTTGACCAGCGTGGTGAGATCGCAGCTGAAGACCTTCTTGATCCGGCGCAAGTCTGGCTGACAGTCGCTGGGCACCAATTTAGAGCACTGCTTGTGCACGTTCAGCCCACAGTCTGTAAGAGTAACAGGTCAAAATGTCAACAGAGCAGGACTCTATTGTCTCCAATGAGAAAAAAAGACTGACTCCAAGAGAGAGTGTGTTTCTAGGGGTCTAATTGAGTGTATATCTTCAGTCACAGTCAAGCTGGGTGGTACAGTGTCAGAATATCTATCACATGCTGGTGTGTGCTCATGGCTCTGTCAATCTAAGAGCTTAACCTTGAGTGACTCTGGGTGTTTGTCAGCAGGCCTACATACATACACGTACAGTTGTGCGTCATATGAAGTTCTGTTGTCATATGTGTGATGGATACCTGCTGGACTGAAACAATGCTGCTGCTCTTGACCCCAAAGACTTAGTGCCCATATGCGTTTTCACACATATTTTGTTAATTAGTCATAACTTGGACCACAAGGATCTCTGAAAGCGTCATTCAAACGTCATTCTACACATTCCCCATAACTTTTTGTAAGTTTGTATATTTGTTTTTCCTTATTAGTGGTGCTTGATTTGAACCAACCCCTAACCCTACATATTAAATTTGGCACGTAACTTGTCACTGTTATAATACAAACATGACAACCTCATGGCTAGTACCTTTCAAAGAGCTCATACTTATGATTTTTGCAAAAAATCCCCATTGACTTACATTGAAGGAGGGATTTCAGCAATATTTAAGGACCAAAATATCAAAGAGCTCTTCTGACTTGGGCCAGTAACCAACCACATAGCAACCCCCCCAAAAGACCCTTGCTCTGACTTTTGCACAGGAAACCCCAGTCACATTTTCTTCAGAAAACGCTTTAATAAATGCATTTTGGAATCAACCTATCAATGGCATACATGGTTGTCTCTGCACATTAAGCTGGAATAGGAAGTATTTTAAAATCGTATTTTAGTTATTTAACATAAGTATTTTAACATAGAAAAAAAATACACACTTAACCATTAACTAATTTGACCATATTTAAACCCATTACACAGATTTCTGAAGTGTGCAGATTCAATGTTAGCCTAATCATGAGATTTCAGTTGTAAGCGACCTGGTTCCCTAACTCTGGCTTGATACAGGAGCTATGGGTGTACGCAGCAGAATGTGAACTAGGGTGGTCTGTCTGTCTCTGTCTGTCTCCCCCTGTCTTCAGTGGCATACACATGTTGTCCCACTGTTCCTAATCTACAGTAATCCCATTAATCACACACTCTGTCACTTTTACTGCCTCCTGAACTCCTCCTTTACTGTCTTTAGGCCACGTAGAGAAAAAAGAAAAACACTGTGCTCCTCCGTGTGGGCCTGTGGACACATTTAAATCTGCACTAATTCTCAATGTGTCTGATGACACCAGCTTGCTTGGGGGCCAGTGTGAAATACGAGGTCACTGTGTGAAAAGAAAAGGCTTGAATAATGGTCCAAATGGATGAGACCATTTACAGTGTAAAAACCAACAGTGAAGCCTTGTGACTGGATTGAGTTTGTGTACTAGTTCTATGTTAACATGAGATCTGACCAAACCTGTAATTACGGAATAAAGGTGCATTTGCCTATCTAGGTCACATCTAAATGAACATCCTGTATTGAAGAGGGTTTAGGAATTAGTAAAGCTTATATTTGAAGGACAGACAGAAGATGTGAGTTAAAACCTCTGAAATACAATAATAATAATAATATATATATATATATATATTAGAGCTGTCAGAAATAACGCGCTAATGCATGCTATTACTTAAACCTAAAAATTTTCTTATTCGCGATTAACGCATTTATCATTATTACAGCATAAACACTGGTGTGAAGGGAGGAACCCTTGTAATGTGTCCGCCCGGCATCGTTACACTGACGGACACTTCACAAACAGACACAGCGCCAGAGCCCTTCTACCAAGATGAGCCTACAAGCTTAGCATAAATTAACATAACGCGGCAGTCCCGTTGACATTCTATGGGTGGTATGACCTATGATAAAGCCGCAGAGGTTATGTCAGTAAATAAAAGAGACTCTGAGCTTCCCCGTCAGTGATAAAATGGAAAAAGGAGCTCTTAGCACTGTATGATGTACAAGACAAGCCATATGCATTTCTTGTGGAAGGCTTTGTTTGGAAAAATTAGGGTGCAATGCACTATTTTGTGACTCCTCCCGTTAACCATCATTTACATTTTCTGTGACTTGTGCCACAATAGACCTTCTGTCGGTTTGGACCAGATGGGATAGCTTTCGTTCCGATGAGTCCCATTTTCTTTTACATCACGTAGATGGCCATGTACGTGTGCGTTGTTGACTTGGGGAATTGATGACACCAGGATGCACTGTAGAAAGATGACAAGCCGGTGGAGGGAGTGTGATGCTCTGGGCAATGTTCTGCTAGGGAACCCTGGGTCCGGCCATCCATGTGGATGTTAATGTGACACATGCCATATATCTAAACATCGTTGCAGACCAGGCACACCCCTTCATGGCAATGGTATTCCCTGATGGCAGTGGCCTCTTTCAGCAGGATAATGTGCCCTACCACACTGTACACATTGTTCAGAAATGGTTTGAGGCACATGATGAAGAGTTCAAGGTGTTACCCTGGCCTCCAAATTCCCCAGATCTCAATCCGATTGAGCATCTATGGGATGTGCTGGACCAACAAGTCCGATCCATGGCAGCTCCACCTCGCAACTTACAGGACTTCAAGGATCTGCTGCTAATGTCTTTGTGCCAGATACCATAGGACACCTTCAGGGGTCTTGTAGAGTCCATGCCTTGGCGGGCCAACGCCGTTTTGGCAAGTGGTCATAATATATATTATATATATATATATATATATATATATATATATATATATATATATATATATATATATATATATATTAGTAACATTTAAAATAATAATAAGTATTTAATTAATTAAAAAATTATCACACTCACAAAAAGCAATTTAAAGAAATATTTTGGATCCAAACATAACTAGAAATAACTATAATCACTAAAGAAATGTCCATTATTTGTCCATGATTTTTTTAAAGGTTGAACTTTTCCATGACTTTTCCAGGCCAGTAAATTACAATGAAAAAAAATTGTCTGATATTCATGAACGTGGGAACCCTGTCTCTTCTGTTCCATGTTGGAGTGAATATAGTACAATTCATAAGATCCAACTTATAATGCAGGAAAATTATCTTCCTAATAATTTGCATCACATCTACATAACTTCTATAGAAGTGTTATTTAGTGAAGTGCTATTTCGTCATACAGTACAGTACAGCCCAATTTTGTTCTGAGGTGGGATTGGACGACATTGGACGGGATTGAAGTGCATCTGTGCATGTGTTGTTGCATGTTCAGTGTTGGGAGGGTTACTTTTGAAATGTAATCCTCTACAGATTACAGAATACATGTTGTAAAATGTAATTTGTAACGTATTCCATTAGATTACTCAAAGTCAGTAACGTATTCTAAATACTTTGGATTGCTTCTTCAGCACTGGTAGATTTTTTCACTTGTTTTGACTATAAAAACTCTGCCAGTACAGTAAGACAAAATACATGTTAAAAATACATTCTCTGAAAAACCTAAATATCTTATGCAGTGTTGTTTCTAAAACAAGATCAATCTAATTGATCTTGTTTTAAGGATTTTTAGATATCTTTATAGGAAAACAATACAAAAATTATTATCAAGAATAAGATTTTTGCCCTAATATCACTACTTACTAGAAAAAAAGAAATTATGATCCAACGTGAATTTTCTTGATAAAAAAATATGATCGTGCCTGGTAACATGTGCATGTAAAATGGCTAGAAATAGCATTTTATCTTAGCGTAAAGCTGACAATTTACACAAGGTTTATTTCTATTTCTTCTGCTCCAAACTTACTTCTCTGTCTGCTCGTATGAATGTAACACATCATAAGAAAGTGTTTCACCGCTGTTCGAATGCACTTTGGATCGCATTATTTATATGTATAAATGTTTTCCATCTGAAAGGACTAAATATTAAATGAAAAAATGACAATAAAATGCAAAGTAATCTCTTCAGTAATCAAAATACTTTTTGAATGTAACTGTATTCTAATTACCAGTGATTTAAATTGTAACTGTAGTAGAATACAGTTACTTATATTTTGTATTTTAAATACATAATCCCATTACATATATTTCGTTACTCCCCAGCCCTGTGTATGTTTGTGTGTGTGGTTTGGAGTGCAGCCAGATTTCATTCTGCAATAATACAAAAAAGATTGTCCTGGTTTACCTAGGTGTGCCTCTTTCACGATACTCTATTTTGTACACAATATGCAGCACTATAAATAGTCAACACTCGACAGAAAGCACTAAACTGGTTTAGACCAGGTGTCATTTAGGAATGCTAATTACCCACACATTAGCTTATAATTTAGTTTAATAAATCCTTATTGTCCCAGGTCTCACTTTCAGTATTTAGCCTCAGGTTGCCATCATGTTCAAGTTCAACAGCTAATCAAACATTGTTATGTTATGTAGAACTGCCTTTGGTTGTAATTTAACATGAGCAATTCTTTCTGTGGATGCTTCTTGGCAGGTCCCATAATTCTGATAGACAGTCCATTTGTGTGGGAGGGTTTGTGACTGATGGAGGGTTACCTGCACAACGGACGCCCTGGGCGATAAGACCCCACATGAAGTTAGCACAGTATTCACACCAGTGTGGCCCTCTGAAGGTGTGCACCTATACCAAAGAGAAAGCAGTCATTGTGAGAAACACATTCAAAGCACTCACAAACACACACTGGAAATACACACATAACACACATACACTACAAGGCCAGTGATTCATTCATCTATCAATTTCCAGCTAAAGCTCACAGTGAAAGTTCAACAGAATATGAGTGATAACATTTCCGGAGTATCTTGCAGTATAAATACATCAAACAGAGAGAGTCTTACTTAGACTGGACAAACATTTCCTGTGATGCATTAAGATCCTTTACTGTCATTATTATTCTACACATTTTACCAGGTTATTTTGCAAAATTCTCATTATTATTACAAATTACTCTATTTTAAGTTATTTAATAATTGTATTAAATTTAATTGTTAGTTAATTAAGCTGATGTCCACGTCCAACCTTGAGATCATAAAGGGATAGTTCACCCAAAAGAGAAAATTCTCTCATCATTTTCTCACCATCAATCCTAGGGATGTGCCTGAAGCCGAATACCTTATTCGGAAAGGCACGAATAATGACTTCAAAACGAATAATGGATTCATCCAAAAAATACAAAAAATATTATTATGACTGATTATCCAAGAAACACAAGGATAAAAAATTATACCAAATTACAATGAATTTATGAATCTGTGCAGCCAATATTTCTAAAGTGAAAACTTTATGAATGGAAATGATCAGATGACCACGGTCTCGACTCCGTATGTGGTCTCTGTTAATTGTGCGCATATGGAGCTTATCAAGTGTAACATTAATTAAGATACGACATCATATACACTTTCCACTTCTTGAAATGTCTGTTAAAGTATCACACGATTCACACGTGATTCTCATGTATTATTTATAGCCTAAACCTGAGCGCGATGTTAAATTCCTGACATGAAGTGATTTAACGTCAGAGCTCGTCTATCCGTCTCTTAAAGTTGAAAACATTTATATCCACATGAGCGATTAACCTGGTTAAGACTTTATTCTTAAAATGCTCCATAAAGGTTTAAATGCTCCATAGAGTATTCATTTATTAGGAGTATTCCTCATGTAAAACGAAGAAACTGAAACATGCTCTGTCTTTTTTCTTCTTCTTCTGTAAACTGTGCTAAATTTGAGAATGTTAAGTGTTCTTGAGCCCTGAAAAGGGGCTATAGAAATGTAACATTATTATTATTTAACAAAATAATGGTGTCCTATCATAAAAATTCCTGATAGACTTATGGGACTTTCACCTGTTTGTAGGCTATATTGATTTATTATATTTCTTTTAATGCTTGAATGTTTTGAATTTGTATTTATTATTTACTGCAGAATGTGTGCTTGACATTTCACATTTTGTTTGACACCTCCTGACTCCAGAATAATGTTGTTATACATGCACAGACAATCGGAAATTCTGTTTCATGCAGATATTAATATCAGAAATACCAGGAGAAACCAAAGTTAACAATATATTCCACAGTTAATGTGGCCAACAAATTCAGCTTCATTTGGTAAGAAAAATATTATAATTTAATTAAATAATAATTGTATAATAATAATAATTATTATTATTAGGCTATTATTATGAAAAGGCATACACAAGGCATATTTTATTAATAGAAACTATAAACGTAAGAGTAACATTTAAAAATGGGCGTTTCATTTAGTTTAAACGCACTTCCGGTTTAAGCCCCGCCCACACCCAGTTCTATCCGAATACAGAGACAAATACAGATAATTTTGTCATATGAACAACTACAAATACAGATAATCGCTTTGCTGCACACCCTGATATGCCATCCCAGATGTGTATGACTGACTGTCTTCTGCTGAACACAAACAAAGATTTTTAGAAATATATCTCTGCTCTGTAGGTCCATACAACACAAGTTAATGGGTACAATTTGTAAACATTTTGAAGCTCCAAAAAGCATATAAAGGCTGCATAAAGAAACCTATAAGACTCCAGTGGTTAAATCCATGTTTTCAGAAACAAATATGATATGTGTGGGTGAGAAACAATATTTAAAGCTGAAGTATGTAATTTCTGCACCACTAGCTCAGCGAAACAGAATTGCAAAAATAAACATTGTTTTCAAAACAGCTTTTGCCATTGATCGAACAGATAGTCTCGCCCCCAACTCACGCCATTGGTCAAGTCAATGTTATTGTTTCTCTTGAGATGGGACACTCAAACAAACACAGGAATTTTCATAGTGCCACAGAGATGCAGTGTTTTCAGTTTTCAAGAAAATTAACCAATGAATGGCAGTATCTGCATATTTGTTTTATTTTTATTTTCTCCCCAATTTGGAATGCCCAGTTCCCAATGCGCTCTAAGTCCTCGTGGTGGCGTAGTGACTCGCCTCAATCCAGGTGGCGGAGGATAAATCTCAGTTGCCTCCGCGTCTGAGACCATCAATCCGCGCATCTTATCACGTGACTTGTTGAGCGCGTTACCGCGGAGACATAGCACGTGTGGAGGCTTCACGTCATCCACGCACAACTCACCACGCACCCCACAGACAGCGAACCACATTATAGCGTCCAAGAAAGTTACCCCATGTGACTCTACCCTCCCTAGCAACCGGGCCAATTTGGTTGCTTAGGAGACCTGGCTGGAGTCACTCAGCACACCCTGGGATTCGAACTCGCAAACTCCAGGGGTGGTAGTCAGCGGCAATCTCTGCATATTAAGCTGGGGTGGGATATATTAACACAGAAAAAGTTACATCCTTCAGCTTTAAGTCCTTTTTTTACTATAAATTCTCCTCCCTGCCCAGTCGGTGGCGATATGCATGAAGAATGTGAATAGCCAAAATCAAAAGTGAAAAATGGAGATTTATATATATATATATATATATATATTATATAATAACTTAAATATTTATCTGTTTCTCATCCACACCTATCATACCACTTCTGAAGATATGGATTTAACCACTGGAGTCTTATGGATTACTTTTATGCTGCCTTTGTGCTTTTGGAGCTTCAAAGTTTTGGTACCCATTCACTTGCATTGTATGGAACAACAGAGTGAAAATATTCTTCTAAAAATCTAAGTTTGTTCTCTGTAGAAGAAAGTCATACAAATCTGGGAGGGTTAGTAAATGATGAAAGAGTTTTAATTTTTGTGTGGACTCTCCCTTTAACCAAGCACTGAGGGGTCAGTTTGATGACAGGCAGCACTTCAGCAACAAAACTGCTCTCAAGCAAAGTGATAAAGAAATAATCAGACCTGTAAGTAAAGACTAGAGGGTGGCAACGAAAGAGATTATAAGTAGGGTGGACCCCCTGTGGAGACAGTCCTGCTTTTTGTATTATAATACTTGTGAAATATTTTACAGGATTGCTGAAGAAAGTAATATGCCAAGCATCTGTTACCATGGCTGCTGAAAGTCACACGCAAAGCATGTTTCCATACACGCCCTTGTCAAAACACAGCACAAAGATGAAAAGAAGAAAAGATGCAACACACAGAGCAGGGTTTCACAGGAATAAACCCCAGGCATATGAATGCTGAAATGTAACTATTATAATGAGACAAAGTGTTAGATCTCAGGAGGGATAAGGAGGAAACTGAATAACTTATGTTGCTGTTATGACTGCAGGTGACTTCATGAGGAAGATTCTAGGAAGGGTTCAAGATTTACACCTAAATGAACACACCTGCCAGTGACGGGGGAATAGAGAAAATCTACCTGCCATTTATTAACCAGCCATGAAATTGCATTTTGCATTATTTTAATTAAAATATATGTTTTGTCCAAATGACTTCAATTATTTAGATATTTTTTCTTATTTTGTCCCCCCAGTCACTGATGTTTCCTTTAGTATAGGTGTTTTTAAGTCACTCAGGGCTCTTAAATCAATAAGGATCAGATTATCATTCTTACAGTTTGATTTAAACCATCTGATTGTAGTTCCTAAAAAATATTACTAGCCAATTATCGAGTTACTACGCTTTTGTTTTTACACACCAAAGCCAATTTTGACTTGCATTTGCCACTTTGCAAGTGTTTATTTTGGAGCCTGCTTCCAGGTGACATTAAAATGAGATGAGCTTTTTTTTGCTATTTCTTTTGCTATTTCAGGGTTTGAAAAGAACAAAAGTAATTCAGATAAGGATGTGTGTTCATTCTCAGCCTCAATCATTTTTCAAAAGCCGAAGGCATGAAATGGGAGAATCCATTCATCAGCTCAGCAGTGAGAGGTTATTGACCTGGACAATCAATCCTATCAATCAATACCACTGTTAATGGATTAAAAGCCTAGGCAATTAGGCTCATAGGATAGACACAGGCTTATTGCTATGACTCTCGCAGAATTTGTACCAAGCCTTTACAAATATTGTCAGAAAATTAACATAAGGCAGTTGAACAACACATCATACTACAATAAAACTCACTGATAAAAACAGCATCCCATTTCAATTCCAGGAAGCCATGAGTGTAGCTGCGTGTTTAGGTCATGTCGGAATTATTGTAATTATGCGAACTCTTATAGTGTAAACATGGATCCATGTGCAGCTTTGTTGATGACGACAAACAAAATACTTAATCACTAATTTATTTCACCTCTATATACCAGTAATAAGAATGCACATCAACAAATATTTGTATAGGTACCAAACTTAACTACACTCAAAAAAGGATTTTTGCTGCTTGTTCAATTTTCTTTTCTAGAAAATTGTCACAACTTGATTTCATTGCATTCTATCCACTTAAATTTGTAAAACTGAAGTTAACTTAATCCATTTGAGTTGGAACTACATTAATACTTTATATGGTGCTAATGCATAGATGAAACTGGGCAGGGGATTTCCATTTCCCAGCATGCTTTGTATGGGACATGATAGGGAGCGTAAATGTTAAGTGTTATTTTATGTGTTTTTGTGCAAGATGAATAAAAAGGGGGATACCTGTTACTGTTTAATGTTTTGTAATGTTGAAATTTAGAAGAGTATCTGTTATGTTGAAGTTTTGGGGGTTACCATTATGGTGAAGAGTGGAGTCTGAGGTAATGAGGACAGTTGCACATGAAATTGATTGCTTGCTTCATTGAGCAAATGCTGTGCTAACCATAGCATAGTTACTAAACTATAGCGATGGGAAGATCGGATCATTTTACTGACTTGGATTTTTGAGTCTCGTTCAGCAAAATGAGCAAATCTTTTTTCCACGTCATTTCGTTCATTTGAGCTGAATTAAATTAAGATGTTACATTTTCAATAGCCAAATCCCCCCCAAACACATCTACTTTGATTATAGTCCCAATAAGGAAACATTTATAATGCAGCCAAGGACAAATGATGAGAAACAGAAATCATTAGTTCATCTCTGGAATCTTCTTGTCCGAGTCGTTTGTTCTTTTGTCACGTGACAGCCGTATGTGCATAGCGTATACAGCTGTCACGTGATAAAAGAACAAACGTCTAGGACCAGAAGACTCGAGAGGTGAACTAAACATTTCTGTTTCCTGTGTGAGCAATGCAGTGTATACGGCTGTCACGTGACAAAAGAACGAACTACTCTGACCAGAAGACTCGAGAGGTGAACTAAACATTTCTATTTCCTGTACAGCACCTATGCGGTTTTCACATAAAAAATGAACGAATCACTCTGAGACTTCTCGTTCTTCCGAGTCACATAAAAGATTTGTTCAAAATGAACGAATCGTTCATGAACGACCCATCACTACTAAACTACACTCTGTAATTCTTCCAACCAGCATGTATTTAGTATGCCAACATTCACTTTCACTAGTTAGTAATTAAATAAGTGTCTTATTTGAGTTACATTGAAGAGTTTAATTTAGTTGGGTTTACCCAATTCAACTGAATGAAGTTCAGCCAAAAAGTTACTAAGCTGCTGTGAGTTTGGCTCCTTTCACATGATACCATGACATTCAAGTGCAAGTAGTCAGAGCTTTTCAAATCCAACTTTAATTCAAGTTGAGCTCAATCGACAGCATTTGTGGCAAAATATTGATTACTACAATAAATATTTTTGACTTGTCTCTCGTTTATTAAAATAAAAGAAGCAAAAAACCCAGTAACAATAAGGCGCTTATAATAGAAGTGAATGGGGCCAGTCCATAAAAATTTAAATAAACATTAGTTCAAAATTATAGTCACAGGACATAAACATAATACATGTTAACATGATTTCAGTGTGATAAAATCGATTACTAACATCAGGGTAAAGTTATATCCAATATTGCAACATTGTTGCCATGACGACGCAATGCCGGTAACCCTGTAAGCGATTTCATTACAGTTAAATCGTGTTAACATGTATAATATTTACGTATTGTGGCTCTACTTTTAAAACAGTGTGTATTGTAATGTTTATGGACTGACCTCATTCACTTCCATTGTAATTGCCTTCCTACTGTATAACTGTGATCTCTGCTTAAACGAAGGACGAGTCGAAATAATTTTCTGTGGTAATCAACATTATGGTACAAAAACCTTCGACTGAGTTTAACTTGTACTGAACATTTCTTTAACTGCAGAATTACGAGTTTAAGACGCGAGCGGTTTTTACATGTCTGAAATTCATAATTATGCCAATTGACATGACGTCAACATTACCCACCTTAAAGTTGTGGAACTTTTCGTAGTTGTAGTGTTTCTCCTGTCCATCCTTGATTGTGGTGCGTCTGCTCAGCAGCGATGGGGAGATCTGTGAACAAGCCAAGATTTTTAAAGGCTTCCATAGCAGAGTTCCCTTTCTGCCCAGATTCACTCCCAGAGCCATTGCCAACAACTCCTGGTGCTTACATTCCTTTGGCTTCACTCTGTGATTGGCTAACTCACCCCTTGCTGGGCACTTAGTGCCAACAGCCGGGTCCCAGGGCTCCGCAAGAGCCTGCATCTCCTCTGTAGAGGAAGATGAGAGTGGTGTGGTGGAATAGAGGAGAAGGTCAGGACTACAGGGATGACAGTAACAACTGTCCCGCAGAAACTGAGGCAGTCCTCCTCTCTCTGGCAAATGAAAGAGGGACAGCATGGCCCTATATGGGCAGGGCGGGGGGTAGGGGGTGTGGTGGGTGGTCTGCCTAGGGGCAGGAGTGTACTTCACACAATAGCACTTATTCAGCACTCTCAGAGAAGGGCAAAGTGTGCAAGAGACAGAAGAGGAGAGAATAGACATTGTTAGGAGTCCCAATGTCAGTCTTGTAAATACATTTCAGCAGGTTTTTATAGCTGGATCAATGGAATCTTTCCACAGGGCTTTCCTTAAACACGGCTAATCCTACAGCTCACAGCCAAAGCGCTTGGCTTTTAAATGCAACAAAATGAGAGATTTGCTCTAAGAAGTGAAGAGTTTCTCTCAAAACGGTCTTTTATCATAGACAAAAGAGAACCACTACGCTACAAAATTGCTTTCTATGTTCTTTTAACATCCATTGAACAGGTTTTAAGATGTTTATCTATTTAGTCCCCTCACTGTACTGTTTAATAGAGAATTTTCTATTTCTTCATTTCAGGATTTAGCCAGATTACAGTCGTAATCTTGCATTATGGGATATTCCTCTGGTGCTTAAATCTCTTGCCTGCCTTAAATGCAGGCTCATTTTCGGGCTGGGGGGCCATGACCCCTCTCAGCAAGGGGCTATTGCAGACTCTAGCAAGTCTTTGTTTAAACATCCTCACCTGCAATCACTTACTTACAGAGTTATATTACAGAACAGACTTTATGGACCAGCCATTGGAATTATTAACGGCATCGTTCACCCAAAAAATGCATTCTATGGAAAATAAATAATTGGATGTAAAACAGATGCAGTAAAAGTGAATGGTGACAGAAGATAATGTTTTGTTGAACTATTTTCCTGTTCCACAGAAGTCAGTCATACAGATTAGAAACAAAAAGAGTGAGTAAACGAAACTGTCCCTTTTAATAAATTAACAAAATTATGAGATTAGGAGGGACTATGAAGATCTGATGAGTAAAAAATAAAAAATGTTGAAGAGGAAGGAAAGCAACCTGACAGCATGTCTTAGTTCAAGATATGCTGCATTCAGAGACATGATGGACCTGATTTCCCAGAAAAGTGAAGCAGACATGGGTGGACACCTGTCAAGGTTGTGTTTAAATATATGAGCTTTGCTAAAAAACTGCTGGAGTGGTTTTATTGCTGCTGACCTCCACAAAGTGACCAGGCATAGTTGTGTGCTGGTGGTACAGAGCAGTAGACACCAAATAACCAGTGGTGGACAGTAACGAAGTAGTTACTTTGTTACTGTACTTGAGTAAATTTTTTAGGTATCTGTTCTTTAAAGTATTTTAGGAAACTTTTACTTCACTACATTCAAAAGCATAATTTCGTACTTTTTACTCCACTACATTAAAAAAAAAAAAAAAAAAGTGCTGTTCCTCGCTACTTTGAAATTAACAAATAAATAGTGTTCAATTAAAATAGACTAGTTGGTCTTGTTCTCACGAGACTATAACCGTAACCCAGCAACAATGCGGGCTCGCGAGAGTTTCCGCAGAACGAGGGTTACCGTTCAGATATAGTGTTGCTCAATGCATTTTAGTGCCAAAAGCCATTTTTAAATGTCTTCTCTGCCTGCCTAGCAAAATACACAATGACGGTATCGGCTTTCAAGAACTTACCATCAAACTTGAAAAACACATCAAGTTAAGCAATTTTTAATATTATATAAATAAAACTGCCTCGAGTTGCTTGCTAGAAGTAATCTTATAAATGCACTCTGGCCAATGCAAATTAGCTTGCAGGGTAATATAGGATATATAGAGAGAGCTATATAAAGAGCCAAGAACAGTTGATTAGGTCTATTTCTCTTTATATGTCAAAGAAAATATATTAATCTCTGTTTTAGGAATGAACAAATCATAAAATGAATAGCGAGGCTAAAGCATGAAACTAGATTTGTCTATCTTAATGCAATCTACAATCTCATCTGTTTAGCATCTTTGGTCATTACAAGATCATTATTCATATCCATATTCAGATTATTAAACACACATTGACCAAGCGGGGTATGTTGTCCTACAATTATTTAAAAAAATAAAACAATTATGAAGCACAAAATGATTGATAAAATAGCAAAGATGTACTTAATTGGCAATTTACAAAGATAAAAAACCATTGTTTGGCCAACAGATATCGTAATAAATAAATCGTAAACAATTTAAAACACACAATCTGCACTGACCTGACATTTATGAATAATACTCGTCCTGAGAACACAGGTGAACCTTTTGGTTGATGTCTTTATTATTGGTGACCCTTGCTTTAAATGTATGGCAGTATGGTTTTATGAGTAATCATATAACTCAAATAACCATACTGTACCATTGCATTCACAAATTTTAACCATACTTAACTACACTACTGTTGTATTGTTGTTGTATTTGTTTTTAATTTTTATCCCCTTTTCGGCCAATTCCCACTACTTAGTAGGTCCTCGTGATGGCGCGGTTATTCACCTAAATCTGGGTGGCGGAGGACGAATCTCAGTTGCCTCCGCTTCCGAGACAGTCAATCCGCGCATCTTATCTCGTGGCTCGTTTTGCATGACACCGCGGAGACTCCCAGCATGTGGTGGCTCATGCTACTCTCCGCGATCCACGCACAACTTTCCACGCACCCCATTGAGAGCGAAAACCACTAATCGCGACCATGAGGTGGTTACCCTATGTGATTCTACCCTCCACAGCAACAGGGCCAATTTGGTTACTTAGGAGGCCTGGCTGGAGTCACTCAGCACACCCTAGATTCGAACTTGCGACTCCAGGAGTGGTAGTCAGCTACCCAGGCCCCCACTACTGTTGTATTGTTTATTATGATGCTGTCATTTTACGATTTAAATGTGGAAAAAGCATTGTATGTTTGCAAAAAAATTTAGTAACAATTAAAGATCATTAAATTTCAGGTCAGGACTTCTTCAGAGACCATCTGCGAGAAGAGATCACGTCTCAGTAACCAGATGATACCTCCAACACTTCTGATGAAAATGACTTCTTTTCAAGTATGAAACACACATACAGTCAGGAAAGGGTCACGCACGCATGCGCGCGCGCACACACACACACACACACACACACTTATTGTGTATGGCAGTTTTTCTTAATAAAATGCTCTATTTGTGCCTGTGACATTAGACTACTCTCTCCTTAAATTTATATGAGCAGGAGAATACAGCATATTGAATTGCAAAAAAAAATATTAAACAAAAGCCTTATAGGGATAGATCACCCCAAAATGAGAATTCTCTCTTAATTTACACACCCTCATGACATCCCAGATGTTAATGACTTTCTTTCTTCTGCAGAACACAAACAAAGGTTTTTAGAAGAATATTTCAACTCTGTAGGTTCATACAATGCAAGTGAATTGTGGCCAGAACTTTGAAGCTCCAAAAACCACTTAAAGGCAGCATAAAAGTAATCCATACACCTCCAGTGGTTTAATTAATGTCTTTGGAAGTGATATGATAGGTGTGGGTAAGAAACAGATCAATATTTAAATCTTTTGTTACTATAAATTCTCCTCCCTGCCCAGGTGGCGGCAATATGTACAATAAAATGTGAATCATAAAAAACAAAAGAAAAAGAAAGTGAAAGTGGAGATTTATAGTACAAAAGGACTTAAATATTGATCTGTTTTTCACTCACACTTATATAGCTTCTGAAGACAAGGATTTGACCACTGGAGTCTTATTGTTTTTATGGTGCATTAATGTGCTCTTGTAGCCTCAAAGTTCTTTGTGTTCTGCAGAAGTCAGTCAGTCATACACATCTTGGATGGCGTGAGGGTGAGTAAATGATGAGCGAATTTTCATTTTTGGGGTAACTATCCCTTTAATAGACCAGTGCTTTTTAATTTTGATGCTTAAGTGCATTTGAAAGCAAATACTTTTGTACCTTTACTCAAGTGGAAATTTAAAAGGAGTAATATTTCATCAGGGTATCTGTGCTTTTACTTAACTACAGGATTAGTGTGCTTTGTCCACCACTGCAAATAACCAATAAATCAGTTTTCCAATGGCTGATGCCAACATTTATGGCACAGTGAGGCTGATGGCCAACATAATGCTAGCAAATGTGATGTATGGGTCTAAAAGTCTGAGTACACACTGAAAATATGGGATTCAAAATCTAATTTAAAGGTGCAGTATGTAACAATTTTCATGTAATATTCACCTTTTTTTTCGGCAATATGTGAACGGCTTGTAACGCAACTTAAAATATGAGCCCTTCCCAGCCTTCCTAGGTTGCCTATTAAAGCCTGTAGACTGATTTTCATACGAAGGGAGCGGGTCACTTTTGCCGGGAAAATCCAAAGGATGTGACGTTTATGCACGCTCCCGAGAGCCTTGCCTCAGACAGTAGTAGCTTCTCTTCCGCTATTCTACAACAAACTGCAACACTAGGTAATGTTATCTTAGAGATGGAATCCAGTAAATGTCCGGTCCCAGCACAACACAGACTCCTACACAAACTCGGAGTAAGCCAAAAAAAAATAAAATAAATAAATAAAATAAAAACATTTATCTACTGAATCCCATCTGGCTAAGCAGGAATGTGATCGTGGTCATGGTCGAGCGAAAACTAGAGTGAACATCGGCAGGACATTTGATTCCTGGAGGGAACTTAGTTCGGTTTTGGGGATCAAAACCGACCCTGAATTGCCGTTCTTCTTATTGGACAGGTAAGATTACATAACTGCAAAGCATGTGAAATATAGTGCCATAAGGAATGATCTGTGTAATTTTAGCTAACATGATCTTGCCTACTCTCTTTATACTAAAAGTCAGGTATACAGGATAAATTTAAACAAATACGCTGGTTTCTTGATTGTAGTACAACATATAACATACAAAACATACAATATCAGTGTATCAGTAAGCTATGTCAGCTGATAAGTAGTTTTAGTTTAGTCTCAAAGTTTGTAGTAAAACAATCATAACTGTGTAATTTTAATGATGCTGCCTCATCTGTCAGCATAATGCCAGTGAATCACATTCAGTCTCTTTGTACGTTACATCATTGTTTTGGCCGATGCTCGCTCGCGTCCCTATGGAGTGTGTGCATGAGAGCACGAGCAACAGGTAGCGGCTGCAGTTCACTTAACGGCCACAGGTGTCATTAATAACAAGTGTTTCTGAATCTTACATACTGCACCTTTAATCCTGGAAATAAACAGTTCACATACACACACACACTCACACTTTATTAGGAACACCTGTACATCTACTTATTCGTGTGATTATTTAATCAGTCAATTGTGTGGCAGCAGTGCAATGCATAAAATAATGCAGATACGGGTCAGGAGCTTCAGTTAATGTTTACATCAACCATCAATCAACCATCAGAATGGGGAAAAAATGTGATATCATTGATTTGGCCCTTGGCATGATTGTTGGTGCCAGATGGGCTGGTTTGAGTGTTTCTGTAACTGCTAATCCCCTGGGATTTTCATGCACAACAGTCCCTAGAGTTTACTCAGAATGGTGCCAAACCAAAAACATCCAGTTAGCGGAAGTTCTGTGAACGGAAATGCCTTGTTGATGAGAGAGGTCAACGGAGAATGGCCAGACTGGTTCAAACTGACAGAAAGGCTATGGTAACTCAGATAACCACTCTGTACAATTGTAGTGAGCAGAATAGCATCTCAGAATGCACAACACATCGAATCTTGCGGCGGATGGGCTAAAAAAAAGCAGAAGACCATGTCGGGCACTTTATTAGGATCATGTTCATAATAAAGTGCTCAGTGAGTGTGTATATATATATATATATATCTCATCACAAATCATAAATAAAATAGCTGAAATTAAATGAACAATTATTTAAAAAATATTTTACTCAAAATCCACTACTTCTGTTTATTGACCATGACATTACCAATGACAAACTTGAATATGGGCCAATTAATCAACCTGGCTGATAAAATAGTCAGCTAGCCTAAACAACTAACCCTAACCAGTACTGAAAGAGGGAGACAAACTCAATGACTGAGGGTGACACGTTTAAGCTTTACACTAATAAGACAAGATAAAGGGATGTTGGGGAGTTACATACAATGATAAAAGGAGTGCGTGAGATGGCCTTTCAGACAGTGTGAGTGCACAAGACTTGCACATTTTGTCCTAAGGCAGATGGCTTCTTGTGTCCTAATGAAATAGGTTCAAAACTAAACACAAAAGAGTGACAATAAGGCCATGTCTCTTTTTTTAGAGCACACTATATTGACAAAACAGAGAAGAGACCCAGCAGCTGACAAGACAGACAGAACTAGGGCATTATAAAAAAAATAAAAATCACAAGGCCTCTCTATGAGCACATAAGTGTGCACAGGACAAAACCACATCATTTGCAATGAACACAGAGGGAAATTAAATACATTCATTTAATACACTATGCTTTCATTAAACTAAAAAGATAAAAATGTACTGTATTCAATGAATCCACTATGCACTATTTATATCGTTTACTAAATGTTGCCTGAATATAGTCTTATCACTCACAGTACAGCTGTAATGTTAGAGATGCTTATTTCAATCGAAACAAGTGTATTTAAGAAAATGGTTCTCCCAATAATGGAAGTTCCTTTATGTTGTTCCTAACTAGTATGCTTGTATATTTTCTGTGGAACACAAAAGTAGAACTTTTTGAATAATCTTCGTGCAGCATTGCGCATAAGTGCTTTTATAGTGTTTTTTGTTTTTGTCCTTTTTTGAGCTTGAAAACAGTCACTTCAAACTGTTGAAGGTAAAGAGATGCTTGAAGATTGCTTAAAAAAAAATTCTACTTTTGTGTTCTACAGAGGAAAGACATACTGTACAAGTTTTGAACGACATGAGGGTAAATAATGACAGAATTTTAGGGTGAACTATTCCTTTAAACCAGTGGTTCTCAACCCTGTTCCTTGGGGAGAAATGCAAAGAAAACTACATCTGGTAAGAAACCTAATTAAGTTTTTACACTGAAACCTGTTTGAGTCAAAAGATTAGAGTCTCTAATTACATCCAATGTTTTTTTTTTTTTAAAATTAAGCAATTTATCATTAAATGCCACGCTGCTAAACACAATGTACACTAATGTGTACAATAGTACAAGGTTTTCATTAGAAATCCTATATTTACTGTGCATTTTCACATTGAGAACCAATGTGAACATTTTTGCTTTGAGGCTTTTTTCATGGAGTTAGGATGAAAATAAGGTGCATTTCGAACTGTTCTAAGACCAGTGCAGACAGACAGCACACTAGAGGTCAAGTCATTCACTAAATAATGAGAAAGGGAGTGGGGGAGCATCCTATAGCTTTTGTATTCAGCTAAGAGCATTCAATCCAAACTTCTTATCAAATGTTCAGTTTTAGGCTGCAGATGATGTTTGGACCACTCAACATGTTTGGCAGACATGGGACAATGGTAATCAATACATAGATTCAGAATTTTTAATGTTTAATTTTATTTTAACATCGTTGGCAGTGATTGGATGATGTTGGCCGTTACTTTGAATCTGAATAAATTATGTTAATTTCTGATGTAATGTCTGTCAAAAACAATTTCTATAGCTTGTTATTGTTTCAAATTTCTGTCCACATATGTTGCCATCAATTTTTAGGAAAACCGTTTGTCTAGAATATTTCTTTTGCATGTTCATTAGGTCCTACTAGCTACAAGTGTGAGTGGTGGTGGCATAGTGGGCTAAAGCACAGAACTGGTAAGCAGAAAGTTGCCAGTTCGATCCCCACAGCCACCACAATTGTGTCCTTGAGCAAGGCACTTAACTCCAGGTTGCTTCAGGGGTATTGTCCCTGTAATAAGTGCACTGTAAGTAGCTTTGGATAAAAGCATCTGCCAAATGCATAAATGTAAGTGTAAGTCAAAAAGGGAAATGGAAAATGGACACAGCAGTCACACTCAGGTCTCAGGAGGTTAAGACTATCTGAGCTGTGAAACCTATTGTAATGATGGTAATAAAAAACAAAGATTAAATTTTTTTTTTTTTTGCCAAAGCAGCAAACAAAAAACACCTAGCATTGCAAAAGTATGCGCAATTATGACTAATGTGCAAGATAACTGCAGGAAAGTAAAAAAAAATAAATAAATAAATGCAGTGCTGAAATACAATGTAAACAACAATGATAAATCACCAAAAAGCTATGCGATAATTCTAATAACTCTAATCAATCAGCATTGAGTGGTTTTAGGTGGAACTTGCCAGGCAATCAGGACTCTTAAGCCATTATTGCTTTTAGAGGAAGAGAGCCATGTGAAATGCTGCGCAGGTAAGCAGACAGGCTGGGTGGGTGTTCATACAGGTTATCATACTAGAGGACTGCAGTCATAGAAAGTCACTTTGATTAGTAATTGGTTAGACATGTAACTGATTCCAAAGTGACAGGGTGTGTGTGGTCAATGTAATGAAGTGAAATTACCCTACTATAACACATTTATTGTTCATTGTTCTGTTGTTGATGAGGATGATGTATCCTTGGTAACCCTAAAGCTAAACCTGCCAGGTTGAGCCAATTTTAATGTAATGTAAAGCCTTAAATATAGATCCATACCAATATACATCATAACACAATGGTAGCTCGTAAAGGCACTCATAATGGGTCGATTCTAGTAAGTGTGCATGAATTGTAGCAGCACTGTAACAGAAATCAAAGCCACTATGAAATCATAACTACACAGTTATTACCATGAATCTCAGCAGTATTAGTCTGGGGACACTGAAGTGGCTGATTCATTCAGAGTCTGTGGTTTTAGTTTTCTCATTTTATCTCCATAGACCTTTTTCACACTCCGGGTTTTGGAATGCGGAAGTAAACGTTTGCAGGGTAAACTTCAATAGCGGTGAATGGGAGATCACAGCAAATATTATTTTCACTTACCCACTTGATCCAAGACCAAAAGAAAAAATACACGCTTACATTTTAATGACTTTCCAGAATAGGTGAAAATAGAGACAGTCAGATGAGAGAAGATGCCAAATTTACTGTCACTCTTTCAGCAGCTGTAATAGAAACCCCCTCACAGCTGTGGTAATTCAGTTTATTTATTTTTTTTACTAATTCCAGGGTAATATAACAATAAGCATAATGTTATAAATTTACACTCAATATTTTAAAAATGTATAATATAAAAAAAATCGTGAGATTTACGCTGCTATAGAAGGCAGAAACGCGTCATCACAGTCTGTGAAAAAGGTCTATTGTAACAGATGAAAAAAATTTCTGTATCAGGCCAAGGGAAATGTTCCAAAACACTTTGTGTGCTGTGAGAGCAGATCAAAGTGTACGAATATAAAAACACTTCAGATTCCTGCTGGTCTCAACAAAATTACTGTGATGATTTATTTATTCTAGTGGCCTCAAAACACAGAATTACTGTAATGAAGTACCACACACAAGATTCAGAAGAAACTGTTATTTATTACAATTGATCATTACAATAATTCTTGTCAGAATGACTTCTGTTTAATCTGATTTTCATTTAATCTGTGGCCGCCTGTATTTAAAATTATGTCGTAATGATAAAATCATCAATTAAAAATCTTCTCAGTTAAAAGCGCTAGGCTTATTTGGTGTACTGTATGTCTAACAATGTACAAATAACACATTGTGCGTTTGAGTGGATGAAGAGTAAAATAAAGGACAAATGCAGTGCAAACTAAAGCTTGATCAAAACCCAGAAAATACATTCTGTATAGTCTGGTATAGTTGATGGACTGCCCCAGTTATCAACATACTTTATTCTGGAAGTGAAAAAAACAAATACTCTGATTAGTTTATGCTAATCAGTGCTGTATATAAGGGGGGTGCTTCAAGGTTTACTTTAAAGACCCATTGAAACTGCCATCATATAGAAGGTCCCATTCCTTTTTTTTTTTTTTTCTTTTTTTTTTTTTATAGCCAATTGCCTTTAGTTTACTTCACAAGCATGAATATGATTTGCTATTTGCTACTGCTAGACAGAAGTAAGTGGTATTTTAGGGAGGGACATTCTCATTCTAAAGAGCATTTGATTGGACAAATTTAAGTAGTATAAAATATTAAAAGGATAGTTCACCCAAAAATGAAAACTCACCCTCATGCCATCCCAGATGTTAATGACTTTCCTCTGCTGAACACAAAGATTTTCAGCTCTGTAGGTCCATACAATGCAAGTGAATGGTGACCAAAATTTTAAAGCTCCAAAAAGCACAAAGACAGTGTAAAAGCAATCCATACAACTCCAGTGGTTATATCCATGACTTCTGAAGCAATTCAATCGATTTTGGGAACGGACCAAAATATAACGCCTTTTTCACTATATATCTTGACATCTGCAGTCTCCTTGGCGATCATGATTTCAAGCTTGATTACACTTTTTATAGCACCATCTAGCACTCTGCATATGAGTCAAGCAGTTGGAAGTGTAATCAAGCTTGAAATCGTGATCAAAGACTGCAATGACAAGATGTACAGTAAAAAGGAGTTACATTTTGTTTTTGTTTCACCCAAAACCAATTAGATCACTTAAGACAAGGAGTAAACCAGTGAGTCTTCTGGATTATTTTTATGCTGCCTTTGTGCTTTTTTCGAGCTTCAAATTTTCTCACCATTCACTTGCATTATATGGACCAACAGAGCTGAGATATTCTTCTAAAAATCTTTATGTTCTGCAGAAGAGAGAAAGTCATACACATCTGGGATGGCATAAGGGTGAGTAAATGATGAGAGAATTTAAATTTTTGGGTGAACTATTCCTTTAATATTTATTTAATATTTTTTGGTCCATTTTACCAGAAGAGAAAGTCTGTAAATTTGATATGCATACAGTATATCTACTAAAAGTTAACTTTGTCAACTTTTAGGAGTACATTACCATATAGATGATCATATAGAGAAGGACTAAAAGCCAGAAAACTACACCTTGATTTCAACAGGTGCTTAAAAGAAAAGTCCAGATAGTGTAAATTGATATTTAACCTCTTAAGACCTGTCTTTATGAGATTCAGGATTAAAATAATATAAAAGAACTGGGTATGTAATAAAGCAGATTTTGAGTTTACTGACAGCACATAAGTAACGCACAAGGAGTTGGACATGGACACACACACACGTTGGTGCGGATATCCTTATGAGGACTCTCCATAGACATAATGATTTTTATACTGTACAAACTATAGATTTTATCCCCTAACCCTACCCCTAAACCTAACCCTCACAAAAAACTTTCTGCATTTTACATTTTCAAAAAAACATTGTTTATTATATTTTTTAAGTGATTTGAATTATGGGGACACTAGAAATGTCCTCAAACCACATTTATAGCATAATACCCTTGTAATTACCTGTTTATAACCTAAAAAAAATTTCCTCCTAAACCACCCAAACCCACCTACACACACACACCAGACAGACAGACAGAGATCAAGCCATACTCACAGTTTGACAGTTTGTTGTGGCTGCCCTCTAGTGAACACTATCTGAACAGGGCAAATTGATCTACTGATCTACAAATTGTTAATGAATAAACAAATCTACAAATTGTTGATAAACATGAAGTGGTCATATACATAAATTAATCTTGTCTTAAAATTTGCCATCTGGTGAGTGCAACAAAAATCTAACATCCCCTATGCAAACACGAATATGGGACAGACAAACTACACTTCTTTAGACTAATTTGCAAATGTCTGAACATCTTTTATGCTGATATACGAGTTCTCATAATGAGCCATTTCACCTGAAGTGTGAGGCAGCTGAATTTATAAAGATGTAAGACAGACCTGACTGACCTGATAAAGCTCTCTCAGTGAACCACACAGTGTGTCTGATAAATAAGAGACATTTCACAACATTATCTGCATCAAAGATGCACACCCTGATACTAAAACACTCACACATTTCTAATCTTCTAAATGTCCTGTACACACAGAAATGCTCCTGTTTGTCATTTGTCCATATAACAAAGATTTGTGAAGGGAAAGAGCCATCCTAAGTTGTGTAAACAAGAAAATGCCTGCATAAATAGCTAAATAAATAAAAAATGGACAAGATGTGCGTTTACTCCTTGCAATATGCATGCATAAAGAAATAATACCAATACCTATATCCTGCTTTCTCTATTCACTGATACAGAGGAGTGCATGTAAGATTTCATGCTTATCTAACTTTCTCACAGGCATTTGCATGTAAATGTCATCTCAGATAACAACTGTGGCTCCATTAAAAGAACTGAAACAGAACTGGCAGCATTTTATAAGTTATTCAAGGGTTTGCACACACTGCATTGTTTTAGTTTACAATTCACCAAAATAATTATTCAAATCAGGTAAAAAACACAAACACGGCCATCTGCACTGAACACATTTTTTTTTTACGGAGCAAACCTTTATACTTTAATACTTTACAGGGACTGTACAGCATTGCTCCACCACTGTGATGCAGATGGCTGAACTGGCTCTTTCAAATTCAGAAAGTGCATAGGCACTATTCCAGCACAGAAAGCACCTGGTTAAACTATATTTGAAAATAAGATGCAGGATTTTTGTGCTGAAATACCTTGTCATCCTGCTGGAAAGTGACTCTTTTGGGCTCGGAACGGGTTCGACTGAGACGGTGAGTGAATCTGTCCCTCAGGAGAGAAGTGTACCCCAGGTGCTGGTAGATGGGGTTTGTGGTCATCTTGGCGATATACTCGGCTGCCTTGGTCTCAATATAGAGAGTGATGAGACCGTCTGTAACCAGATCATGCACAGACTCGAAATGCTTCTCTCCCACAAAGTGCTTTCCATCATAAAAGAGTCGGTAGTTCAGTGTCTGGCCTCCGAATCTGAGTGATAGACAAGTAATATTGTTTAAGAGAAATAATTTCATGAATGTACAGTGGAGCAGAAAAAAAATCAGTACACAATTGCTTCCAAATATACAGTACTGTGCAAAAGTCTTAGGCACATAAGATGTTTCACAAAAGCATTTGTCTTAAGATGGTTATTTAAATCTTCAGCTTTAGTGTGTCAATAGGAAATATAAATGTCCCAAACATTACTTTTGCAAATAGAAAAGATTAGAATAGAAGAACAGGGAGCCCTGCAACAGATGTCATGGTCCCCACAGAGCCCCCCACTGAACATTGTGTCAGTCTGAGATTACATAAAGAGACAGAAGCAATTGAGACAGCCTAAATAGATAGAAGAACTGTGGCGAATTCTCCAAGAAGCTTGGAACATCCTATCTGCCAACAACCAAGAAAAACTGTTTCCAGGTGTACCTGCAGAATTAGTGCTGTTTTAAAAGCAAAGATGGTCGAACTGAATATTGATTTAGCTTTTTTTATGTTTATTGGACTTTGTATGACATCAAGTGATACTATTTATATAAGACATCCTCACTATGCAACATTTTTCACAAGTGCCTAAAACTTTTGCTCAGTACTATATATGCAGTATACACATTCCAAAGTGTGTGTATGTGTATAATATATATATATATATATATATATATATATATATCACACACACACACACACACACACACACACACACACACACACACACACACACTATATTGCCAAAAGTATTCGCTCACCCATCCAAATAATTAAATTCAGGTGTTCCAATCACTTCCATGGCCACAGATGTATAAAATGAAGCACCTAGGCATGCAGACTGCTTCTACAAACATTTGTGAAAGAATGGGCCGCTCTCAGAAGCTCAATGAATTCCAGCGTGGTACTGTGATAGGATGCCACCTGTGCAACAAGTCCAGTCGTGAAATTTCCTCGCTACTAAATATTCCACAGTCAACTGTCAATGGTATTATGACAAAGTGGAAGCGATTGGGATTGACAGCAATTCAGCCATGAAGTGGTAGGCCACGTAAAATGACAGAGCGGGGTCAGCGGATGCTGAGGCGCATAGTGCGCAGAGGTCGCCAACTTTCTGCAGAGTCAATCACTACAGACCTCCAAAGTTCATGTGGCCTTCAGATTAGCTCAAGAGAGCTTCATGGAATGGGTTTCCATGGCCGAGCAGCTGCATCCAAGCCATACATCACCAAGTGCAATGCAAAGCGTCGGATGCAGTGGTGTAAAGCACGCCGCCACTGGACTCTAGAGCAGTGGAGACGCGTTCTCTGGAGTGACGAATCACGCTTCTCCATCTGGCAATCTGATGGACGAGTCTGGGTTTGGCGGTTGCCAGGAGAACGGTACTTGTCTAATTGCATTGTGCCAACTGTGAAGTTTGGTGGAGGGGGGATTATGGTGTGGGGTTGTTTTTCAGGAGCTGGGCTTGGCCCCTTAGTTCCAGTGAAAGGAACTCTGAATGCTTCAGCATACCAAGAGATTTTGGACAATTCCATGCTCCCAACTTTGTGGGAACAGTTTGGGGATGGCCCCTTCCTGTTCCAACATGACTGCGCACCAGTGCACAAAGCAAGGTCCATAAAGACATGGATGAGCGAGTTTGGTGTGGAAGAACTTGACTGGCCTGCACAGAGTCCTGACCTCAACCCAATAGAGCACCTTTGGGATGAATTAGAGCGAAGACTGCGAGCCAGGCCTTCTCGTCCAACATCAGTGTCTGACCTCACAAATGCGCTTCTGGAAGAATAGTCAAAAATTCCCATAAACAAACTCCTAAACCTTGTGGAAAGCCTTCCCAGATGAGTTGAAGCTGTTATAGCTGCAAAGGGTGGGCTGACGTCATATTAAACCCTATGGATTAAGAATGGGATGTCACTTAAGTTCATATGCGTCTAAAGGCAGATGAGCGAATACTTTTGGCAATATAGTATATATACATACATATATATATATATATACATACATATATATATATATATACACACACACACACACACACACACACACACACACATATACACACACACACACACATATACATACATACACACACACACACACACACATATACATACATACACACACACACACACACACATACACACACACACACACACACACTTTTATATACACCGATGAGCCAAAACATTATGATCACAGGTGAAGCGAATAATGTTGATCATCTCCTAACAAGGCCACATGTCAAGGTCTGGGTAGATTAGACGGTAAGCGAACAATCAGTTCTTGCAGTCAACGTGTTAAATGCAGGAGAAATGGTCAGGAGTAAAGACCTGAGTGACTTTGACAAGGGTTAAATTGTTATGGCCAGACGACTGGGTCAGAGCATCTCTGAAATGGCAAGGCTTGTGGGATGCTTCCGGTCAGCAGTGGCGACTACCTACCGACAGTGGTCCGAGAAGGGACAAACCAGCAACAGGGTGTTGGGCACCCAAGGCTCATCGATGCGCAAGGGCAACGAAGGCTATCCCGTCTGGTCCAAACCGACAGAAGATCTACTGTGGCACAAATCACAGAAAATGTTAATTATGTTACGGGAGGAATGTGTCACAACACACAGTGCATCACACCCTGCTGCGTATTGGGCTGCGTAGCCACAGACCGGTCAGAGTGCCCATGATGACCCCTGTCCACTGTCGAAAGTGACAACAATGGGCACGCAAGCATAGGAACTGGACCTTGGAGCAGAGGGAGAAGGTCGCCTGGTCCGATGAGTCCTGCTTTCTTTTACATCACGTGGACAGCCGTGTACGTGTGCATCGTTTACCTGGGGAAGTGATGGCACCATAATGCACTGTAGGAAGACGACAAGCCGGTGGAGGGCGTATGATGCTCTGGGCAATGTTCTGCTGGGAAACCCTGGCCATTCATGTGGACGTCAATTTGACAAGTGCCACCTACCTAAATATCGTTGCAGACCAGGTACACCCCTTCATGGCAATGGTATTCCCTGATGGCAGTGGCCTCATTCAGCAGGATAATGCACCCTGCCACACTGTACACATTGTTTGGGAATGGTTGAAGAACATGATGAAGAGCTCAAGGTGTTGCCCTGGCCTCCAAATTCCCCAGATCTCAATCTGATTGAGCATCTGTGGGATGTGCTGGACCAACAAGTCCAATCCACGGCAGTTCCACCCTGCAATATACAGGATTGAAGGATCAGCTGCTAATGTCTTGGTGCCCAGATACCTCAGGAAACCTTCAGGGATCTTGTAGAGTCCATGCCTCGACGGGTCAGCGCTGTTTTGGTGGCATGCGTAGGAATAACAGCATATTAGGCAGGTGGTCATAATGTTTTGGCTCATCGGTATATATATATTACACACATACACATACACACACACACACACACACACACACATATACACATACATACACACACACATACACAGTGCATCCAGAAAGTATTCACAGCGCTTCACTTTTTCCACATTTTGTTATGTTACAGCCTTATTCCAAAATGGATTAAATTCATTATTTTCCTCAAAATTCTACAAACAATACCCCATAATGACAACGTGAAAAGTCTGTTTGAAATCTTTGCAAATGTATTAAAAAAAAAAAAAAAGAAAAAAAATCACATGTACATAAGTATTCACAGCCTTTGCTCAATACTTTGTTGAAGAACCTTTGGCACCAATTACAGCCTCAAGTCTTTTTGAGTATGATGCTACAAGCTTGGCACACCTATTTTTGGGCAGTTTCTCCCATTCTTCTTTGCAGGACCTCTCAAGCTCCATCAGGTTGAATGGGGAGCGTCGGTGCACAGCCATTTTCAGATCTCTCCAGAGATGTTCAATTGGGTTCAAGTCTGGGATCTGGCTGGGCCACTCAAGGACATTCACAGAGTTGTCCCATAGCCACTCCTTTGTTATCTTGGCTGTGTACTTAGGGTCGTTGTCCTGTTGGAAGATGAACCTTCGCCCCAGTCTGAGGTCCAGAGAGCTCTGGAGCAGGTTTTCATCAAGGATATCTCTGTACATTGCTGCATTCATCTTTCCCTCAATCCTGACTAGTCTCCCAGTTCCTGCTGCTGAAAAACATCCCCACAGCATGATGCTGCCACCACCATGCTTCACTGTAGGGATGGTATTGGCCAGGTGATGAGCAGTGCCTGGTTTCCTCCAGGCATGACGCTTGCCATTCAGGCCAAAGAGTTCAATCTTTGTTTCTCATGGTCTGAGAGTCCTTCAGGTGCCTTTTGGCAAACTCCAGGCGGGCTGTCATGTGCCTTTTACTGAGTAGTGGCTTCCGTCTGGCCACTCTACCATACAGGCCTGATTGGTGGAGTGCTGCAGAGATGGTTGTTCTTCTGGAAGGTTCTCCTCTCTCCACAGAGAAACGCTGGAGCTCTGTCAGAGTGACCATCGGGTTCTTGGCCACCTCACTGACTAAGGCCCTTCTCCCCCGATCGCACAGTTTGGCCGGGCGGCCAGCTCTAGGAAGAGTCCTGGTGGTTCCAAACTTCATCCATTTACGGATGATGGAGGCCACTGTCCTCATTGGGACCTTCAATGCTGCAGAAAGTTTTCTGTACCCTTCCCCAGATCTGTGCCTTGATACAATTCTGTCTCGGAGGTCTACAGACAATTCCTTGGACTTCATGGCTTGGTTTGTGCTGTGATATGCACTGCTAACTGTGGGACCTTATATAGACAGGTGTGTGCCTTTCCAAATCATGTCCAATCAACTGAATTTACCACAGGTGGACTCCAATCAAGTTGTAGAAACATCTCAAGGATGATCAGTGGAAACAGGATGCACCTGAGCTCAATTTTGAGTGTCATGGCAAAGGCTGTGAATACTTATGTACATGTGATTTTTTCATTTTTTATTTTTAATAAATTTGCAAAGATTTCAAACGAACTTCTTTCACGTTGTCATTATGGGGTATTGTTTGTAGAATTGAGGAAAATAATGAATTTAATCCATTTTGGAATAAGGCTGTAACAACAAAATGTGGAAAAAGTGAAGCGCTGTGAATACTTTCCGGATGCACTATATACAGTATGTATATATATTTTTTATTTATTTTATTTTTTCCAGCACCTCCAAATGTGGTTTGAGTGATCTGATCACAAAAACTTTTGAACCTCGTATACACCTGTATTTACATTAGTGTTGGCCATTTGTGATCAGATCGCCCGGAATGGATGTAAATACCAGGTGTAAACGTGGTCATACTGGTATAAAGGATGAATAGATAGATACGTAAATGTACTACAGAACATATAGGTATAGTGAAAAGGATAAATGGATGGAGTGTACCTCAATGCAAGTGTGTATGTTCCTGGTTGTCTTTGACTCTCTCTGATGAGGTAAGCACCCTCTGTCCCTGCAAGCATTTCATCTGCACACTCTCTGGAAATCAGACCATGGAACCTGTGCACAGACACTATGATTTGTCCTGGTGTGTGTACACGTACACACACGTACACACACACAGCTCAGACTCTCTCTAATGCTTAAATATTCACATTCACATTTTCTCTCAATTGACATAATAAAAATCACAGTCTCTCTCTCTCTCTCTCTCTCTCTCATATACAGTCTTTCATATCAACACCCACCCACACACTGGTACACTAGATCAATGTGCATTACATCTCATGTCAGTCTTAAAAGGAACAGTTAATCCAAACATTTTATGAACTAACCAGCATGTCGTTCCAAATGCGCACTTTCTGCCAGTAAACACAAAATGTGAATTTCAAAGCATATCCTGGTGAAAGTGGGTCTGTCAAACTTCAAATTGACAAAAAAAAAAGCATGAACAGTAGTCCATAAAAGAGATCCACATGACTTGTGAGCTATATTGCAAGTTTTGTGTAATGAACAGACAGAAATTTAAACTGTTATTTACTGAAAATGTTTGAAATGTGATAATTAGGTCAAATGTTGTTGACACTTTAATCATTTTCAAGCTTAAAAGACACAGTTTCCATACACTTTATTATATGGACAAGGACGGCTCTGATTTTCTTTAAAATAACTCCACAGAAGAAGAAAGAAATTTATACGGGTTTGGAACAACACAGGGATAAGTAAATGACAGAATTAGCATTCTGTTATGACCTATTCCTTAAAATTATATATTCTGCCCACAAATTTCACACACATTATTGGATGCACTGAGAGATGTACTGAAGGTAGAAAATCATAAAGTTAGAAACTCACTCTCTACCATAGTGCTTGGGCCTGCTCCCCATCTGAAAGTCAAAGAAGGAGAGGGGAAGAGAGAAGAACATTGATTGAGAAATACAGTTTGCAACACATCACTTTGTCAAACTGTGGCTCTTCTTTTCTAAGAGGATGAGTGGCAGTCTGACAGTCAGAACAATTGCTGCAGTGTTTAGTGAAGATATGCTGATTGAGTCAATATGAGTCATGTTTGATAAACCTTGGGAGTGTTTACACATATTTTCCTGTACTAACCTCCTGAGGACATGTAATCCTCTTTGGTCTTGGTGCTTCCTGCTGTAGCTGATACACTGACAATAAATGAAAAATAAAGAAAAAGATAATAAGAGCTTGTTACTCAGGTTATTCTTCTTGACTGGAAGACCAAAGCCTTCAGCCTTTTGAAGTACTGTAAATATCACATCATTCAGAACTGCACAAATCTCAAATCAGAACAATTCAGTACAATGGATATACACGATACCAAATCTAGAGTTCCTGAATTTTGGTTTAAACTCTGTTTACTAGGGATGTCATAAAATATCAATTATTTTTTTATTTTTTTTGGGGGGGGGGATTTTCCCCCTTTTTCTCCCAATTTGGAATGCCCAATTCCCAATGTGCTTTTTTAAGTCCTCGTGGTCACGTAGTGATTCGCCTCAGTCCGGGTGGCGGAGGACAAATCCCAGTTGCCTCCATGTCTGAGACCGTCAACCTGCGCATCTTATCAAATGGCTTGTTGAGCACGTTGCCATGGAGACATAGCGCGTGTGGAGGCTTCACGCCATCCACCGCAGCAACCACACTCAACTCACCATGTGCCTCACCGAGAACGAACCAGATTATAGCGACCACGAGGAGGTTACCCCATGCGACTCTACCCTCTCTAGCAACCGGGTCAATTTGGTTGCTTAGGAGACATGGCTGGAGTCACTCAGCACGCCCTGGGTTTCGAACTAGTGAACTCCAGGGGTGATAGCCAGTGTCTTTACCACTGAGCTACCCAGGCCCCCTGTGATACATCGATTATTGATCTGTCACGTTATTTTATCAATATATTTTTGAGGCACTGATATATTAAAATTAGCCGACATTTAAATTAGAAGCCTAATTTGCATGCTTTCAAATTCAATCAGTTGGCCTCTTTTTAACAGTCTGGCGTCTGCCCTAAAAGTGTAGGGACACCACCAGAGGGTGATATAACATACACTGAAGCCAGCTGCAGTCAAGAAAAGTAACACATACACACAGGACGTGGTAGTCCAAAGTTAGGAAAGTTTTTGTACTTCAAGAATGAACAAAGTAACATCGATGAGTTTGCAGGTTAGGGTATGAAACTGGTGTAACTCCGCAAACTGAACGATCAGAAATGGTGACGTTTATTATGCAATTTCTCTGTATGTAGCCTTGAATAGGTCTTTCATTCAAGCTGTCAAACCACAAAATGACATACTTGTAACTGAAAATACATTGTGTAGGCTATATGAAAGATACATATACACAATATATCATCCAGCGATGGCTAGAGTAAATCATCTTTGTCCTTTGATAATGATTTGGGTCGAATTTAATGGAAAACTATGCAAGATGTGCTCCGTGGCACTTCATAATTTTGAAGCTGAGCATTGACTTTGTGAGTGTACCTTTGTAGAAAATAATAGTTTCAAACTGTAGAATGTAACATGTCCGGTGATGTGACATGTCCGGTGTGCGATCCCCTTTAATTTACCCTGGCGCTCACGCTTTACCAAAGTTGTGTTGAGAAAAATGTTTGAAGAGCAGCAACAAGCAGCCCAATTTATATCTGAAAAAGTGCATTCAGAAAGTATTCAGACCCCTTCATTTTTTGTGAAAACCAGAAATTCCTCAGATTATCCTCTCCAAATTAATCGGCTAGCAAGGGTAGGGTCAGTTTGTGGTAACGTTGAACAGCATTCCTTTGATAGAGGGTAATTCACAATGATAGGAAAAAAAAAAAAAAAAATGGGGATTTCGAGCCATGATTTCCATCACTAAAGGGAATATTAGGGTCTCATATACAAATAAACTGATCCTGTGTCCCCTTGTCTCTCCATGTACCTATATTATCAATCTGTGTCACTCTTTACTGGTAGGGAAAAGTATAAAAGTAATTTCAAACCTGTATGCAGTTATATTTTTCCATGGAACACAAAAGGAGAATTTCTTCACACTCTTTTCCATACAAAGACAGTTCATAGTGACCACATCTGCCAAGCTCTAAAAAGTCATAAAAGTAGTCTATATGACTTGTGCGCTATAAACAAAGTATTCTGAAGCTATTCAATAACTTTACATACTCCACTGCAGTTTGAGAGAAGCGCATGAGTCGTATGCACTGCTTTTATGTCGCCATTTCTGCGACTAACAGACATATTTACAATGAACTGTTTTATTGAAAAGAGCTGCTTCAGAATTCTCCTTTTGTGTTCAACAGAAAAATAACAGCATAAAGTTTTGAAACTACATGATGGTGAGTAAATAATGTCAGAAGTTTTGTATGAGCTATTCATTTATTATTGGCATAGATCAGTGTGAAAAGAGCAGCACTAGTGAAATGATCAATACGGGCTCAATAACAGCAGTAGATGTGCCGGGGCACTTTAGTTCCACATGGACTCAACCTTCTCTTGATTACTTCATTAAAAGCTGCTTTTAATGTTACGGGTTAACATGCATGTTATACAGTACAATATATATACACAACAGAGTGGTATAGGAGTGATCTTGGAGTGAGAGAGAGAACACAGACGCTCCCGGCGAAAATCACAAAACTTCAACTTCACACTGCTCACATACTCTGGGACTGTGAAGAGTTTTGCCAGTTTGCTGTTAAGTGTGTCAACTGGATCTAGTTTTGAAGCATTCAAATCTCCACTGTGATAATGATTTCTTGATTTGTATATTATAACCATGTTGGTGTAACTATGAACATCATCCTTAGGATACATGCATGACATTGAAAATGTCCTTCAAAAAAACATTCAAATACTCACGATAGGACTTCCATATTGGTGGTTGATAATCTTCAGGATCTACAAAAAAAAAAAAAAAAGATAAGATAATGTCAGACTGGGAGGACCTTTTTTATGATTTATGTGCTATGAATACATGCTAAAATAATTGTTTCGTGTAAGCTTTTCTCACTTAACAGTGTACTTTACACATAACCTGATACTTACGGTCAGTTTAGAGAGTGTTCTAAGGTTATTAGAATATTTTATTAATGTAAAGTTATTCTGTAAGCTGTGATGCATACTTGTAATGCTCAATGGGGTTAGGTGAAAGTTCAAGATCTAAATGCAGCTTTTAATGAAGGTACACAAAGCAAAATAAGTAAATCCTCAAACACAGGAAACATTAGAAATCAAGAAAACAAACATTACAACCATAAATGGAAAATAACTGACGAAAAACCCAGGAAAACCAAGGGATCAAATACACAAGGGTCAAACAGGGAAACAAGGAACACCTGGGACTAATAATCACAAGAACCAATGAAACAAAAGACAACGACATGAACTACAAAACCCATAATCTAAACACAAAACAAGCAGGGAACAATAAACATACATGGCGACCCCTAGTGGTCACCAGGGTAATTGTGACAATACTACATTACATGGCTCTGAACAGCACAATCCTCTCTCTACAATTCCCTTAGGGCTATACATGTTTAACACTTCTTTTATTTAGTTCCTGTGCACAAGGATGAAAAATATACAAATTTTGTTCTTTGTAAAACACTTGTACAACTAAAACAATCACACACACACACACACACACACTGGGGTCATGGAAAAAGAGGAGATTATCATCGCTCACCTATCAAAAACCTTTATATGTTTCCAGGGTAAATTGCAAAAATTGTGGAAAAGTTAGATTTGGGCAGAGGAAAGAGAAGAACTCAGAAAATATATTTTGTATAACTTATTATTTATGCACATAGAAGATTTGTTGTTACAGTTACAGCATGAGGTGTTTATGATAATATTACTGTATGCTTAATACTCTCTACACTTAAGTGATAAAAGTGGACAGGGAAGCAGAACCTCAGGTAAGCAGATAATTTCTCTGAAAATCTGAAGAAAAAAAATGACAGCCTGGATATGGAGATTAATTTGCAGAGATTATGCATATTAATAAGAAGATTAATGATCTCTGCATTTCCAGAGCAGACTGAAACAGTAGAAGGGTATAAAATAATGTCTGACTTGTAGAAAACAAAACATTTTTTATAAAACAGACAGTTCTGACCCTAAAGTCTGATTGGATGAGAAAATGCATATAAACGCATATATTCTATAATGTGTCCAGTTGCTTCGGGGTTTGGCAAATGTAAACAGCCTACAGGCAAATTAACTATAGTACTTAGCAGAGGAAATGTTTATTCAGGTTATTGTTGTTAATAAATGTTTGATTAATGTTAATATTAAATAAATATTTATTGAACATTGATGTCTTTTATTATATTGTTGCTGTTTGCTTGTGCCAAGGACAGTATATATACAGTATATAGAGTATGTATATATATATATATATATATATATATATATCACACATATACATCCATATATTTCATTTTCATTAGTCTAATTTTACATTTTACATTAATGCATATGATTTAAATATTTTATTTATTATTATTTACTATTTATCAGTAATTCATTGTTATGAGTTATCACACAAAAAGTATTTAAAAAATGCCATAAAACTTTTATACAAAAATAACTAAATAAAACAGGGTTTTCAGGATGGTTCCTCTCAATCTTCTCACACTATTTAAAAATCAGATAGTATCAACCCTGTATTCTGATTGGATGAGCTGAAAGTTGCTAAGTTGCTTGGCACCAGTAAACAGCATACAGTTAGACAAATTATCTATATAACGTGGCATAGGAATTTTTTATTTTGTCTTATACAGCTGTTGCCGCTGTTTTATAAACTCTTTGCCTATAGTGCTAATTAAAGGACACCCTTTACCCGTGGTAAAATTACTGTAACCCGTAGCCTCTTGTGGCTTGTTACGATGTTTTATTATTGTTTTACATTTTATTTTAATTCAAGTAGTTTATTAAATATGCCATAAAACTATATGCACTTCAATTTCAGACAGTCTAAACAGCCTTCATACAGGAGACTGAAAGCTTCAATACAAAAATAAATAATTTAAGCAGGGTTCTCAGGAAAACAAGACGGTTCCTCTCGCAGTCTAGCCAGACAGGCTTCTAGATGATCAATATTAGTAAAGTATGTTAAGTAGGACCAGAATTAATCCATAAACAGAACAATTTTGGCATTGAAAGAGAGAGACTTATTTGAAATTACAGTAGAACTGCATGTGCACAGCCTAAGTGAATGAGACTATGGCTTTGATCAGTGTTTCCTCGTCAAAAAGCAATGACAAATACTTTGTCTGAGTTGAGTGGTTATGATATACCTTGGAAAGTGTGATAAAGTTCAGAAAGTGTGATTGTGTGATTTTAAAGGTCTGTGTGTGTGGAGAAACATGGGTACAGCAAGTGAGAGAAAGAGAGTAGAAAGCAGCAGCCCTTGTTCCTTCAGTAAATCAGTGTCTATGAGTGTATAAATCAGTGCATGTTCTCTGCTCTTCCCTGAATATATGCTGCTCTCTAAGGATCCATGTCTTATTTCAGGCACCATCTCTTTTACTGTCAGCACTTTAAGACTGTGGGTAGTCAGCATTTCATCCCTGCCTACACACTCACAACACAAGCTCAAAGTCCAGCCCCCAACACACATAAGAGATACAAAGTGCTCCATTCAAACCAGTACAATCAAACATGTAACAACTGGAACCCTATACAACTTCAAGAGTTAAATGGATAGTTCACCCAAAAATTAACATTGTCATCATAAACAGACTGTTCCGTTGATCCAAATATATGAGTTTTTTTTTTTTATTATTATCATGGAACACAAAAGGAGGTGTTAGGCAGAAAGTCTGGGACTGACAGCCTCAGTCACCATTTACTTTCATTGTATGAAACAAAGATGCAATTAAAGTGAATGGTAACTGAGACTAACATTCTACCTGACATCTCTTTTAGTGTTCCATAGAATAAAGTAGGGTTGCATGGTATACTGGTGCTATATGGTAGTATCGCAAAACTAAAGCTTCAAAATACTTGCGGTGCCACATTATTTTTTAAACGGTAGTACCGTCAATATGGCAGTACCGTAAGTTATGTTGAATGTGTGGTAGTAAATATAATTTTTGCTAAAACCTTTATTTGAATCAGACCCAAGTCTGCAATAACATTAAAAATATAGTTTTTTCGAGTGGCGTCCCCTTCACGCAGTGCCCTTTAAGAATGCAATGTGTAATCTGCACTCGTGCTGCTATTTACCAGGAGAGAGGGGCTAAAGCGGTTGTAATTAGTGGTCAACCGATATTTCACAGAGGCCGATAAATCGGCTGATATTCTGACTTTTTTAATTATCAGCATCGGCCGATAAATTTTCCCCTTTGGCCGATTTGTTTCTTATTTTTTTTCCAATTTGGAATGCCCAGTTCCCAATGCGCTCAAAATCCTCATGGTGGCGTAGTGACTCAATCCGGGTGCGGAGGACGAATCTCAGTTGCCTCCGCATCCGAGACCGTCAATCCACGCATCTTATCATGTGGCTTGTTGAGCGTGTTACCGTGGAGGCTTCACGCCATCTATCGCGGCACCCACGCACAACTCACCACGCGCCCCACCGAGAGCAAACCACATTTTAGTGACCATGAGGAGGTTACCCCATGTGACTCTACCCTCCCTACCAACTGGGCCAATTTGGTTGCTTAGGAGACCTGGCTGGAGTCACTCAGCACGCCCTGTATTCGAACTCGCAACCCCAGGTGTGGTAGTCAGCGTCTTTACTCGCTGAGCTACCCAGGCCTGGCTGATTTGTTTCTTGAGGGTGCTGAGAATTGCCTCTTGCATGTGAAGAGACTGAGACATGTTAATGACCATACATGGTTCATTTTGTTGTTATGTGCCATCGTGTTACCACAATAATAGACCGGTGTGCAACACAGTGTCATTTAAACGGCCCACATATCAGAGCTGCGGCAGATGCGTTTAAGCTCATAATGTTAAAGTGCTCGCCTGTTTCATTCTCCCTCTCTCTCCTCAACAGTTCCCTGTAACTTTAAATGTCTTGTCTAATGATAAAAAGGCAAATATTAATAAAACTAATATCATATAAAATATGCGCATTATCTCGTTTAAACAGATGTAATAAACCAACCTCACACAACTTCAGCAGATCCAGCATCCCGTGGAGCGCTCATTTATTTACCTCTAAAGCATGTATTCCATCAGCCTCTCCTCAACAGTTCCCTGTCACTTTTAACTTTCTTTTCTAATGATAAAAGGCAAATATCAATAAAACTTATATTATATACCATCTGCAAATATGCAGATATCTCGTTTAAACAGATGTAATTCATGAACCTCGCAAAAATCCAGCGTTTTTTCTTCCCGTCGAGCGCTCATCTAATATCTTCCTCTGAAGCGCGTATTCTATCAGCCAGAATCAAAACTTTAGGATCAGGATCAAAAGTTCCTCTGATTCACAAATCATGACGACAGTCCAAGCAGGCAATTCAGGACATTTAAACTGTCAGGAGATTGCTGCTTACACTGGATCCACACGAGCGCGTGAGTGCAACCAAAATCTTTCTAGCAAGTCAGTCCACTGTCGGCCATGTCTGGAATGCTCTTGGGAGGCTATTTTCAGTCATGAAAGTGCAGCTCCTATCTACTTGAATGGTGAAAGAATGAAATCTCCAAAACGGTTGGTCAAGATTTCAAATCAGAACATATTTCAAATCAGTAGTAAAATCTTACTAAAAAATGCAATTTTCCCAGGTTTTAGCTAATGCGCATGCGCTTTCTTGAGTTTACTGACAGGCGATGTCTGTATCTAAAAGGTGACTGGCTCTTTTACCAGTAAGTTGGGACTTCCTATCTACATCCATTGACCGTTGGCTGCAGTTGGGCGATCTATTTTCTCCCATTCATTTTAACAGAAGTGGCCCATCTCTGCTAAATTGTCTCTGGTGCAACTTCAGGGTAAATGCTTTGAGTAAATGTCTTATTCACTATGCACTGTATGTACATTTGGTTTGATTTGGTATTTTTTGAGATTGCTAACGTGGACATGCCATGTATGGTTGCTGGACTACTGTGTGTACTGTTATTTCCTTCTTCCTAAAATATAAAAAATTTCTTCATGTGCAAATAAATTACTAAAATTTGATGACAACACAAATTAGAAGAAACTGCTATCTACCATTTAAAATACAATATAATTTTTTTAGATTATTTTTTACAAAGTTAAAGTTTTGTCTGAAATTGAGTAAATATAGTGCTAAATAAGAGTTTATTATTTATTTGTTTAGCTATTTTATGTTTATGTTATTCACTATATTAAATTTGTTTTATATCTGCATTTTATCGGACTATCGGCATTGGCCATTAAAAAACCCATATCGGTCGACCACTAGTTGCTCAAAACAGTCTTTTCAACATTACAATATCTTTATTTTTATGTTACCAACATTCAAATATTCACAGAAACAATGGAATAAAAGTTTTTTTGTTTTTTTTTTTTACATTAAACTAAGAATGTATTAGGTAGCAAGTTAGTCCATTTGAGCCTTCTCCCTGTTCATCCATCAGTTATTTTCACCACTTACAGAGCAACAAGTGGAATTTCTAAGAACCACCTTTGCTATGACAAACTGTTAAGAATTAACACTATCGTGTGGTATCGTGATACTATTTGGTATTGTGATACTTTAGCTGGTATTGTATCGTAATATATGATAATGGTATTGTGACAACCCTAGAAGAAATTAAGTTATATGTGTTTGGAACAATCTGGGTGAGAAAATTACAGAATTGTAATTTTTTTTTGGTGAACTATCCCTTTAAGAAATGAGTGAGCAATGCAGCAAGATATTAGTCTGTGTATCTATCTTGACAAAATTATTAAATCATTATACAAAAACATGTCCAACCACTTAACACAGACAGTAAGAAACAGGTGAAAGGCACTCTGTTGAGGACAAAAAAATCTGAGCTGCTCAGCTTAGTTTCTTTTAATACCCTGCCATTAATAAAGGATATGAAAAAGGCAATTGCTATGCTGAACCAGAACAAAAGGATTGAGGCTTTGAGAAAAACTGTTCCCATGTAATCCCTCTGCATGTGCTTGCAAGGAGTATTTTGCAAGAACATCAAGCGATTTAGGGTCCAGTAAATTGTCTTTCTAAAAAGAGGATGATATAGCTATTTCTAAATGTTGCCTGAGGTTTGGATCTGTGTTTTGCCAGCAATTTCTGTAAATTATGCAATTTCTTTTATACTGTGTATTATATATATACACACACACACACACACACACACACACACACACACACACACACACACACACACACACTACTGTGCAAAAGTTTTAGGCACTTGGGAAAAATGTTGCATAGTGAGGAAGTCTTCAAAAATAATGCCATAAATAGTTTTCATTTATCAATTAACGTCATACAAAGTCCAGTATACATAAAAAAGCTACAGTGCATTCGGAAAGTATTCACAGCGCTTCACTTTTTCCACATTTTGTTATGTTACAGCCTTATTCCAAAATTGATTAAATTCATTATTTTCCTCAAAATTCTACAAACAATACCCCATAATGACAACGTGAAAGAAGTTCGTTTGAAATCTTTGCAAATTTATTAAAAAAAAAAAAATCGAAAAAAAAAAAAAAAAAATCACATGTACATAAGTATTCACAGCCTTTGCTCAATACTTTGTTGAAGAACCTTTGGCACCAATTACAGCCTCAAGTCTTTTTGAGTATGATGCTTCAAGCTTGGCACATCTATTTTTGGGCAGTTTCTCCCATTCTTCTTTGCAGGACCTCTCAAGCTCCATCAGGTTGGATGGGGAGCATCAGTGCACAGCCATTTTCAGATCTCTCCAGAGATGTTCAATCAGGTTCAAGTCTGGGCTCTGGCTGGGCCACTCAAGGACATTCACAGAGTTGTCCCGTAGCCACTCCTTTGTTATCTTGGCTGTGTGCTTAGTGTCGTTGTCCTGTTGGAAGATGAACCTTCACCCCAGTCTGAGGTCCAGAGAGCTCTGGAGCAGGTTTTCATCAAGGATATCTCTGTACATTGCTGCATTCATCTTTCCCTCGATCCTGACTAGTCTCCCAGTTCCTGCCGCTGAAAAAAATCCCCACAGCATGATGCTGCCACCACCATGCTTCACTGTAGGGATGGTATTGGCCAGGTGATGAGCGGTGCCTGGTTTCCTCCAGGCATGACGCTTGCTATTCAGGCCAAAGAGTTCAATCTTTATTTCTCATGGTCTGAGAGTCCTTCAGGTGCCTTTTGGCAAACTCCAGGCGGGCTGTCATGTGCCTTGTACTGAGGAGTGGCTTCCGTCTGGCCACTCTACCATACAGGCCTGATTGGTGGAGTGCTGCAGAGATGGTTGTTTTTCTGGAAGGTTCTCCTCGCTCCACAGAGAAACACTGGAGCTCTGTCAGAGTGACCATCGGGTTCTTGGCCACCTCCCTGACTAAGGCCCTTCTCCCCCGATCGCACAGTTTGGCCAGGTGGCCAGCTCTAGGAAGAGTCCTGGTGGTTCCAAACTTCTTCCATTTACGGATGATGGAGGCCACTGTGCTCATTGGGACCTTCAATGCTGCAGAAAGTTTTCTGTACCCTTCCCCAGATCTGTGCCTCGATACAATCCTATCTCGGAGGTCAACAGACAATTCCTTGGACTTCATGGCTTGGTTTGTGCTGTGACATGCACTGTTAACTGTGGGACCTTATATAGACAGGTGTGTGCCTTTCCAAATCATGTCCAATCAACTGAATTTACCACAGGTGGACTCCAATCAAGTTGTAGAAACATCTCAAGGATGATCAGTGGAAACAGGATGCACCTGATCTCAATTTTGAGTGTCATGGCAAAGGCTGTGAATACTTATGTACATGTGATTTTTTCCTTTTTTTTATTTTTAATACATTTGCAGATTTAAAACAAACTTCTTTCATGTTGTCATTATGGGGTATTGTTTGTAGAATTTTGAGGAAAATAATTAATTTAATCCATTTTGGAATAAGGCTGTAACATAACAAAATGTGGAAAAAGTGAAGCGCTGTGAATACTTTCCGGATGCACTGTAAATCAATATTTTGTGTGACCACCTTTGCCTTCAAAACAGCACCAATTCTCTTAGGTACACCTGGACACAGTTTTTCTTGGTTGTTGGCAGACAGGATGTTCCAAGCTTCTTGGAGAATTTTCCATAGTTCTTCTATCTATTTAAGCTGTCTCAGTTGCTTCTGTCTCTTCTTGTAATCCCAGACTGACTCAATATTCAGTGGGGGGCTCTGTGGGGACCATGCCATCTGTTGCAGGGCTCCCTGTTATTCTGTTTCACCTCACACTTCACCATGTGCAGCTCCGTGGTGGAGAGCGGACTAACGATGAGCTCTTTTGGCGGAATCTCATCTCTCACTGAACCTGAATGTTCTGAATGGACTTCTCTTTTCTTTCTTTTTTTTTTGGCAAACTGTTGTGAAACATCAACAGCAAGGTCTCGGTCCTGGTTCTGACCACGTTCTAAGCAGCACGTTTGAAGCGGGTGAGTGTTAAAGTGAACTGGAAGTTCTGACCAACTAACTGCACTTCTTCTAAGCTTGTTTTATGGGTTTGTAGTTTAAAGTTAATCAGTTAGTGGAAAATGTGGTTTTTAATCGCCATGTATTCGCCTGGCGTTACCCCATTCTATAAATTTACAGCATGTATATTCTGTCTTATTTCTAGCATAAAAACTCATCTGCAATGTTCATCTGCAAACACTGTGGCATGTCTCTGGAGACTTCCTATTCGTTTATTAATCAAAAACTTGGCAAACTTCAGGTTTTCGTGTGCTTTGCCTGAATGTCCGTGCACGTTCAAAAACATCTCAGCACTTCGGTCACACATGTACCGCAAACACAGAAAGCATGCAAAAACAGTAAACTGATCTGAACGACACGATCTGAATACCAGATGCTGCGTGGAAGGCTGTACATTCATGTCGCCTAAATTCTCTAGCCTTTGTGAACACCTATTTCCACATTCGAGATGGGAAATAAATTTAACTGTAAAAAATATTTTAGAGTGAAATCTGCAAGCCTATTTGAAAGCTGGTTGCCTCTTTCCCCAAAGTATGCAAATAGGTGAAGCAGATGAGTTCCATAGTCACTTACACACACCAGCATTCAAGAAGCTGTAAGGGTGCAAGTCATTCATGACTCCACATTTGTAACATCAGCTGTTACATACAAAGGCACCAAGTACCAGACATCAATGTTTGTGTTGGTAGATCACACTGAAGATGGATACACATTTGGGAAATTGAAATGATACTGATAAACTTCTCAAATGTATTCTTTGTTGTTGAACATTTAAATCAGTGTCAGTTTTTGGTCTTGGTGTACACTATCTGTAGCAAAAATCAAATGCTTATTATTTATGTGTGCTAAGAAGTACTGAATCGAGTCCAGTGTGCCATATGGCTAACCTAGAGTCTAGTCATAATTTCCCTTATACTGTATAAAACATGTTATAACCCAATTTAAATAATTAAATCAAAACAACAATACTTTAATCATAGATGAGTTAAGCTTACTTGTAACTAGTTAACGTTACTTAAAAATTTTTCAGTTTAGTTTACTTGAGCCAAATAAGTATGTATACTAAGAAAAATCATGATGCCCTTAAAAAATCTAAGTAAGGTCAACTAATTAGATTTTACAGTGCAGTAGTAAAGTGTAATAAAAAATAGGTTACATAGGTTTTAACAATGTTGGTAATGTGCTTGTTCCTGTATTAGCCATAACATTTAATATCAATAAAATAGAAATATGTACATTTATTTCAAACTATTAATTTTCTTGTTATTAAATACATCTAAACTTTAATGTCACATTTCTATAGTACAACTCTGTTTAATTAGATTTTTATATTCAATGATTCATTTAGGTAATGAAAATGCTCTAGCCACTCAGCCAAGCAACCATCCCAACGTTCCATCATTCACTGTGCAGTGTCCTGCATCCAGTCCAGTCACAATTCAGAGTCCTACATCTACTCCATTCCCAGTTCAAAGTGTTGCATGAGTGTCAAATGTTCAAATACCATGGGGTAAGATGACACCAAATCTAAGAACATATCTTGCACAAGGAAAGAGACCTGAAGCCTCAGATAGAAGACACATGGTCAGAGTGATTGTGGGTTCCATTAGAGAGGTGTGTTTAAATCCGACTAAGAGGCAGTGTTCAGAAATTGCACAGTCAATCATACAGAAGTATCAAACAGCTTTAGTGACAAAACAGAGGAAGGAGAATTAATTGGATGTGGTTACTACTCTTTGCTGTGTCAGTTGAAGATATGGGTCGAACATCTTAACCAGAATAACACAATGGCTCGACTTAGAAAACCTAAACGAACAGGAGACGAAATGGATGATAGCCAACCCTCAACATTTAAATCTGCAAAACTGGATAGCTATGGTTGTGTCAACTGGAACCCTACTGAACTGCCTGAAGGTGAAACCTCTGAGTCTTTAGAGGGGAATAGAAAGGAGATGCTTTGCCTGTTTTCCCAAGAAGGACCTCATGCAGCAGAACGTAGCAGAGTTCGAGAACTAATGAAAATGACATTCATTGCACAACGTCATAGCATTAATGCCAGCCCCCCACCCAGTATCACAGAACTTCAGGCAAGCCGGCATTTTCTCTTCATGAAGAGATTTATGAGTAACTGACTAGGATTGATCTTGACCTCAGATTAAAGGAATCCCTTTGTACCAAAGGGGAAAGGATTCTCTGCTTCTTTAAAAATCTAAATTCCAAGTGGGGAAAAGAAGTTAGAACAGTCCTGAAAGACATCAGAGAAGGCAGAGACATTGACCCTGTCCTTTCAACTATCCTGTTGATGATGGCCTACTTCAGAGAAAAGGAGGATTCACTGTTCCTATTAGCAGATATAAATATTTTTCATTGTTACAATTGGCATAAAAAAACTGACAATTAGAAAAACTGGCTCTACTGATTATATTTCACACAAAAATAAACATTCTGCCATATTATTAGCCTCATATTGTTCCAAACCTTTATGATGTTTTTTTCTACCGTGGAACCCAAAGGAACTTGGTAAGAAGGGTGACAGCCTCAGTCACCTTTCACTTTCATTTTATAGAAAAAAATGCAATGAAAGTGAATGGTGACTGAGACTAACATTCTGCATAACATCTTGTTTTGTGTTCCACAGAAGAAAGAAATCCACATTGTATAAGAACAAGATGAGAGTGAATAAATGACAACATTTTCATTTTTGGGCGAACTACTGTATCCGTTTAAACATATTAAATGATGTTCTAATACCATGTGGCTTTCTTTCTTCTGTGGAACACAAAACAAGATGTTATGCAGAACGTTAGTCTCAGTCACCATTCACTTTCATTGCATTTTTTTCTATAATATTAAATTGAAAGGTGACTGAGGCTGTCATCATGCTTACCATGTTCTTTTGGGTAATATATATACACTTATACACATGTACTATTATACTATTATGTTTTTTTTATGCAGGTCACAACCAACTCCAACAGATGCAGTGACCAGATTTTCACTCCCATGTACTCCAAGGTTGATCATGGTAAGATATCTTATTACATGATTAAGTGATGTTAAAGGGATAATTCACCTAAAAATAAATTATTTTGTTATCCTTAATTCACTATCACAGCTCTCAGTGTCCAACATTCTGCCTTACATCTCCTTCCTTTGGAGGAAAGAATGTCAGATACGTTTTGAACAACAAGGGTAAGTAAATGTTGACAGAACTGTCATTTTTGGGTGAACTATACCTTTAACCTAATGAGAGATGCTTCAATGTCTATACACGGTTACTGAGTTGTTGACACCATATTTAAAAATGTCTTTGCAAGGTTAAACCCACACACACACACACAGAGGATTTAGAGGATTCCATTCTCTGCAGCAGAAAATGGATGCTGGCAACTGAAGGCAAAGTCCTCTTCCTGGTTGTCTTCTGCATTTGGCCTTCTTTTTGGTTGCTATTATGTGTTTAACATAGAGTACCAAGTGGAAGCAGCCACTACTTTGGAGTTCATTCAGAGGTAAGTACATCTTGCAGTATGCCATAATATTAAGTAACATTAAGTCTTTTACAAGGTAATTTATATTTATAGAGATAAGTAGGGGGAATATCCCATCATTCTTATGACCAAATAATGGAATATTTCATCCAAAAATTACAATTCTGTCCTTATTTAGTTGTCTTTGTGTCATATCAAAGCTATGTGACTTACTTTCTGCAATGGAACACAAAAGAAAAATTTAAAGACTGCGCTAGTTGTTCTTTTCCATGCATTTACAATGAATGGGAACTGAAAGTTTCAAGCTTCAAAAATGATGCTTAAGCACCATAAAAGTAGTCCATACAACTGATGTACTATATTCCAAGTCTTCTGAAGCCATACAATAGCTTTGTGTGAGAAACAGACCAAAATGTAAGTGGTTATTCACTGAAAATCTTAACATCTGCCCAAGCTAACATTATCTCGTTCAAAGATGTCCAATTTTTTTTATTAAAGGAATATTCTGAGTTCAATAAAAGTTAAGCTCAATCAAACAACAGCATTCGTGGCATAATGTTGTTTACCACAAAAAATCGTCCTGGTTACTTTCGTAACCTCCGTTCCCTGATGGAGGGAACAAGACGTTGTGTCGATGTAGTGACACTAGGGGTCATTCTTGGGAGCCCCAAACACTTCTGCCTTTTTTTGAAAAAAGTCCAATGAGAATTGGCGAGTGGAATTTGCATGCCACTCCCCTGGACATACGGGTATAAAAGGAGCTGGTATGCAACCACTCATTCAGGTTTTGTGCTGAGGAGCCGAGACCAGGTCCCGGCCATTTCAGCGGGTAGTTCAGCATTGTGGCAAGAGGGACACAACGTCTCGTTCCCTCCATCAAGGAACGGAGGTTACGAAAGTACGTTCCCTATCTGTCACTCACTCGACATTGTGTCGATGTAGTCACACTAGGGGTCCCTATACAAAACGCCACAACTAGCTGAACTGTGTTGCGTGAACTGGCGGTGTGTGATGGGCAAACTGCTGTGTGCCTCGTAGCCAGTGCACCAGGCCGTCACGTAACCTCCCCCAACGCTCTTATGAGTGTCGAATGGTCCATCAGGAACAAGTCGACTGCCCAACTATAGGAACAGGCTAGCCCAGCCGAGGCCTCTTTTCCCTCTCTTTTCTCCCCAAAAAGAGTGGAATTTGTTAACTGACTGGGAGCCATATATGTCTGTGTCGGGGGGTGTTCCTCCCAAAGAGAAGACACTGCGGAGACCACACCCCGCCCAAAAAGGGTGGGGGGGGGGGGTATTTTGAGTGGAATACGTCACATGGTCTTACCGAGTCTTGTCGGAAGTATGTCATGTGGAGAGGTCCCATGGTAGGTCCTACCCGAAGGGGGAGGAGTTTCTACAGATCATGGCGACTGGGGGCAGAGGGGCCTCTGCCCAAGGAAGACACAGTTTGCTGTCAGGGAAACAATTTTGCGGAAGATATCACATGGGGTCACCTTCGGGGAACCAGCACATGTGGAGCACCTACCTCAGTACAGGGGCTCATTAGCGCACGTACTGGGCCGGTCAGCGAGTTTCTCCGCAAACTCAGCTGCCGGAGGGCTAAGGAGGAAAGTCATCCAGGGATCACAGTCTGTGAACATGACTGGGAGTCAAGAGTGCACATTTTCACCTCAAGGGAGGGGAAAGGCGCTATGCGCAAGCGATACACCCGGCCAGTTGTCCCAGAACTTACCTGCTCGTGCCTGCTAATACAAGGGACGAGACCGGCTCAACCCGGAGATTGTAAAACCTTGCAAAGGTGTTGGGTGTTGACCAGCCCGCTGCTCTGCAGATGTCTGACAAAGAGGCGCCACAGGCCAGGGCCCAGGAGGCCGCCACACTCCTAACCCTAACCCCGCAGAGGGTGGCACATCCTGAGCCTGTTATACCATGGTGATGGTGTCGATGACCCAGTGGGCGATCCTCTGTTTGGAGACAGCGCTTCCTTTCCGCTGTCCACCAAAGCAAACAAAGAGCTGCTCGGAGCTTCTAAGGCTCTGCGTGCGATCCAAATAGATGTGTAAAGTACTACAAATACTTACCATCTACAGCATCGTGATGAGCCGAAATAGGGGGACAGCCGCCCCTCCAGCCTCTCCTGCAGGAAGGAAAGCACTGATCCGACTGTGCATCTCTGGGGGTCTTTGTGTCGGGAAGAACACCACTTCAAGGCATACAGGCGCCTCATAGAGGGAGCCCTAGCCTGAGTGATCATGTCTACCACCGCGGTTGGTAGGCCACTTAGGTTTTCCGCGTCCCGTCCAGGGGCCAGACGTGGAGATTCCAGAGGTCTGGTTGTGGGTGCCAGATGGTGCCCCGTCCCTGAGAAAGAATGTCCTTCCTCAGGGGAATTCGCCAGGGGGGGCTGTCGCGAGGAGCGTGAGATCCGAGAACCACGTCTGGGTGGGCTAGTAGGGTGCTACTAGGATGATCTGCTCCTCATCCTCCCTGACCTTGCACAGGGTCTGTGCAAGTAGGCTCACTGGGGGAAACGCGTATTTGTGTAGTCCAGGGGGCCAGCTGTGTGCCAGCGCATCTATACCGAGGGGTGCCTCAGTCAGGGCGTACCAAAGCGAGCAGTGGGAGGATTCCCAGGAAGCAAACAGGTCTACCTGTGCTCGACCAAATTGACTCCAAATCAGCTGGACCACCTGAGGGTGGAGTCTCCACTCTCCCCTGAGGGTAACCTGATGTGACAGCACGTCCGCTGCAGTGTCGAGGTCGCCCAGGATGTGAGTGGCACGTAGCGACTCAAGGCGCTGCTGATTCCAGAGGAGGAGACGGCGGGCGAGTTGTGACATGCAATGGGAGCGTAGACCGCCTTGGCGGTTGATGTACGCTACCAATGCTGTGTTGTCCGTCCAGACAAACACGTGCTTGCCCTGGATCAACAGCAGAAACCTCCGCAAGGCGAGCAGTACTGCCAAAAACTCTAGGCAGTTGATGTGCCACCGCAACCGCGGGCCAGTCCAGGAGCCGGCGGCTGTGTGCCTGTTGCATACGGCACCCCAGCTCGTCTTGGAGGCGCCTGTTGTAACCACGACGCACCTGGAGACCTGCTCTAGGGGAACCCTGCCCGTAGAAATGCAAGGTCAGTCCAAGGGCTGAAGAGGTGGCGACAGATCGACGTGATGGCCATGCGATGCGATGCCCATCTCGGGACTCGAGTCTGAAGCCAGTGCTGAAGCGGTCACACTTGCATCAACCCGAGCAGTGTGGCTGCCGCTGAGGATGCCGCTGAGGATGCCATATGCCCCAGGAGCCTCTGAAAAAGTTTCAGTGGAACCGCTGTTCTCCGTCTGAACGTCTTCAGACAATTCAGCACTGACTGTGCGCGCTCGTTCGTGAGGCGCGCTGTCATCAAGACTGAGCCCAACTCCAAACCGAGAAAAGAGATGCCCTGAACTGGGGAGAGCTTGTTATTTTCCCAGTTGACCCGAAGCCCCAGTCGGCTGAGGTGCCGGAGCATGAGGTCCCTGTGTGCGCACAGCAACTCTCGAGAGTGAGCTAGGATTAGCCAGTCGTCGAGACAGTTGAGGATGTGGAGGTCCACTTCCCTTAGTGGGGCAAGGGCAGCCTCTGCAACCTTCGTGAAGACGCGAAGACGTGAAGAGGGGACAGGGACAGGCCGAAGGGGTGGACCTTGTATTCGTACGCCTGGCCTTCGAAGGCAAACCGCAGGAAGGGTCTGTGCTGAGGTAAGACGAGACGTGAAAGTACATGTCCTTCAGGTCTACCGCCGCAAACCAATCTTGATGCCGGACGCTCTCTAGAATGTGTTTTTGCATCAGCATCTTGTACGGGAGACTGTGCAACACCCGGTTCAGTACTCGTGATGGCTTGGAAAGCGCGAGCCATGAGCCCAAACTCCGGGCGAGGGGGACCAAGGGATTGATCACATCAGACGTACCAGCGGGTGGGGCCTCGTGGCGGGGCGAAGCTTGAGGTGCCACGTCGAGGGGACTCGAGCCCCGTGGCCATGCTGAGTCCAGGGACATTGAAGCACTTACCTGGCTCCTGCTGCCCACCATAAGATTGGCCGAGGAGGGGGGAGGAGGAATCTCGTCCCCGTAGTCCACTGGAACCAATCCCATGTGGGCGTGTTTGTGCCACAGCTGGGCACACAAGGGGGGGGGTCCGCCGCTGGAGCACCATACCTGCCAAAATGGGACGGTGAACGGTGGTCGTGATAACGGCTGTGCGCACCGGATATGTAACCCAGGAGACGAGGGAACCATTCTTTTGTCAGGTGTTTGGGTGCCGCAGCCTCCTGGGCATGCGGTGACAATAGATTCTCCTCCTGGCCCTCCACCGGGGGATGGAGTGGTCTGTCGACCAGCCCCAGAGAAGTGGGTCTCCTCGCCCCTGGGTCGCCCATCTCAGGGGTGCTTCGAAGCCTTCCTCGGGTTCTTAGCGGCCGGCCGCGAGGCGGGTGGCGTCTGCTTCCCGCGGAGGGCTCCACGCTGGAGCCGGGCCACGGAGGCGGGCTGCAGCGGAGCCGGTGCTGTTGCTGCAGGAGGACACCCTTGGCGACAAGCAGACAGGGTGCGGGGTCTTAAGCCGCGCCGGGGCAGGATATACTGTAAAACCTCCGACTGCTTCTTCACCGTTGAAGCAGTGTATTCAGGGCATAGTCCTCGACGGAGTCGCCAAACAGGCAAACCTGGGAAATGGGGGCGTCAAGGAACCGTGCCTTGTCCGCCTCTCCCATCTCGACCAAGTTGAGCCAAAGGTGGCACTACTGGACCACCAGGATGGACATCGCCTGCCCGAGAGACCGCGCCGTGACCTTCGTCACCCGGAGAGCGAGGTTGGTCGCAAAGCGCAGTTCCTGCATCAATCCCGGGTCAGAACTACCCTCGTGCAGTTCTTTTAGCGCCTTGGCTTGGTGTACTTGCAGGAGAGCCATGGCGTGCAGGGCAGAGGCGTCTTGTCCAGTGGCACTGCAGGCTCTAGCCGTCAGGGACGATGTAAACCTACAGGCCCTGGACGGGAGTCTCAGGCGCCCACGGGGGAGCTGAAAGACCAGGACCGGGCAATAAAAGATGCCTCCCACGATCTTGTCAGCTCCTCATGCACTTCCAGGAAGAAAGGAACGGGGGCCCAGGAACCGATCGTCGAGCCAGGGGAGAGTGGAGGTTTACACGCTTGCGGCCGCCCAGGAAAGCATGTCCGTCATTTCCGTGTCGGCTTGAGACTGGGCGACCGTTCCTGAAAAAGATGTTCCATGTGTGCCACTCTTTTAGTGAAGAAAATATACTCTTTTAGAATATACCTTTTTGTTGTTTGTTTGTTTCTGCCGAAGCGCCCAGGGGCGTTCTCTGCACTCGGGTGCAGAGGGGGAGAAGCCACTGAAATGCACCGTAGAATCCAGCAGATGAGGTGAATGAACTTCGCGGATGAATTCAGCTTCAATGAATAGAACCGCTCGGCTCCGAAGAGAAAATCTGAATGAGTGGTTGCATACCAGCTCCTTTTATACCCGTATGTCCGGGGGAGTGGCATGCAAATTCCACTTGCCAATTCTCATTGGCCTTTTTTCAAAAAAAGAGAGGTGTTTGGGGCTCCCAAGAATGACCCCTAGTGTCACTACATCGACACAATGTCGAGTGAGTGACAGACAGGGAACATTTAGATTTGTCCCTCCTTTTCTTTAAATTTTTAAAAAAAAATTAGGTTTCAGTTAGGCACTTACAATGGAAGTGAATGTAGCCCATTTTTGGAGGGTTTAAAGGCAGAAATGTGAAGCTTATAATTTTATAAAAGCATTTACATTAATTCTTCTGTTAAAACTTGTGTATTATTTGAGCTGTAAAGTTGTAAAAAAAAATGTTTAACGGTCATTTTAGGGTTAATGCTGTTACGTTATCATGGCAATGAAGTTGTATAATTGGATATAACTTTACACAGAAAAGGTTCGCAAGCGATTTTATCACACTGAAATCATGTTAACACACATATTGTTTACATCTTACATTTACATTTATGCATTTGGCAGACCTTTTTATCCAAAGCGACTTACAGTGCCCTTATTACAGGGACAATCCCCCTGGAGCAACCTGGAGTTAAGTGCCTTGCTCAAGGACACAATGGTGGTGGCTGTGGGGATCACAGCCTGTGTCTATAACTTTGAAACAGTGAGTATTTTAACATTAACAGATTGGCCTCATTCACTTCCATTGTAAGTGCCTCACTGTAACCCAGATTTGGGATAAAAAAAAAAAAAAAAGGTAGGGATGAGTTGAAATTAACTTTTGAGGTAATCAACATTATGCCACAAATGCTGTTGACTGAGCTAAACTTGTATTGAACATGGAATATTACTTTAATGTTTATTTCAAAGAAAAAGTTGATCTGATTCACAGAACCAGTGTGAATGGTTCATTCACAAATCGGACAGACAGGGTTCTCAAGCTCAACTTGGTGAAAAGGGATTAACAATTTACATTTTGGTCAGTTTCTCACATAAAGCTATCGTATGACTTCTAATGACTTGAAATATAATGCAGTTGAATGGTCCACTTTTATGATACATTTATTGTGCATTTGTATATTTTTGAATCTTGAAAACTTTCCCCATTTATTGTAATTGCATGGAAAATAGCAACCAGTATAGTCTTCAGAATTTTGTCTTTTGTGTTCAATAAAAGAAAGTAACTCAAGCAAGTTTGTAATGACATGAGGATGAATACACTTCATGCTCCATTCATTCCGAATGCTGGAGACTGGAAACACAAGTTCCTGCAAAGAAATGTCAGATTCCACAGTGTACAAAAATTCAAGTTTGGTGAACTCTGACCTGCGAATCCAAATGATGAGAACACATGTGAGTAATAGAAGATAGGAAATGTTACACATTAACCTCTTGGTTCAATACAAAGAATACAGATCTTAAAACTGCATGTTTTTATTGTTGCCGGAAAGTGAGCAGACAGTACATTTTAAAATGTTTTAATAAAATATTATTTATTTATTTATTGTGTGATTTATTATTCATTAAAACCAGAAGCTGTCGCACTTAACATCATATGCTGGTCCGTTGTGGTGTCCAAAATAATTTTGCATGCTAAAAGTCTTGAGTGACCATCCTCTGAGTAAATAATGACAGAATTTTAGTGAACTGCTCCTTTACAATGGCTTGATTCCTTTAAGATCACTTGTGATTGTCTTAAAGTATTCATATCTTATATAGCTAAAATGTTTTTGCAAACAAATGGCCTAATGCATTATATTTCTTTAATGTAAAGATTCATTGTGAGGATCAATCCTGACAACAGCAAGTGCTCCTCAAAGTTCCAGATCAGCAAAAGAAGTGGGAAGATGGTGCAAAGGAAGAACTCTGGCCTGAACCCTCATGTTGCCTCCATCAAAGAGTTTGTGGATTTCAACTGTCAGAATTATGAATCTACTAAAGGACTATACATTCTGCTCCGGAGAGTTTATATGAGTTTGTAAGTTCTTAAGATTTTTTTATTTTTTATGATCAAAATTGTTCATGAAATTTTTAAAAATACAATAAAATGAAAGTCTTATATGATGTTTAAACATATTGCAAGTTTGAACAATATGAGTTCTAAAATGTAAAAATCTATTTACGATGCAAAGAATTCTGGCCTTCGTTACAGGTTCTGTAAGTTTCAGGCAGCAATTCTATTAAAGGAATAATTCACCACGATGTTAAAATTGTCATAATTTACTCACCTTCGTGTAATTCCAAACCCGTATGACTTTATTTCTAACACAAAAAGATCTCCGAGGCCCTCATTACAGTACTGTGGTGCTGGTAGATTCACTTTCAAACTTCAAAAAGGATGCAAAACTATCAAAGTCCTCCAATCATCTTGTGTGTCATATTCCAAGTCTTCAATTTCATGTTCCTTCAGAACAAAACACATGTTATGCGTTCAAAAGATTGGGAATATGACACACAAGGTGCATGGACTTGTCATGGAAATTCTCCACCTGGAATTCACACGAGTGCGAATGTTCCAAACATTATGTTATACATAAATAATAATGTTCTAATATACCTAACTATTATAATTTCTTTTACAGACTACTTTTATGATACTTTTGTGTTCTTTTTGAAGCTTCATTATCACTATCCTCTGTATTGAAAGGAGCAAGATTCTGCTAAACATCACTTTTTGCATTCAAGAAAGAAAGCATTACAGGTTTGGAATTACATGAGGGTCAGTAAATACTGACAGTTTTAATCTTCAAAAGGAGAGTATGTTGTGCTTGGTTATACAAATTTTATATAACCATTTTAAATTTATATAATTATAAGTTAAAAGATCTGTATGCAAGAATGTTTTTAAGTTAATGATTACTTTTGCTCAAGTTAAAAATGAATCAATCTTGCACAAGGTAAAAATCTGTCTGTTTCATTATTGAACAATTAAAAAAATGTCATTATTGTTTATTCACTATCATTTTTTAAATTCAGTAATTTTATAATTTGTACATACTGATTTATAGTACATAGCTGGAGAAAGTGACAAGCCAATTACAGTAAATTTTACAGTATATTTATTGTATTACAGTACATTACTGGAGAAAAGACATTTAGAGTAAAAATTTACATTTACCAGTAAAAATTACATTATACTGTAAATTCATTTACAGTAAGATGAATGGTACTGTAAATATCAATAAAGTATTGTTGCTGTAATTTCAAATTACAGTAAGTTACTGGCGAACTGCTGTAACTTATTACAATGATTTTTGATAATAAACTGGTTTAAATTTTACATAAGCAGCAATGTGTAAAATCGAAAAGGAATTAAAGGGAAGTCTTTTCATGCTTTTAAAATTTTTGGGTGAACTATTTTTTAATTCTGCTATAATTTCCTTCCCCCCTTATGTTGTTCTTTCTGTGGAACACAAAAGGTGATGTTTAAATGATTATACTGGCCCGTTTTTTCAATAAAATGGCAAAAAAGTCAATAAAGGACCCAAAAATAGCATAAATGTAGTCCATGCAACTTGTGCGTCATTTTTCAGTGAAACTTTGATATCTGTTCTGATGCACGTTCAAGAGTGCATGAGAAAAACTTGTTCACAGTTGCTTGAGTTTTCACATGAGAGCTTAAAGTTCTCATGAGTAAATTATTACTTTTTATGAATTTTATGAATATTCATTGAAGATCCCTTCAAAACATATACTATAATAAAATAACATATTTGCGATATATTTGCTGCTTGCAAAAAATAAATATTTCATCAGAATACTTTTGAATGCAATGTAAAAAATCTTGAAACTTGGGAATTCAATGTTGGCTCAACAAAAGACATGCAAAAAAAGTTTTCCATTAAAATTAAGAATATATAATTATTAGGGCTGTTAATCGATTAACATTTTTAATCGAATTAATTACATGGTGTGCCGATTAATCAGATTAATCTAAATTAAATCGTATACATAAATTTGCTAAGAAAGCCCCTCAAATAACAATAATTCAATATATAATGATTAAATAATTTTAAATAGTTATATTTAAATAATTATGAATAAAATATATTATAAACATTATAATACAGATAATTAAAATATATAACATTTTTTTGGCACACAAGTAAAGCATTAAAAATGACAATACAAAAAATGGCTTTAGAATGCAATATATTGTTTATTTCCATATTACTGAACATAAGCCAATCATTGGCCAACAGTTCAAAGCAATCCAACTAATTCGTCAAACAGTCCGAGATACAGTGCATCCAGAAAGTATTCACAGCGCTTCACTTTTTCCACATTTTGTTATGTTACAGACTTATTCCGAAATTGATTAAATTCATTATTTTCCTCAAAATTCTACAAACAATACCCCATAATGACAACGTGAAAGAAGTTTGTCTGAAATCTTTGCAAATGTATAAAAAAAATAAATAAAAAAAATCACATGTACATAAGTATTCACAGCCTTTGCTCAATACTTTGTTGAAGCACCTTTGGCACCAATTACAGCCTCAAGTCTTTTTGAGTATGATGCTACAAGCTTGGCACACCTATTTTTGGGCAGTTTCTCCCATTCTTCTTTGCAGGACCTCTCAAGCTCCATCAGGTTGAATGGGGAGCGTCGGTGCACAGCCATTTTCAGATCTCTCCAGAGATGTTCAATTGGGTTCAAGTCTGGGCTCTGGCTGGGCCACTCAAGGACATTAACAGAGTTGTCCCGTAGCCACTCCTTTGTTATCCTGTGTGCTTAGGGTCGTTGTCCTGTTGGAAGATGAACCTTCGCACCAGTCTGAGGTCCAGAGCGCTCTGGTGCAGGTTTTCATCAAGGATGTCTCTATACATTGCTGCATTCATCTTTCCCTCGTTCCTGACTAGTCTCCCAGTTCCTGCCGCTGAAAAACATCCCCACAGCATGATGCTGCCACCACCATGCTTCACTGTAGGGATGGTATTGGCCAGGTGATGAGCGGTGCCTGGTTTCCTCCAGACATGATGCTTGCCATTCAGGCCAAAGAGTTCAATCTTTGTTTCTCATGGTCTGAGAGTCCTTTAGGTGCCTTTTGGCAAACTCCAGGCGGGCTGTCATGTGCCTTTTACTGAGGAGTGGCTTCCATCTGGCCACTCTACCATACAGGCCTGATTGGTGGAGTGCTGCCAGAGATGGTTGTTCTTCTGGAAGGTTCTCCACAGAGAAACGCTGGAGCTCTGTCAGAGTGACCATCGGGTTCTTGGTCACCTCCATGACTAAGGCCCTTCTCCCCTGATCGCTCAGTTTGCCCAGGCAGCCAGCTCTAGGAAGAGTCCTGGTGGTTCCAAACTTCTTCCATTTAAGGATGATGGAGGTCACCGTGCTCATTGGGACCTTCAATGATGCAGAAATTTTTCTGTACCCTTCCCCAGATCTGTGCCTCGATACAATCCTGTCTCGGAGGTCTACAGACAATTCCTTGGACTTCATGGCTTGGTTTGTGCTCTGACATGCACTGTTAACTGTGGGACCTTACATAGACAGGTGTGTGCCTTTCCAAATCATGTCCAATCAACTGAATTTACCACAGGTGGACTCCAATCAAGTTGTAGAAACATCTCAAGGATGATCAGTGGAAACAGGATGCACCTGAGCTCAATTTTGAGTGGTGTGAATGGTGAAGGCTGTGAATACTTATGTACATGTGATTTTTTTTTTGTTTTTTATTTTTAATAAATTTGCAAAGATTTCAAACAAACTTCTTTCATGTAGTCATTATGGGGTATTGTTTGTAGAATTTTGAGGAAAATAATGAATTTAATCCATTTTGGAATAAGGCTGTAACATAACAAAATGTGGAAAAAGTGAAGCGCTGTGAATACTTTCCGGATGCACTGTAGGTTTATTATAATGGCTTGTCTAAGGACGTGTCAATGTACACCTGCATCAGACAGATGCTTTTTGAGCATCTCTGTTGCGTTGCATCATAAACATACCGTTTTTAAGTCACTGTGTCAAGTTAAACAAAGTTTGAAACTTAGAAAAACACGCCTTGCGATCCCTGCGTTCAGATTTGCGCTCATCAAGCTGTGTTTGAACGCAAGAACATGTTCTCATCTTGTGTTGTCTGCTCTTGGTAAGTTTTGTTTGTTCTCTGTATAAGCTGCGCATTGAATATACAGCGAGTTTTGCTTACTGCCCCCTGGAGAAAACAGGTGGTACTCCATGCTTGCTCAGATGGAAGGAACATTCCTTATTACGGTCCGGGGACATGATTAATTGCACTAATTTATTTAACACATTATTTTTCATACAATTAATCGCACTGAATTAACACGTAAAATTGACAGCCTTAATAATTATAAATGTGTTCAGTCAATATGACAAGTCAAACTGAAAAATCTGTGTTGGCTGAGCAAATCAGTATATGTAAAACTGTCTATGCATGCACAGCTGGGTGGAAAGCACGAGCGACAGCGAAGTCCAAAGACACGAATGAACGTCAGTCCCAAGAGAAGAGAAGAGACCTGAATTTCATAAAATGAGCGGTGAGTATTGAGTACTGAAGATATTAGAAGTCCATGTTTAAGCTCAACTAACTGCAGCTCTCATTCTGAACTTTAACATATGCTATAGGTAGACTAGAGAAAACCTCTGATGAAAACATAAGCATGCCCACCAAATTTTTGTGTTAGCTATATGGATTATACAAAAAAAAATAATAAAAAATAAAAATAATACATCACAGGTACGTGGCAAAAACACTGAAGAAAATAAAGAAAAAAATCCCGCACACTGCTGCTTCTTGCAAACAGTATACAATTTATTCATACAACATTTTGGTCAGGTATTTGGCTGACAAAGGTCGCGTGACCGAAACACTGCATCAATAAACTGTATCAATAAATTGTATACTGTTTGAAAGCAGTGTGCAGGGTTTTTTGTTCTTTATTCTATTCACTACTCTGTACACTACTCTTTCGCATTTTGTACTCACCCAGTACTTATATAATGATGATTTCACGCTCTCAATGGTTTCATGGCAGCCTTTTAGGCTATAGTTACTTTTCATTCAAACCAAATGATCATATTGAATATAAAAATTTACCCTGCAATAGTAGACATAGAATTCTGTCATAATTTCTTTAATTTGATGTGCCATTTGTGATCTAGTTTCAACTTTTGCGGAAAACAGAAGGAAACACTTTGAGTTTCAATGTGTAGTTTTTTTCCCTCCTCATTCCACATCTGTGTGAAATTATTAAGTTCAAAAATGAAACTCTAAATGGTGCAAGCTGATAGGCTTTTGATATCTGTTAGCCAATCATCTCGCTCACATGTGATTTGTCAAGCCAGTCAGCTCACATGGTGCAAGCAGATAGGTCCTTTGACGTGTAATCGGGTAGCCAGTCAACTTGCGTATTCTCTCTGTGCCTAACATTTAAATTTGCTCAATTTGCAAGTAAGCCGGTTTCACTGCAGCATGCTGCGAGAGTTTTCTCTGGAACGCTCCTCCTCCCCAGCTCCAAATTTCTAGATCTGCTACGGGGGATTGTATTTATGTCTAATTGTGCAGCAGCATGTCATACATGCTTGATGCAGCTTGTCTTGTGTTTTTCTAATTGTGCAGCAGCATGTCCACATGATCAACTTCAGTACTTAGAATGTTTGTGTATGTTCTAGCAGTAGCAAGTCTCCGTACTTGCTCTGCAGCAGCAGCAGCATAGCAGATCTAGTACACCAAGACAAATATTCTATCAATATGTCATACCCATATTAACATGCAAAAACTTTTCTGGGAGTTGTCATGACTGAAAAACTGTTATGTCTGCGGAATATGTTTTATGTTTATATGCAGAAAATGTTATCTTTAGTTTAGTTTAGTTTAGTGTCCAGCCAAGGCTGAAAATTGATCTCTGGTCTCGTCAGAACTCAAACAACTACACTTATTACACACCACAGCAATACATACCAAATGCAATATATACAGCATATGTTTAAACATAAAATATGCATTTAAAAAAAACAATATATAAACAAAACAATCATATAATTTTAAAGTTGGGACTTCCTATCTACATCCATTGACCGTTGGCTGCAGTTGGGCTTTCTAATTTCTCCCATTCATTTTAACAGAAGTGGCCTGTCCCTGCTAAATAGTCTCTGGTGCAACTTCAAGGTAAAAGCGCTTCACGTGTGCTTTGAGTAAATGTCTTAAACCAATTGTACATACAGTACGTAGTGAATGATTCGGTATTTTTTGAGAAAATGCGATTGCTAATGTGGATATGCCATCTATGGTTGCTGGACTACTGTGTGTACTGTTATTTCCTTCTTCCTAATATATTAACAATTTCTTCATGTTCAAATAAATTACTAAAATTTGATGACAGCACAAATTAGAAGAAACTGCTATCTACCATTTAAAATAAAATTTTTTTTTTTTAGATTCTTTTTTTACAAAGTTAAAGTTCTGTGTGAGATTGAGTAAATATAGTGCTAAATAAGAGTTTACTATTTGTTTTTTGTTTTTTTTAGCAATTTTATGTTTATGTTATTTACTATATTAAATTGTGTTATATATCGGCAATGTATCGGCCACCCTGCTCTCTGGATATCGGCATCGGCCATTTAAAAACCATAACGGTTGACCACTGAACTATTTCACCTTCAGCCCATCTGAAAACACAGAAATGCTGATAGACGAACAGCAACAGACTGCACTTAATCACAACACTCATTTTAACACAGAAGATGGCAGAACATTTTTTTTTTTTCATTTTCCCTCCATTATAGCTTATGTGGTGATCTATAGGAAATTTGTAATTATTTTTGTTTATTTATTGGCAAGTTTCCTATCTTCAGAATGCCATGCAATTCCTCAGAATGAAAGGTATGTCTAGATGAAACGAGAAGTGTATGTTGTGAGTCTTTCACACCTGACGATTGCATAATTGAACCCTTGAACACGTAATGAAATGGCCAAACTTTTGTATCCATTTTACCACCAGACTTCATCATCCATCCATCTGTCCATCCATCCATCAATCCATCTACCACAATTTACAATAAAATCTGACCACATACAAAGTAAAAAATTGTTAAAAACTCAGAAATTCAGATTTGGGCACATACTTTTTCACACGAATGTATGTTTAAACGATTAAAAATAGCTGTATTTTTGAAATGGTAAGATTGTGCTTCACTGTCAAGTGCTATAATTTTTGCCTTTATGTCTTTACTGTAATCAGCCTTTTATCCCCTGGTAGAGATGGCAGACTTGACATCACATAAAAGGTCCACTGCTCTTCAGGGTCTTCCCTTGAATTTGAGAAAGCAGTGCTATTTCAAAGACCATTCTGGTCATTTATTTTATTAGTGTACAGTGATAAAAGCTTATAAAAAGCTGAAACCACTTAAATATGCATAACAGTAATAGCATAAATTTGTGGGAGTTCAGTTTTATTCTGGGTTTATTCATTATATAGACTCAGTATTAACACTGCTGTTTTATGCACTCTACAAAGTACTGAGGCATGAGAAAACCACACAAGCAGCATGAAAATGGGAATCCTTGAGGTGGTGAACAACAACATTTCCACATCAAGATCACTCTCCAATGCGATCACTCTCCAATGCAGCCTTTGTGGCCTGCTTTATGCACTAAATATAGAGAATAACAAGGATTATTTTTGGTTATCAATTTATGAATATGTTGTATTTTCTTTGGTAAGCTACAGTACGCTGTCAGCAGTTCTGCAAATATTTATCAGATTGATTTCAGATGTTTAATATTTAAAGTGCATGGAACAATTTGATGGACCAACCTATTTTTAAGTTGCTCGTTTGATCCTAATGTATGCAACATACATGTATGTGTGTTTTTTTATTATTATTATTATTTAACTTGTTTTTTGTTTTGTTTTTTGTTTTTTTGCTGTCATGCACCCAGTGTTTTTTTTCTCTTTCTGTTAGGTAGTGTCTCTAAACATTATTCTGTTTTGCAGGTGATGTGTTAATAAAGCACACGTTAAAGAGAGAGACATTTTGTGATTCTTGGATTGTAATGTTTCATGCACTTTTTCCATTGAGACAATGAGAAATAAACAGTTCATTCACACTGCTTCCTGATATACATTTTATGATTAGGTGAACATAAAAAAAAGGTAGCTACTACAGCTCAAATGTGTAACTGGACCACCAGGATGTTTTGGAAAATAGTTTTTCAGTTGGCTCAACATATAATTTCTGATTGAGCAAATGTTAAAATACTGTTACTGCAATAAAGAATATTCAATTCACACAACTTTCATTGAGCCAATTGAAATTTTCAGATGCAGCAAGTCATTAAAAAACTCTGAGTTGGAGATTTTTCTATAGTGTGGCCGTCAATGGAGAAAGATTATTTTTGTGCCGAGATGATGTAGTTTAAATATATGGCATCTAACTTGGCCAAGCTAACCAGCCAAACCCTATCCACATTATAATATTCAAGATGGATTAGATTTCAATCTATGTTTACATGAGCATTTGCTTGGATTAGTTTAGGCTGTATTGTCTGTTGGTGCTCAGGGGTGCTGGCGTGCTTTTCCCAGCCATTGCAAAAACACGAATTATTCTTCTCTGGCTCGTTTGGAAAATGTGATTTCTTTTGGTGATCTGCCAGGCACTTTCTTTCCTCTATCGCTGGATCTAATAAGAGAGACTGGAGAACACTGACGGAGGAAACCTCAGGGTCAGGAGGTTCATTCTGTTTGACTGCCTATTCACATAATACTTACAGCTACTTTTGAGCATACAGCATGCCAATTATAAGTACACAACTTGTCAATAAAGCCTTCAAATAGCCTAAGACTAATACAGTCAGTGCAATTAGCACAAGTGTTAAGCACATAAATAATAAAAGTCAGGATTTGTGAAGAACATGAAAGGACATTACTGAAACATACTGTGCATAATCAAACTATAATATATCTCTCTTTCTTTCTCTGCTTTTTAAAACGGCATGACTGCTGTAAAGGGTTTTAATTAAGCAAATTTCCATGTCTGACTGCTAGGCAAATGTTTGCTATTACTGAAAAAAGATGATTCCGAGAAAAACATGCCATGGACAAATTGTTGCCTTGTGCCAAAGATATGCGGTAAAAGCTTTTATATTCAACTTCTCAAATAGCATTAGCACAGGTGTATTTAAGGTAATAGGGGTGGCTGGGGCTAGCTGTCACATGGGGAAGTTGATGCAAGGTAATGGAACTTTTTAAAGATGGAAAAGGATATAAAAATATATCCGAAGCCTTGAAAATGCCAGTCAGTACTGTTCAATCACTTATTAAGAAGTGGAAAATTTGGGGATCTCTTGATACCAAGCCAAGGTCAGGTAGACCAAGAAAGATTTCAGCCACAACTGCCAGAAGAATTGTTCAGGATACAAAGAAAAACCCACAGGTAACCTCAGGAGAAATACAGGCTGTTCTGGCAAAAGACAGTGTGGTTGTTTCAAGGAGCACAATACGACGATACTTGAACAAAAATGAGCTACATGGTCGAGTTGCCAGAAAGAAGCCAATGCCACAAAAAAGCCTCATTACAATATGCCCGACGACACCTTGACACGCCTCACAGCTTCTGGCACACTGTATTTTGGAGTGACGAGACCAAAATAGAGCTTTATGGTCACAACCATAAGTGCTATGTTTGGAGAGGGGTCAACAAGTATTGTAATCCTTGAAACAATTCCATCTTTATAAAGTTCCATTACCTTGTTACGCAGGTCTTTTGACAGTTCTTTTCTGCTCCCCATGGCTCAGTATCTAGCCTGCTCAGTGCATCCACATGAGAGCTAACAAACTCATTGACTATTTATACACAGACACTAATTGCAATTTAAAAAGTCACAGGTGTGGGAAATTAAACTTCAACTGCCGTTTAAACCTGCGTGTGTCACCTTGTGTGTCGGTAACAAGGCCAAACATTCAAGGGTATGTAAACTTTTGATCAGGGCCATTTGGGTGATTTCTGTTATCGTTATGATTTAAAAAAGAGCCAGACAACTATGTGATAATAAATGGCTTCATATGATCATGATCCTTAAATAAAGGATTTTTTGCATGATCAGTCATATTTTCAAAATCAATGCCAAAATTTCACAATTTCTGCCAGGGTATGCAAATTTTGAGCACAACTGTATAGGGAGAGACTAGCAGGTAGTTGAATTTTGGAATACAATTAATTTGAATAACATTAACCTTCCTAGTCATAGATAAATGTAATGAAGCCCACCTGCTCATATCAGTCGAAACCCTTTTTATTAAAGGGTCAAAATTAACTCTAACTAAATCACACAAATTTGCTTGGAATAAAATACCCAAATACTTAATGCCCTGTTCTAGTAGGGTCGGAGACAAATAAAATATCATCTGCGTAATGCAAAAGCTTATGCGCCACACCACTCGCCACGACCCCTGGAAAATCATTCTCCTTTCTTATCGCGGCCACTAGTGGTTCCAGGGTAAAACAGAACAATAAGGGGGAAAGAGGGCAACCCTGCCGGGTGCCGCTATCCAGAGTAAAATAATCTGAAATTAATCCATTCGTTTGAACCGCCACTACCGGGTGTCTATAAAGTAACTTAATCCACCCAATAAAAGTATTCCCGAACCCATACACTTCCAAAATCCTAAAAAGATAATCCCATTCTACCATATCAAACGCCTTTTCAGCATCAAGCGAGATGGCAGCGACCGGAGTCTGATCGTTCGCCACTGCCTATATGACATTAATGAAACACCTAATGTTATCAGAAGAGTTACGGGCCCGAATAAACCCCACCTGATTTGTATAAGAGATGTCATAACTTTACTGGTTAGCCAAAATTTTTGACAATATTTTAACGTCTAGCTGGATCAGGGAAATTGGACGGTAACTCTTACACTCGCTTGGATCTTTGTCCTTTTTAAGAATCAGACTGATCTGAGCTTGTGTCATGGTTGGTGGAAGCTTTCCATTCTTTAATGATTCCATATAAACTTCTAGCAAAAGTGGAGCCAGTTCTGTGGCATAAGATCTAAAAATTTCAGCGGCAAAGCTGTCTGGCCCCGGAGTCTTTCCTGTAGGCAAGGCCTTAATTACCTTGCCAAGCTCCTCCAAGTTTATCTCAGAATCAAGAGAATTTTTTTGCTCAGCCGTCAGTTTAGGAAGTTCTAATGGTTCCACAAAGTTTCAAATATCCTCTTCAGTAGTCGAAGACATGGAACTATAAAGATCAAGAATTCTTTAAAAGCATTATTAATATCAAAGGCCAAGGTAAATATTTCACCACCAGCAGATTTCACTGAGGGAATGGTAGAAAAAGACTCTCTCGGTTTTATATATCTAGCCAGTAGTAGAGTAGTATATATATATAAAATCTATTCTAGAGTAAATCTTATGGACTGATGAAAAAAATGTATAGTCCCTCCCAGATGGGTTCAAAAGTCTCCAAATATCTGTAAGACCAAGATTTTTTACACATCCTGTTGACACTATTTATTTTCTTAATGCATGTTACTGGTCTTATTGGGAACAATTCATCCATGCATTCTATTAAGCTTAAAAGATTATTTAAACTGTAGCGCTGCCTATTTCCACCATTGAAATATGCTGCTCATAAGAACCTGGAAACAGGGTTTCCTGTGGTGTGATGTCAGAATAATTGTATCTATAGCCAATGTAAACATGAGTGTGAAACTAACATAACCCAGTGCATTTCAAACTGCACTGACATTCTAAACAGCATTTATGAGGAAAACAGGAGAAAACTGAGCCATGAACAGACATAAATTGTAAGGCTTTTCAATCTACACATCACAACCCTTACAAAAATTTACCATGAATCTACTATAGTAACACTAACTGTATCTATGGTTTATGGGCAGAAATGTGGTATATTCAGACTAAACATCAGGGGAGTAAGGGAATATCATTTTGTTACAACTATGGCAGTTAAAAGTTTCTAAATGTGTTTAGGCTACTGTTTTTGTAATTAAAAATGCATCCGCATCCCAAATCAAAATCAGTTCTTTACAGTTGAGTGGGCATTTCAATGGGACAAAATATGCAATTTTATTGGTAACTGTACTTATTTGTGCAATACAATATCACTATTATTATTCTTATTATTATTATTATTATTATTAGGTATATTTTTCATTTTATTGAAAAATAAAATGAAACACCCAACAGCACCCCACTGTCAGTGCTACCAAATCATGTGCTTGTGCCATTATCAGTAGAACTTGGTGGCACCAGTGCTTCCCCTCTCAAATGCTAGTCTGGAGCCCAGCATGGAAACCAGGAACTAATCACATCCACTCCGAGACACGGGTTCCGGTACCATAAAAACCAGGAAGTTGTCGCATTTAGATAAACAATTGTGAACATGATTTTGAGGTTGCATATTTGCTCTAAAATACTTTTTTGCTACACTGACAGTGAGGTTAATGGTTAGGGTTCAGGTTAGGGGTACACTTGATAAAATATGCATTTCTGTTGACTGTATTATGTCATTTTGGCAAATTCACAATGTAATCAGTCTGCATACTACTAGGTCAACCCAGGGCCGTAACTACCATAGACACTGAGGGGGACATGTACCCCCCAATATTCATAATAGTGGTTTACTGTTGACGCGGACTACCACCCCTGGAGTCGCGAGTTCGAATCCAGGGTGTGCTGAGTGACTCCAGCCAGGTCTCCTAAGCAACTAAATTGGCCCGGTTGCTAGGGAGTGTAGAGTCACATGGCAATTAGTGGTTCTTGATCTCAATGGAGCTCGTGGCAAGTTTTGCGTGGATCACAGATAGTAGCATGTGCCTCAACATGCTGTGAGTCTCCGCGGTGTCATGCACGACGAGCCACGTGATAAGATGCGTGGATTGATGGTCTCAGAAGCAGAGGCAACTGAAACCTGTCCTCCACCACCCAGATTGAGGTGAGTAACCGCGCCACCACGATGACCTACCCAGTAGTGGGAATTGACCATTCCAAATTGGGAGAAAAGGGGAAAAAAAATAAAAAAATCTTTTTTTAAATGTGTGGTTTACTGATATGGGTTTTCCCATGGTTGATTATTAAATGATCACAGTTGGCATTTTTTCCTGGCCAGTAATGGTGGAAATGTTTGAAGCTTTTTTGTAGCCAAGACAGTTTAAAAAACAAACATACGCTGAGAAATATTCATTGGAGTAAAAAGTGGGACAAGACAACTAGACCTGGTCTCGCTTATTTTACAGGCTGGTAATTTTAAATGTAATTTGATATTGGTTGTGTAAGCCTGGGGTTGGTTGCATAGTGTATTCTGAGAGCATAAAAGCTGCTTTGAGATGGAGAGTGGGGCAACTATCTGCAGCTCACACACACCCTCACAGCTCCCAAATTTTTTGGGCAGACTCTTATCTCTCACACATATTAAAGCTCAGCGGATGAGAGGGAACAGACATCCTTAAGGCAGAACACACATATAAATGCACAGACACACACTAGCAAGAATGTACTTCAAACAAATGGCCTGTCTAAAATCTCTGCATCCAGAGGAAGACGGTCTCAGTAAAACCTGACAAAAATAGTCTATCCAATACCTTCCCCTAACACAAACACACGTTTACTTGCCTATCTAAATGGGGAATTTGTAACATAGACTTCCATTATTTGTATATAAAGCTAATTAGCTATGCATTAGGGTTGTAATTTGTTTATTTATTTTTTATCTAAAAATGTTTTACAAAAAAGACCGTTAACATTAATGAATAAAAGAAAATTATAATTAACAGTAATAAACTGTACATGGTGATCAGCTTGAAACTAAAAAAAAAATACAAGATGCATATTTTTCTTCAATCAAACTTGATTTATACAAAGTTAGATTTTTGATTGACCAACCGTTCTAGTTTAAATTTTCCTTACTGTAGAAGGAAACGTGAAAACATGGACAAGTCACCTAAGTATGTGCATGTAGCCTACTGTTTAAACATCATTTAAAATAAATACACCTAAAAAATGTGAGTATTGGGATTTTGCTCTTAATATATTTTCAGTTCAGTGTATTTTTAATACATTCAGGCTGTTTAAATAATTTACGTTAATTTACTGTTAATGTATAACTGTTAATAATAACTTGTATAAAAAAAGATACAGATTAGAGTTTATTTAAACTTGCCGTTGTGAATCGTGGGATATTTAAGGCATTACTTTTTTATTTGAAATTAAGTCAAATAAAAACACACTGTGTGAATCCAGTTAATAACATACCTCTATAGTGGTGATTTCAGGTGAATATACCTGCACGCTTCCCCAGAGAGAACTAACATGATTATTGATCAACAATGCTTGTTGAACACACTAGCTGGGTCTCGCTTCGAAGACTGTGTGCTTCAGAGGTCGTATTTGTCAGCCGCATACATAACAGAGGCTGTCTTGTGTCGGAACGTGAATTTTGAAGCCTTAATTATTAATTAAGAATTACATACTATTTTTTTAAAACACACGGCTGCTTCAAAATTCACGTTTGAGGTATTACTGTGTGTAATTTATACCAAGTAATGTGTAACATAGACCTTATTTTACTTATAAGTTGAAAAACTCCATTATAAAAACTCATAGGAAAATGCAGAGGCAACCAATGGCGAATTAGACTTCCGGGTTTGCCAAAAATTGACATCACGGCTGAACAGCTCTATACCGCTAACTACAAAGGAGTTGTACACCTCCTACCTAGCAACAGCCTTCGAAATGAGACACTCCCACTGTCACTGTTTATGGAGTAAATGTAAAGTTTATCTATAGAGAAACTCTCCATGATTACATTGACACTTGCTTCATCTTTACAAGCTGTTCCCTATCTGTCACTCACTCAATGTTGGTGTCGATGTAGCGACACTAGGGGTCACTCTTGAGAGCCCGAGACACCTCTGGTATTTGATAAAAGGCCAATGAAAATTGGCGAGTGGTATTTGCATGCCACTCCCCCAGACATACGGGTATAAAAGGAGCTGGTATGCAACCACTCATTCAGATTTTCTCTTCGGAGCCGAACGGTCAAGCTCATTGAGCTGAATATCATTGTTCATTCACCTCTGCTGGATCTGACGGCGCATTTCAGCGGCTTCTCCCTCCTCTGCACTGGTGCACTGCAGAGAACGCCCCTGGGCGCTTCGGCAGAAAACCTAGAGAGTATATTTTCTGAAAGAGCATTTTTCCCCTCTAAAAGAGTATATTTCTCTAAAAGAACGCACACACGGAATGTCTTTTTAAAGACGCGTCTTTCTAAAGATGCCTTTCCGATTGTGTGTTATTCCTGGTTGCGGTCGTTTTCTCTCAACTTCGGATGGTCATGATTGCTGTCTTTCGTGTCTGAAGCCTCAGCTGGGCTTCCCCCTTCGGGGACGATCGCCCAGTCACAGGCCGATGCCGAAATGACGGACATGCTTTCCCGGGTGGCCGCGAGCGTCTGGCTAGAGTGGAACCCTCCGCTCTCCCCTGAACCCTCGCGGCTTGATGATTGGTTTCTGGGCTCGCGGCGCCGCTCAAAACAGCCGTGCCCCGCTCCAGTGCCATTCTTCCCGGAAGTGCATGAGGAGCTGACGAAGTCATGGGAGGCACCTTTCACTGCCTGGCCCCGACTCCACAGTTCCCCCGCTCTCACTACCCTCGATGGCGGGGCGGCCAAGGGCTATACGGCGATTCCCCCGGTGGATAAGGCGCTCGCGGTGCACTTATGCCCGCAGAGCGCCGCCACCTGACGTGGACACCCTAAGCTCCCGTCCAAGCCCTGTAGGCTCACGTCATCCCTGACGGCTAAAGCCTACAGTGCTGCTGGACAAGCCGCCTCTACCCTGCAAGCCATGGCTCTCCTGCAGGTCCACCAAGCCAAGGCACTGAAAGAACTGCATGAAGGTAGTTCCGCCCCAGATTTGATGCAGGAACTGCGCTCAGCGTCCGACCTCACCCTTCGGGCCGGCCCCGGCGTGGAGCCCACCGCAGGAAGCCGACGCCACCCGTCTCCCAGCCGCCACCAAAGAACCCACGGAGGTCCTCGAAGCGCCCCTGAGACGGGCAACCCAGGGACGAGGGAACCCACTCACGTGGAGCTGGTTGGAAGACCACTCCATCCCCCGGTGGAGGGCCGGGTGGAAAATCTTTTGTTGCCTTTTTGTTTGATTTCGCCGCACGCCCAAGTGGCTGCGGTACCCAACAGTTCAGCAAAAGAGCGGCTTCCTTCCTCCCTGGGTCACATACCCGGTGTGTATGGTCGTCACCACGACTACCGTCCATGGGCTTTTTCTTGCAGGATTGGCGATCCAGCGGTGCCCTTTCCACACCCGAGCGCCCTGCTGTGGCACACAACCACCCCCGATGTGGCAGTCACAATGGTCACAAGGAGCCAGGTAAGTGCGTCGATGTCCCTAGACTCAGCACGGCCACGACATGCTGTGGCACCTCGCACTCCGCCCCGCCGCGAGGCCCCACCTGCCGGTACGTCCGACGACGTTGTCCCCTTGGTCCCCCTCACGCGGAATTTGGACGCGTGGCTTGCGCTTTCCAATCCATTGCGGTGGCTGGTCCGGACCGGCCGACTCGGCTACGTGATTCAGTTCGCCAGGCGCCCGCCCAGGTTCAGCGGTATTCACTTCACCTTGGTCAAGGCGAAAACGCTGCCACCCTGCGCGCAGAGATCGCTACCCTCCTACGGAAGGACACGATAGAACATGTCCCTCCAGCCAAGATGAAGAAAGGGATTTACACTCCCTACTTCATCGTACCAAAAAAAGTCGGTGGGTTGTGGCCAATCTTGGACCTGCGAGTACTGAACCGGGCTTTACACAGACTCCCGTTCAAGATGCTGACGCAAAGACGCATTCTAGCGAGCATCCGGCATCAAGATTGGTTCGCGGCGGTAGACCTGAAGGATGCGTACTTCCACGTCTCGATCCTTCCTCAACACAGACCCTTCCTGCGGTTCGTGTTCGAGGGTCAGGCGTATCAGTACAAAGTCCTCCCTTTCTGACTGTCCCTGTCTCCTCGCGTCTTCACGAAGATCACAGAGGCTGCCCTTGCCCCGTTAAGGGAGGTAGGCATTCGCATTGTCAACTATCTCGATGGCTGGCTAATCCTAGCTCACTCTCGAGACGTGTTATGCACCCACAGGGACCTGGTGCTCTCGCACCTCAGCCGACTAGGGTTTCGGGTCAACTGGGAAAAGAGCAAGCTCTTCCCGGTTCAGAGCATCTCTTTTCTCGGTTTGGAGTTGGACTCAGTCTCCTTGACAGCGCGCCTTACGAACGAGCGCGCCCAGTCGGTACTGGCCTGTTTGAAGGCGTTAAAACAGGGAACAGCGGTTCCACTGAAACTTTTTCAGAGGCTCCTGGGGCATATGGCGGAGCCGAACGGTCATGCTCGGCGGAGGCCACCCCGCTAGGGTTGATGCATATGAGGCCGCTTCAGCACTGGCTCCAGACTCGAGTCCCGAGACGGGCATGGCGCCACGGGCACACTGCGTGGCCATTACGTCGGTCTGTCACCGTCTTTTCAGCCCTTGGACCGACCTCTCGTTTCTACGAGCAGGTGTTCCCCTAGAACTGGTCTCCAGGCGCATCGTGGTCATGACAGACGCCTCCAAAATGGGCTGGGGCACTGTTTGCAACAGGCACGCAGCCGTCGGCATCTGGACGGGTCCGTGACTGCATTGGCACATCAACTGCCTCGAGTTACTGGCAATTCTGCTCGCCCAGCAGAGGTTCCGGCCGTTGATCCAGGGCAAGCACGTGTTAGTTCAGACAGACAACATGGCAATGGTAGCATACGTCAACCACCAAGGTGGTCTGCGCTCTCGTTGTATGTTACAACTCACCCGCCATCTCCTCCTCTGGAGTCAGCAGCACTTCAAGTCGCTGCGAGCCACTCACATTCCGGGCAACCTCAACACTACAGCAGATGTGCTGTCACAACAGGTTAACCTCAAGGGAGAGTGGAGACTCCACCCTCAGGTGGTCCAGCTGATTTGGAGTCGATTCGGACAGGCACAGCTGCACCTGTTCGCCTCCCAAGAATCCTCCCCACTGCCCGCTCTGGTACGCCCTGACCGAGGCCCCCTCGGCATAAACGCGCTGGCACACAGCTGGCCCCCTGGCATGCACAAATATGCATTTTCCCCAGTGAGCCTACTCACACAGACCCTGTGCAAGGTCAGGGAGGACGAGGAGCAGGTCGTCCTGGTAGCACCCTACTGGCCCACCTGTGGTGGTAGACACGATCACTCAGGCTAGGGTCCCCTCTATGAGGCGCTTGTATGCCTTTAAGTGGCGTCTGTTCACTAAGTGGTGTTCTTCCCGATGGGAAGACCCCAAGAGATGTGCAGTCGGATCAGTGCTTTCCTTCCTGCAGGAGAGGTTGGAAGGGAGGCTGTCCCCTTCCACCTTGAAGGTGTACGTTGCCGCCATAGCAGCACACCACGACGCAGTCGACGGTAAGTCCTTAGGGAAGCACGACCTGATCATCAGGTTGCTGAGAGGCGCCAGGAGGCTGAATCCCTCCAGACCACGCCTCGTTCCCTCATGGGACCTCTCTGTAGTTCTTCAGGGTCTACAGAGAGCCCCCTTTGAGCCTTTGCAATCAGCCGAGCTTAAGGCACTCTCCTTGAAGACTGCCCTCCTGACTGCGCTCACTTCCATCAAGAGGGTAGGAGACCTGCAAGGGTTCTCTGTCAGCGAAACGTGCCTGGAGTTCGGTCTGGGTTACTCTCACGTGATCCTGAGACCCCGATCAGGCTATGTGCCCAAGGTTCCCACCACCCCTTTTAGGGACCAGGTGGTGAACCTGCAAGAGCTGCCCCAGGAGGAGGCAGACCCAGCCCTGTTGTTGCTGTGTCCGGTGCACGCTTTATGCATCTATTTGGATCGCACGCAGAGCTTTAGGATCTCTGAGCAGCTCTTTGTCTGCTTTGGTGCACAGTGGAAAGGAAGTGCTGTCTCCAAGCAGAGGATCGCCCACTGGCTCATTGACACCATAACTATGGCATATCATGCCCAGGACATGCCACCCCCAGTAGGGCTACGAGCCCATTCTACCAGGGGTGTAGCGGCTTCCTGGGCCCTGGCCAGGGGTGCCTCTCTAACAGACAATTGCAGAGCAGCAGGCTGGGCAACACCCAACACCTTTGCAAGGTTCTACAACCTCCGGGTGGAACCGGTTTCATCCCAGGTAGTGGCGCGCAATACAAGCGGATAAGCCCAGGATAGCCGGCCGGGTGTATCGCTTGCACATAGCACCTTCCACCTCCTTTTGAGCTGAAGACGTGCGCCATTGATTCCCAGTAGTGTTCACAAACTTTGTTCCCTGGTTGACTTCCTCCGAGCCCTGTGGCAGTCGAGTTTTCGGGGAGACTCGCTGCCGGCCCAGTACACGTGCTAAGAGTCCTGTTCTGGGGTAGGTGCTCCACATGTTGCGGTTCCCTATAAGGCTAACTCCATGCGATATATATCTTCTGCTAATTCGTTTCCCTGTTGGCAAACTGCATCTTCCTTGGGCAGAGTCCCTCTGCCCCAGTCTCCATATTTGAGGTAACTCCTCCCCCGTTGGGTAGGATCTACCTTGAAGACTCTCCACATGGTTGGAAAGACCATGTGACGTATTCTTCCACTTAAATATCCCTCCTTCTCTTTGGGCGAGGTGTGGTCTCCGCAGTGTCTTCCCCTTGGGAGGGACACCCCCCGACTAGACCTGGCGGCCCAGTCGGATAATCCCCCTTCTTTTTAGGGAGTGGAAAATGAGAAGGGGAAAAGAGGCCACCACTGAGTTAAACCTGTCTCTATCTCTTGAGTAGTCGACTTGTCCCCAAAGGGCCGTTCGACACTCATAACTATGTTGGGGGAGGTTACGTGTCGACCTGGTGTGCTGGCTACGAGGCACACAGTAGTCTGCCCACATCGACACAATGTCGAGTGAGTGACAGATAAGGAACGTCATGGATACTTGTGTAACCTCTGTTCCCTGATGGAGGGAACGAGACATTGTGTCCCTCCTGCCACAACGCTGAACTACCCGCTGAAATGGCCGGACCTTATATCGGCTCCTCAGCATAAAACCTGAATGAGTGGTTGCATACCAGCTCCTTTTATACCCGTATATCCGAGGGAGTGGCACGTAAATAACACTCGCCAATTTTCATTGGCCTTTTATCAAAGACCAGAGGTGTCTCGGGCTCCCAAGAGTGACCCCTAGTGTCACTACATCGACACAACGTCTCGTTCCCTCCATCAGGGAACGGAGGTTATACAAGTAATACTTCATAAGCGATTCATCTTAAGGAGACAGTAGTACGAAAAGTGCTGCATTACAAAGTTTCAGTTGCATCAGAATAACAATAGAGTGCAACAAGAATACAGTATATATATATACACATACATACATACACACACTGTATTATTGTTGCACATTTTCCTTTATCTGTACAATGTAGGTCATTTTGGGTTTTACTATCTACGTCGGGACATTTGGTGGGTAAAGTCTAGGCAAAACCTGACCCCTCCCCCCCCAACCCCACAAAGCATAGTCTGTTTCAGTCAACACACAAACTCTATCCACAATGAAGGGGGTACGCAATAAACACATGCAGAGCAAGCGTGCGCGCACACACAAACAAACACACACACATAGTCAATACCGATCCAGTGTTTGTGGGGACATGTTCCAGCTCCTGTGGGGAGGCCATCTGTACAGTATGCTGCTCTGATTATACAGTCACGTCTCTCTGAGCCACAGAAAGCAATAGCACACATCTCTCCCACTTCACACAATGTACCTAAAGAGTGTGGAGATCTTCTGTGAATAAGACAGCAAAAGAACTGGCAAGAAATGTTGTGAATTCTGTGAGTATGTGCGAGATGAGGTATCAGACAGAGGAACCATGAGGGAAGGGAAGACGAAGTGTGTTTATCCTGTAACACTGCATGCAAGCTGAGGGTGGGATTGGGTATTTTCCTGTATGACTGTATGCCTTTGTTTGATTGTGTTTGCATGTATGTGTGTGTGTACTGTACATATACACTACATGGCCAAAAATATGTGGACACCAACCTCTAATTAACGGATTTGGTAAGGCCCCTTAATTCCAGTGAAGACAAATCTTAATGCTACAGCATACAATGACATTCTAGAGAATTTTGTACTTCCAAACTACGTGGCAAAGGTTTTTGGAGGTCCCTATTCTGTTTCAGCATAACAATGCCCCTTTGCACAATGTGAGGTCCATAAGAAATGGTTTACCGAATCTGGTGTGGAAGAACTTGGCTGGCCTTTATAAGGTTCAGACTTCAACCCCACTGAGCACCTTTAGGGTGAAAATGCAGACTGCAAGCCAGACCACATCTCACAATAGGGCTGAATGATTTGCACAAAAAATCGAATTGCGATTATTTTGAAAAATATTGTGATTTGAACTGCAATATTGTTTCCTTTGAATCAAAATTAAGTCATGGGCAAACATGTTCTATTGCCAATAGAAATACTGTACAAGAAAGGGTTTTCACACTCGAGTCCTCTTTAAAGAACTAAATAAATAAATAAATTCTGTGAAACAGAGGGGGAAAAAACAGATTCACATCTGTTTACTGTGTACCGGTTTTGTCTACTTTAAGGTCTTAGCCTACTTTTTACCATTATTTTTTGGAACCCAATAATAAGTTAAAAAAAAAATTACGGAAATATAATGTTTTTAAAAAATATTAACGACAACAACAATAATAATTTTTTACCATGATTGTTGTGTAGTTAAAAACAGTACCATATTTTTGTAATAATTTCTCAACTTGCATGCGGCATTGCAATGCGGTCCGTTAAACCCTTAAGCCTTTAGGTGTGTTCGACTACAACTGTGCCTTGCCTTACAGATCGGAGAGATTTGCTTGTTGTAGTCAGGGGAGGAGTTAAAGGCATAGTTCACCCAAAAATTTAAATTCTCTCGTTATCTACTCACCCTCATGCCATCCCAGATGTATATGACTTTCTTTCTTCTGCAGAAACACAAACGAAGACTTTTAGAAGAATATTTCAGCTCTGTAGGTCCATACAATGCAAGTGAATGGTGGCCAGAACATTGAAGGTCCAAAAAGCACATAAAGGTAGCATAAAAGTAATACATACGACTCCAGTGGTTAAATCCATGTCTTCAGAAGTGCTATGATAGGTGTGGGTGAGAAACAGATCAATATTTAAGCCCCTTTAAACTATAAATCCTCCTCCCTGCCCAGTAGGTGGTGATATGCACAAAGAATGCAAATCAGCAAAAACAAATGAAGAAAGTGAAAGAGGAGATTTATCGTAAAAAAAGACTTAATTATTGATCTGTTTCTCACCCACACCTATCATATCGCTTCTGAAGATATGGTTTTAACCACTGGAGTCATATGGATTACTTTTATGCTGCCTTAATATGCTTTATGGACCTTCAAAGTTCTGGCCACCTTTCAGTTGCATTGTGTGGACCTACAGAGCTGAGATAAAATCTTCATTTGTGTTCAGCAGAAGTAAGAAAGTCATACACATCTGTGATGGCATGAGGGTGAGTAAATGATAAGAGAATTTTTATTTTTGGGTGAACTATCCCTTTAAAAAGAGAGCCGTCAACCCAGACGCTTTGCGCTTCCCGCCATGTACTGAACCTACACCAGTCACGGCAGATCACGCAATTGTAACTTTTTTTTTATTGCAGACAAAGAAGATGCGATAGAAATTCAGAGAGAAAACTTAATACAGTGCCTGTGTGTACAATAAGAAAGGCTGATATAAGCCTATATTATTTAAATACCAGTAAAAAGAGTCAGTATTTTTGAATCAATTAAAATTGTTTTTATTAATAAGCAGGATATATAAGATTACGATTACATGAACAGAGAATTGTACTGTTATAAAAATATGGATTTGTGAGAGTTTAGCAGAATTTAAGGAGTCAGAATAAACACCTTGGTAATGGCATTTAAGTATTTTTTACTATTTCTGTAGACTGTAGACTAATATTGAAAAAGTATTATGAGATATGGGTAGTATGTCATTCTGAACTCAGCCCATGAAACGTACGTCATTGTTGTCATTTGAGAGATCTGGCCAATCGTGAATAAGCTGCATAGTCATCAGAGCTTGTGCAGCTGCTTGGGAGCAACTGCACCGGCTGAGCCAGGTGGCTAGTCTCGACTTGCTCTCGCAGTATTTTGATGGAATACGTCATGGTGACGCGACGGTGGTGCAGACTAAAGTCAGACAAGGTTTCTAACCAACATGCACTGCTTCAAGTCAGGCGCTAATTGGTCTGCGCAGCGCTGCATGAAGTCAAACACAACTATTATTTTGGCAGAAGGTTTTATTTTGATGAAACACTGAAGTAAAACATTGTAATTGCAGAGAAATGATCTTATCCACTCTTCTGACCACAAAACCTGGTGCTATAAGGTTACTTACAATCTGGACAACTTAAAGCAGCCAAGCATTTTTGGAAATACACAAATGTGCAATTAGAGTATCTAGAGCGCTGTAAATAAAACACACTCACTCATTCATTAGCCTCACGCATGCTTCGAGTATGTGTAATACACTACAAAGAACAGAGCTGCGCACATACAGTAAAGGCAGAGAACAGCACACCGCGTGCAGACTGTTTATTTATTTAATTAAATCGTAGCCCTAGCGCTTTGATCCGATTTTATTTTGATGAATCGCTCAGCCCTATCTCACAACACTAGTGTAGAACAAATCCCCACAGACATGTTCCAACATCAAGTGAAAGGCCTTCCCAGAAGAGTTCAAGCCGTTAGGAAGGACCAACTCCTTATTAATGCCAATGGCTTTGAAATAAATTCTCTACAAGCACATATGGGTGTGGTGGTCAGGTGTTCACATACTAACTTGGCCATATAGTGCATGTGCACACACAGTTAGAAACCCCTCACTTCCGACTAGCAAAGGAAACACACACATTAACTTATGTGCACATATACAGTACACAATCACACACACACCGGTAGAAGGGAGATCCATTGTTTGGTAATGTGATTCCAGGACATGGTGATTGATTACCATGGGGATGTCCTCCGAGGTAATAAATAATAAATGTGGAGACAAAGGATGTGGCAAGCTTTAAACTCAATCCCTACTCTCTGGTTCACTCCATCCACCAGTAAAACTGCAGGTTTAAACAAGCCTCTTATTTTACTCAGACTCACTGACTGTGAAACTGTAGCAGGATTTACACAATGACCATGGAAACTATTAAAACTGACCACTAATAAAAAGACCACATTGCAGTGGCTTCTGTCAGAAATTAAACCCTTTAAAAACAAGATTATAATAATGAGCAGTTTTTCCTGAGAGGGCAAAGGGGCGAGCAAATCATTTTTGGGGGCAGTTAAGTGGTGTGCATGCTTCATTTAGCAGTTCTGTCATCACAGGCCGAGGACCCATTCAATCTTTCTCCTCTTCATTCATGCTTTTTAAAGCTACGTGCAACAGCTTAGAAAAGATCTCAGACTTAGGTTCTTTTACATGACCACTGCTATGATACAATTACCCATGCAATCTTCAGCCAAAGTGTGACTATGAGTGGAAAAGCAACATGCATATGCACTATAAATCAACATGACATCCAAATTGACTCTATTTAGGCTACCTTCAGCGGAACTCAGCCAGCTGAAAACATGTTGAAAATATACTATAAAACTATTTAGCAACACAATCTTTTACAATAAAGGCTTTTTATGACTCAACATACAATACTGTACTGAAATACTCACCCACTGACTGAAAAAAGACAACGCGGTAACAGGCACGCAAAACTTTCCTCAAGTAAACTAGATTTCATGACGGTTTAGTGTATAATAGAGTTCAATTACTCACTCTCAATAAACGTTTTAAAAAATTAAATGTAGTAATCAGAAATCACTTTATTTTCTGTATAGTTACACAGTACAGATGCAATGAAAACTCAAAGCGTCTCACGTTGAAGTCACGCAGCACGTTGAAGTCTCGCACACACATAATATGTGAAACAGGCGATAATCTTTGGATACTTTGGTGGTTTTATGTTATTTCTGTTAATGGAATTGTAAAATAGTGCAATCCTCTGAGTAGCAGGCTAGCAGCTACAAGTTTGTTTACACATAGTGGCTGCCGTCTCTTTTCATTTCTCAATGCTTTGTGCATCATATGTGTTTGACCAAATCACAGGCTGCAGTACCTCCCGCAGTTCCTTTTCTCCCAAAAAGTACCAACCCCGGAGTAGGAGCTGAAAATTAGTCTCTCTAAATGGCTTAGAGGAACTATAGTTCTTTAAGCGCGAAAGGGACGAAAAGTAGTAGTTCTGGGTAAAAGAACCTAAAACGGGCTTTAGATCCTGCAGTGTTAAAGGACCTTAAGTCAGGCAGAAGTTCTAGAACGGCTAACATCGCTAATAGTACATTTAACAGCCCCAAGCTTTAGCCACTACGCCACACCAACCCTTCAAAATAGAACGCCACAAAACCGTGAAATCCCCCATCATTTCAACCTCAACATTTCTTAAACATTCACAAGCTTGAAGCCCTGAGTTTCAATCACTGTTTTCCTTTAGGGAAACATCAAAGCTTAGACTGGCCTTTGATGTCAGTAGAGCTGAACCAAGCAGCATCCATCCCGCCAGTCCGCCCTGCATTTGTTTACAGCCCCGTCATTGGCTAATATAAAGCAGAACATGTGCGCATGTTCGCACTCTCTGCCAGTTACATGCAAAGACTAGATGAAACAAGGTTTCTGCCAAAAAGCGTTCGTCTAAAATAATGATACTCTTGTGACAGACATAGCGAGCCTGGCAGAGGCGTGGTGTTCAGCATCCGATGATTACACCGGGGGCACGGAGCTAATGACAGCTCTCTGTATGGCAGGCTTAAAAGACTACCCGTCTCCTTCAAGCCTTGTGGCTGCAGTGCAGCTCTGATACTTCAGCAACAAGCATGTGAGATAATCTATTTGGGAATGGATGGTGACCACAGGGCTGCATTTGCTTGGCTTGATCCATCCCCTCCTGGCTCTCAAGAGTCCAATAGCTTGGCCTGGAGCAGGAAATGTGTTACTTTGTGTGTGCGCATGTGTGCAAAGAGTTGCAGCAAGCATAAAGTTAATCATACACACAGCAAATCCCATCTGAGCAGAGGCCAGTGTGTGCAAACATTTCTCACTCAACATGGCCTCACAACAGTTTTTCATTTGTCAAATTCTCTTTTGCTCTCTCAGACGTTCATTATTCAGCTTTAAAGTAATAATATGATAAATGGAATGGTTTAAATATAAAATGACTACAGTACTTAAAGGGATAGTCCATCCCAAAATTTGCCCTTTTCCACCGAAATGGCGATGGTTCTTGTGCCGGGGCAATCTGAAGCCTACGTAAACCGGCCGCGCATTTCCACTGACATGAGAGCCAAACAGTGACGTAACGGGTTACGTGTTTACATGGTAGTTTTGACTACCTCAAACATAAACACAGCATCACAGTGTTTGTGTAGCCTAAAGTTTCAGCTCCTGTATTTTTTAGGACATATTTAAACATACAGAGAAATGCAATTACGCAACAAGATTGCCAGAGATGATACTATGCCCAACACAACAGGTAACGTAATTACATTATTATGTATAAACTTTTTAAAGTGGCTTATCTTGCAAAGTACTATAAACTGAAACAGTGGAATTGTTATTAACATTGGTGTAGCAGATTGTTATATTTGATTTTTGCCATAGCATTTCATATTATGTTTACGTCTTGATTGAGAATCCCACAGGTTTACATAAAAGATAACAGCAATCTGAGTGAGTAATCCCCTTACTGAACAAAACAATGCACAAAATAAGATGAAGTGTGTTAGGAAAGCTAACAAAGTTGGCAAATATAATTAATTACAGAGATCAGCTGCAGAGGACACTGGCAATTCTGTGCTTATCTCAAGCGAGACTGACTGAACTGAATGCTCTGTTTTTTTAACTGATTGGACTTTAAAGAGAGTACAGGGAGCATAAGAGACCCAAGCAAAACCGGCAGTGGAGGGAGCAACGATGTCTTGGAATCTGTGCTTGGACTATCCCTTTAAGTACTGTGGTCCAAGCACAGATTTCAAGACATCATTGCTCCCTCCACTGCCGGTTTTGCTTGGGTCTCTTATGCTCCCTGTACTCTCTTTAAAGTTTTATGATTTGGTCAATCGTCCGACTGAAGCCGGTGTGCATCATTTCTTGCCATTTCTCCTCGTAGACTTTATTTCTTTGTGACCTCTCTAGTTTATCTTGGATCTCTATAGAAGACCATTTCGAAAGTAGAGCACTCGTTTCCTCTGCGTTTGCTGAATGCTTTTGACATCTGACATATTTGTGGGTCTTTTATTGTTTCTACTGTTGTTGTTTGGACAACTACCTGGTGACGAAACATAATCACGGCCTCCGCCCCTGACGTAATCGGTTCCTGTGTAGAGACCAGAAAGCATTTGGGGCCGGTGCGGAACCAGATTTTCCACTCTAGAACGGCATTTACATCAGTGGAAACACGTGGAACAGTTTGAGAATTTGCAACGGCCCAGGAACCCGCACCTGAACCATGTGGGTGGAAAAGGGCTCCAAAATTGTCATCATTTACTCACACTCAGATTGTTCCAAACCTGTATGACTTTCCTGCCTCTGTGGAACACAAAAAGATATGTTAGGCAAAATGATAACCTCAGTCACCATTCCCCCTTCATTGTATGGAAAAATTATGCATTGAAAGTGAATGCAAAAAAAAACGTTGGAACCGGTTTGGAACAATATAAGGGTTTGTAAATAATGACATTTTCATTTTTGGCTCAACTATCCCTTTAGAAATGGTTCTAATACACACACATTCATTGAATTGCTTGTTATTTAATCGTGCTCTCCTTTGGGACAGGTACTGTCCCTCAAATCATACACATACCCCCTCTGTTCTCACAAAGGCAATGCCAGGTGGAGCTTCATGTCCAGAACAGGGTGTAAACAAGCCTTTCTTTGTGGAAGCAATTTTGAGTGCTTGTCCAACCATGCCTTATCTCTTCACGTTTGTGCTCAGTGTATTTAAACACCTGCACACCCTCTCTCGCTTATCATACCACCGGCCAGCCAGATGCTTTACATTTACTCTGCCTTTACCTAGTTTCTTTTCAACTAATGTGTAGGCACATTTCTAATCTAACCACACAGAATGTGAATATGTAATACAATACACATGCAATACACGTGTGTGTGTGTGTGTGTTTTAGAGAGGTACAGTGAGGCAGTTTGGTACCTGTATGAAAATCTATCAAAAGTTGTGAAAATGGACAGGTAATTAGGGGTACAGGTAAATGTATTTATCAAAAACCATATGACTCCTAGCTAGAAAGATGACAGACTATTTAAAAAGCTAATTTTCAACACCAATGATTTCTTGTGTATAATAAGATAAGGATAATAGAAAATCTCTCAAGTGAATCAAACTGTGAGATGCACCACTTTTAAGGTAATGAGGTTTCATCACACACCCATGGAAATCTTTCGTGACTTACTTAAATATAAAAAAATAAATTACAAAAAATTGTAATAGAAATTTGCTTAGGATTTAAGATATGTTCCCGTAAAAACCTAGATCCCTTGAGACTATGGTGGGAAATGCATCTGTATGTGTCACAACTGGTTTTTTGGTTCCCATGTCACAACATGTTGAAATGGATATAACTTTCACTTTAACATTTAAAGCTTTTAATGTAAAAAAAAAAAAAAAAAAAAAAAAAAGAGATTACTTTATGTAGAAATTAACATAAACTAAGATTAATAAATGCTGTAAAAGTGTTTTCCATACTTAGTTCTTGTTAACTATTGCGTTATCCAATGTTAACAAGCACAACCTTATTGTGTAGTAATTTTTAAAGATTTAAAATGAGGATCAGACTATTGCTTGGTATTACAATTAAGCTCTGTGCATGACCTCTTAGAAAGAATTGTAATGTAGTAACTGTAATGTAGTAAACAATTAAGGTGATTAAACAAAAGGTGTCTCTGTGTGCATGTTATCATACACAGTTTTCATATATTCATACTGAGGTGGCCTTTAGAACTCATGCTCTGTGAGTGTATTACAGCAGTGCTCTGCAACCATGCATTGGTCATGCTGCTATTGCATTAAGTCAAAAGTAGGTCTAATTCATGCTGAATGAAGGAAACAGATTTTGGGAAAGACACACCTCTTCACCATGTTCTATCTTGTCTGATTTCATTACATCCAAAACCACAGAAATGTAACTGAAATGTAATTCAGCTATCCATTTAATTAGAATTACAAAAGGTAATTCATATTCCCAAATAAATGATGCACGCTTTCATTTTTGGTTCACAACTCACCCGAGGAGACAGAGGAGGAACCCGACAGACTGGAGTTACTGGACGCTGCCATCGCGTCTAATTCACTGAATATCCTCGCTTACTGGCGTCTGTTAGGGCTTGACAGTTCTTCCATCTCAGTCTGTGTCCTCTAAGCTAACGCACTGTCTTCAGCTCTGAAGAGTTCCTGCTGAAGAGCCGATAATATCCAGCTGTGAGTGTCTGATCAGACGGGAGTCACGAGCGCTGCTGCATTTACAGTCGCGTGTGTGGCAGCAGATGAACCATATGGTGAAACTAGTTGATATAACCTCCAAATATGCGTACAGAAAATACAAGAACTTATCTACTCTTCGCCGTGATAAAATGCAAAATGCTACAAAACTTCCCGGCTGTTCCGTGTACTGGCAGTGCCAGTGGGTTTCGCCATATTTAGGGACTGGGATTTTGCTGTATCGTTTCCATGTGCCACTTTAAGGCTCGTTATAAACACTATGTGCAAGGGTGAATCCGCCTTCTTAAAGTGGAAGAGACGTCTGTACGCACATTCCTCCCTTTCTACCTGACCATGTTATGCACATGTGTGGTGCGACCATATTACAATGTTGTAGGGTACAATGGGGCAAAAGGCTTCGCGGGGTAAAAGGCTCCTTTGGTTTTATTTGATCCCAAAACACATTAAAAAAATCATCAAAATCTACCTCAGTACATTCCTAAACACCTGTTTGTCACTATGAACTGCAAAGTTTTCCTCTTCCATGAGATCATTGAGTGTAATGTCTAAAGGTTGATTTTGAGGCAAAATTATGTAATATTTATTTATTTATTTTATTTAGCATGTTTATGCAGCTAATGTATATCCTGGAAATCATCACATTTATTTTTAGACAAAATACTTATTTGTCATTTTCAATTGTGTTCAATGTGATTATATCAAAACAATTTCAATAACTGTGAAATAAGTGAAACGATAGCATTTGGGGTAAAAATGCCTCCCTGTTGCAAGGGCTAAAGACCCCTATTAAACTCATTGTTTTTTTGTTTTGTTTTTTAAGTGAGGCGAATAGATTTATTATGAAGAGTGGGCTTACATTGACTGATCCAATCACAATGAAGATTAATTTGTTTATAGAATACTTAAGATGTAATAAAATGTCAAATGTGATTGAAATTAACAAGAAATTATGCACCCTTTTCTGAAGTGGTTATTTTGAGTAAGCATTATATTAATCTGTTCCCAGAAAAATCTTCTTGTCTCAAAAGTATTTGCATAAGTTCACAAATTGTGTACTATAACGTTTGCCCCGGTATGTACACTATATCACTATAACCACCCCTAGGGGCCTTTTACCCCAAGTTAGGGAGCCTTTTACCCCAGGAGTGGCGGGCCATACTATGGGATGAATATAGTATCAAAATTATTCACAAATGCGTAAACACTTATCCATCAATTCGATAAATGTCATACATGCATTTTACTATCCACACACCAATTCCTTTCAACTTGAGTCTGTGAAATTCCGAATTAAATGAATGTGCAGCGATTTGTACAAATAGAGACATATTTGTGAATACAAATGTTCCCTTTTGTATAAATGTAACACAATTTGAATGTCTAACCAAAGTAAGACATTCCAAATTAAACATAAAATGGCCTTGTGAAGCATTGAATGTGCATTTGTGTATCAAGTGACACTTTTTGTGTCTATTCTGTTTTATTTATTTGAATTTGAGCACATCTACCCACCAATTTGGGGAAAAAAATCACAAATGTGTGTTATTAGCCTTATTCAAATGTCTTTTTACTTGTGTCTGTGTAAGATATTATTAAATGAACGTGCACCTATTTGTACAAATAGATACCTATTTGTGAATATAAATGTTTCCTTTTGAACAAATAAATCAGTTTGCGTATGTAACCAAATGAATATGTTTCAAATTAAACAAAAAATGGCCATGTGAAGCATTGAATGTGCATTTGTGGATCAAGTGACACACGTGCATTCATTGACATGTTTTTTGTGTATATTCTGTTTTATTTATTTGAATTTGAGACTTTTGTTTCGCTGTTTTTACCATGGCCAACCCACACACAAACAACTACCAATGAATAAGTCCTAAATTCATTCATAAATGTGGGCAAATCTACCCATCAATTTGGGAAAACTTAACAAATGCATGTTATTAGTCTTAAAAAAATATTTGTACTTGTGTCTGTATAATTTATTATTAAATGAATGTGCAGCTATTTGTACAAATAGAGACACATTTAAGAATATAAATGTTCCCTTTTGTACAAATAAATCACAGTTTATGGATGTAACCAACTGAAGGTGTTCCAAATGAAACACAAAATGGTCTTGTGAAGTACTGAATGTGCATTTGTGGTTCAAGTGACAGGCGTGCATTCATTGACGTCTTTTTTGTGTGTTTTGTGTTTCATTCATTTGAATTTTGAGACTTCCTTTCTGCTGGTTTTGCCTTGCAAAATCCACATGTAACTTTGTGTAATAAACGCAGCTACCACTAGACGGCGGTCTCATTTTACAGATTTACTATCAGACAGGGCATGGAGCGTTAGAGTCTGCTACTTTGATCTTAACTAAGTTTCTAGATTGAAATTCCTGTCTACAGAATGGGAAATATCTGTTTGTGTAGTTCAAGCATGAATACAATTCTTAATGTTGCAGTATCCAATAGGGCTAGGTTGAATGTCGAAACATATCGTGGCGATGGAATAACGTGTCAATCGGTATAAATGTTTCTATATTGTGGTATGCAAATATCTGTGCATGCAATGCTCCACTTGACTGAAGGTGAGACTGATAGTGAGAGACAAACAAACAAACACAGAGACAGATAAACAAACAGAATGCAGGACGAGTCCAAAACAAGTCAAATGCAGGAGGAGGAATATATTTTTCATTAAAAGATGCGGTCTGCACCTTGAATGAGAGCCCTGTTTATGACTCGTGTGTACACAGCGCGCACCTCAGCTGCAGTTAGTTACTTTCCTACTGACTGTTCTCCGGCAATCACGGAGAGAGAAGCGATCGCAATTACATCAAGAATTAATAAATAACACCTTTGTCAACAGTGCATTTATATCAAGTAGACTATATAGTTACCAAAACGGTTTCCTGTATCTAATGGAAGACAAAATCCAAAACAAAACAGTGATTGAGGACTTTGCTTCAGAATCAAAGAAAATGCTTATATTCAAAAAGAAAAGCCTATTTGTGCTTGTATTAAAAATCAATGCAGAGTAGATAAAACGGATCAAAGGTTATTTTTTTATATTTATTGATTGATAAAGTTTTTCGTTGTAATGGACATGACAGGTCTTCCATTAGGCTACATTGGGCATCATTTTAAATAAAAAAGGAACTTATTATTTTTTCATAAGTTTTTGAATCACTTCCATCAAAATGTGTAGGCTATATTCCATATCACTGACATGCACAGAACAGGGGCAGCAGGAGCACAAGCACCTGCCCCTTTCATTCACAAATCTAAAGGTGCCCTTTTGGTCATCTAGAAAAAGGGGATACATTTTAATAATTGAATTAGAATAGTTAAAAAAAACTAAATTAAAAACTCATCATAATCTCACAATAACAGTAATAGCAGTGTAGACAGATTTATTAATTATAATGGAAGTGGTCGCGTCATTTTAAGTGATATAAATTAAATAAGTCTTTTATAGAATATTGACATAAACTGAAGGAGCTGTCTGATTCAGCCAAAGCCAGTTTTTTTTTTTTTTTTTTTTTTTTTAATTAATAAGCCATTAGACTAGTAATTTTCAGAAAAAATACCATTAGGCTTCCACAATACCGCCACTCCCAATACGCATATTATACAGTCTGCGTAGGGCACCAACTCCCTAGGTGGGGCACCATCATACCCTACGGGGGCACCAGGAACCCCACTGGTTGCCCTTACTTGCATGTTATACATTATTCAAGGACCCTGTAGCATTCGTGGAACACAGTCGATCGCCTCGTGCTCGCACTTTCTCTTTGCACCGTGCACCACGTTACCAGGGTAATGCCATGGTACTGAATGATTGATCATGTTCAAATTTCATGATACTGTCATGGCACTCCAAGGTATTTTAAAAAAATACCATGGTTTTACAATGACACATGCCATAAACATGGGGTACACACAGACTATGTCTGAAAATAAATAAATAAACAAGTGTATTACCATGGTGTTTTTTTGTGAGAAATATAACAGAACAGGCTTTTATTTGTAATAAAGGAAAAATGGGAAAACATTATGTACAGTATGTACTGTATATACAAGAAAATGGTTAAATACTCAAAAGCAAAGGAATTAGTTAAATATATATTATTACTACTCATTAAAAAAAAAAAGTAAAAAAAAAAAAAAAAAAAACAGTGCCCTTTTTATCCTTCCGTCCCTGTCCCTGCTAAGGTCTGTACACGTCACTGTTCCATTTCATACATATCATTACTGACCAAAAAGTTAAATAATATTACCATATACAGCTCTGGGAAAAATTAAGAAACCACTCCAAATTTTTCTTAAATCAGCATCACAGCATGTATGGCAGCCATTCTATTCCAGTGTCTGTTGAATTCCAACACAAGCACACCTCATTCTACTTAATGAGGTACTGATTAGGCGATCACCTGAATCACATTTTATTTAATGAGGAAAAGTATGTAATAGAAGTAATAGAATGGCTGCCATGTGTCTGTGATAACCCCATGTTCCCTCTCTGTCACTCACTCGACGTTGTGTCGATGTAGTGACACTAGGGGTCACTCTTGTGAGCCCGAGACACCTCTGGTCTTTGATAAAAGGCCAATGAAAACTGGCGAGTGGTATTTGCATGCCACTCCCCCGGACATACGGGAATAAAAGGAGCTGGTATGCAACCACTCTTTCAGATTTTCTCTTCGGAGCCGAATGGTCATGCTCCCTGAGCTGAATTCCCACGACTGTTCATTCACCTCTGCTGGATCTGATGGCACATTTCAGCGGCTTCTCCCTCCTCTGCACTGGTGCACTGCAGAGAATGCCCCTGGGTGCTTCGGCAGAAATAAGAGTATATTTCTCTAAAAGAGCGGCACACACGGAACGTCTTTTTAAAGACACGTCTTTTTAAAGATGCCTTTCCTTTGTGTGTTATTCCTGGTTGCGCTCGTTATCTCTTGCCTTCTGGCGGTCACGGTCACTGTCTTTCGTGTCTGGGCACTTCTCACATGGAGACAGCATTCGTGGATGGGTCATGTACTCATTGCAAGAACATGTCCATGGTAACGATGCGGTCACGGCTTACCTTCATAAGAAAGCAAGCCATCCCAGAGGCTCCCTGCCTCGGTCCTTCTACCCACGGGTATGAGGCTAGCACTGGGGGCGATTTGGGGACCCCAATGGGACCGCCTCCGCCGGGTATCCCCCTGCGGACCTCCCATTCCCCAGCATGCTCGTCTGCCCCGATTGGGCTTCCGGATGAATCCGCCGGCTCATCTCACTACGAGTTTGACCTCTTATTTGGAGAGTGCAAAAGTGATGAGCTCTCGAGCACAGCATCAGAGAGCGGACACGTCCGGTCGGACGCGGAAGCCTCAGATGGGCTCCTCCCTTCGGGTGTGGTCACCCAGTCACAGGCTGACGCGGAGATGACGACATGCTTTCCCGGGCAGCCGTGAGCGTCGGGCAAGAGTGGAACTCTCCGCTCTCCCCTGAACCCTCGCGGCTCGATGATTGGTTCCTGGGCTCGTGGCGCCGCTCAAAGCTACGCCCCTTTCATCCCGGAAGTGCATGAAGAGCTGACAAGGTCATGGGAGGCACTTTTTACTGCCCGGTCCCGATCTTTCAGCTTCCCTGCCCTCACTACACTTGATGGTGGGGCGGCCAAGGGCTATTCAGCAATCCCCCCAGTGGATAAAGGCGCTCGCGGTGCACCTATGCCCGCAGAGCGCCGCCACCTGGCGCGGGTGCCCAAAGCTCCCGTCCAAGGCCTGTAGGTTTACATCGTCTCTGACGGCCAAGGCCTACGGTGCCGCTGGACAAGCCACCTCTGACCTGCATGTCATGGCTCTCCTGCAAGTCCGCCAAGGTGCTGAAAGAACTGCACGAGGGTAGTTCCACCCCGGGATTGATGCAGGAACTGCGCTCAGCAATCAACCTCGCTCTCCGGGCGACGAAGGTCACGGCGCAGTCTCTCGGGTGGGTGATGTCCATCTTGGTGGTCCAGAAGCGCCACCTTTGGCTCAACCTGGTTGAGATGGGAGAAGCCGACAAGGCACGGTTCCTTGCTGCCCCCATTTCCCAAGTTGGCCAGTCCGGCAACACCGAGGACTTTGCCCAGCAGTTCTCAGCAGTGAAGCAGCAGACGGAGGTTATCCGGCACATCCTGCCCCGGCGCGGCTCAAGATCCCACACCCCGTCTGCTCGTCGCCAAGGGCGTCCCCCTGCGGTGACTGCACCGGCTCTGCCACAGCCCGCCCCTGCGGCCCGGCCCCGGAGTGGAGCCCACTGCAGGAAGCAGATGCCACCTGTCTCGCGGCCGCCAAGAACCCGTGAAAGGCTTCAAAGCGCCCCTGAGACGGGCAACCCAGGGACAACGAAACCCGCTGCTCTGGAGCTGGTAAGCAGACCACTCCATCCCCCGGTCGAGGGCCGGGAGGAGAATCTTTTGTTACCTTTGCATTTAATTGCACTGCATGCCCAAGTGGCTGCAGTACCCAAGAGTTTGGCAAGAGCGGTTTCCTTGTTCCCTGGGTCATGTATCCGGTGTGTATGGCTGTCATCACGACCACCGTCCACCACTCTATTTGGCAGGTTTGGAGCTCCAGCGGCAGTCTTCCCATCCCTGAGCGCCCAGCTGTGGCACAAATCCACCCCCAATGTGACAGTCTCCACGGGTCACGAGGACAGGCCTCTTACTCCCCCGTCCCAGGCTGTTCTGGGGGTGGTCACAAGAAGCCAGGTAAGTACTTTGATTTCCCTGAACTCAGCACGGCCACGACATGGTGTTGCACCTCAAGCTCCGCCCCGCCGCGAGGCCCCACCTGCCGGTATGTCCGACGAGATTGTCCCTTTGGTCCCCCTCACGCAGAGCTTGGATGCTTGGCTTGCACTTTCCAATCCGTCGCGATGGCTGATCCAGACCATCCAACTCGGCTACGCAATTCAGTTTGCCAGGCATCAGCCCAGGTTCAGCAGTATCCACTTCACCTTGGTGAAGGATGAAAACGCTGCTACCTTGCGCGCGGAGATCGCCACCCTCCTATGGAAGGGTGCGATAGAACCTGTCCCTCCGGCCGAGATGAAGAAGGGGTTTTACAGCCCCTACTTCATCATACCAAAAAAAGGCGGTGGGTTGCGGCCAATCTTGGACCTGTGAGTACTGAACCGGGCTTTACACAGACTCCCGTTCAAGATGAACGGATACTGGTGAGCGTCTGGCATCAAGATTGGTTTGTGGCGGTAGACCTGAAGGACGCATACTTTCACATCTCGACGATTTGCTAATCCTAGCTCACTCTCGGGACATGTTGTGTGCACACAGGGACTTGGTGCTCTCACACTTCAGCTGATTAGGGCTTCGGGTCAACTGGGAAAAGAGCAAGCTCCTCTCAGTTCAGAGCATCTCTTTTCTCAGTTTGGAGTTGGACTCGGTCTCATTGACAGCGCATCTCACGAACGAGCGCACACAATCGGTGCTGACCTGTTTGAAGGCATTCAAACAGAAAACAGCTGTTCCACTGAAACTCTTTCAGAGGCTCCTGGGGCTTATGACATCCTCAGCGGTGGCCACCCCCCTCGGGTTGATGCATATGAGACCGCTTCAGCACTGGCTTCAGACTCGAGTCCCGAGATAGGCATGGCGCCGTGGGACACATGGCGCTGTTTGTCACCGTCTCTTCAGCCCTTGGTCCGACCTCTCGTTTCTACACGTAGGTGTTCCCCTAGAGCAGGTCTCCAGGCGTGTCGTGGTCACGACAGACGCCTCCAAAACAGGCTGGGTCGCTGTTTGCAATGGGCATGCAGCCGCCGGCTTATGGACATTATTATCAGGTGGTCCAGCTGATCTGGTGTCGATTCGGACAGGCACAGGTAGACCTGTTCGCCTCCCAAGAATCCTCCCACTGCCCACTCTGGTACGCCCTGACCGAGGCACCCCTCGGCATAGACGTGCTGGCACACAGCTGGCCTCCTGGCCTACGCAAATATGCGTTTCCCCCAGTGAGCCAACTTGCACAGACTCTGTGCAAGGTCAGGGAGGACGAGGAGCAAGTTGTCCTGGCAGTACCCTACTGGCCCACCCAGACGTGGTTCTCGGACCTCACGCTCCTCACAACAGCCCACCCCCCCCCGGTGAATTTCCCTTAGGAAGGACCTTCTTTCTCAGGGATGGGGCACCATCTGGCACCCATGACCAGACCTCTGGAATCTCCATGTCTGGCCCCTGGACGGGATGCGGTGGTAGACACGATCACTCAGGCTAGGGCCCCCTCTACGAGGCACCTGTATGCCTTTAAGTGGCATCTGTTCACTAAGTGGTGTTCTTCCCGACAGGAAGACCCCAAGAGATGCGCAGTCGGATCGGTGCTTTCCTTCCTGCAGGAGAGGTTGGAAGGGCGGCTGTCCCCTTCCACCTTGAAGGTGTATGTTGCTGCTATAGCAGCACATCATGACACAGTGAACGGTAAGTCCTTAGGGAAGCACGACCTGATCATCAGGTTCCTGAGAGGCGCCAGGAGGCTGAACCCCTGCAGACTGTGCCTCGTTCCCTCATGGGACCTCTCTGTAGTTCTTCAGGATCTACAGAGAGCCCCCTTTGAGCCTTTGCAGTCAGCTGAGCTTAAGGCACTCTCCTTAAAGACTGCCCTCCTGACTGCGCTCACTTCCATCAAGAGGGTAGGAGAACTGCAAGCATTCTCTGTCAGCGAAATGTGCCTGGAGTTCGGTCCGGGCTACTCTAACGTGATCTTGAGACCCCGACCGGGCTATGTGCCCAAGGTTCCCACGACCCCTTTTAGGGACCAGGTGGTGAACCTGCGAGCACTGCCCCAGGAGGAGGCAGACCCAGCCCTGTCATTGCCGTGTCCGGTGCGCACTTTACGCATCTATCTGGATCGCACACAGAGCTTTAGGATCTCTGAGCAGCTCTTTGTCTGCTTTGGTGCACAGCGGAAAGGAATCAGGGAATGGAGGTTACGCAAGTAACCATGGTGTTTATGACGTGTCATAGTAAAACCATGCTATTTTTTTAAGGTACCTTGGAGTATCATGACTGTATCATGAAATATGAACATGATCAATCATTCAGTACCATGGCATTACCCTGGTAATGTGGTGCACGGTGCGAAGGCGCGATGAGAAAGTGCGAGTGCGAGGCGATCGACTGTGTTCCACGAATGCTACAGGGTCCTTGAATAACGTAAAACATGCGAGTAAGGGCAGCCGATGGGGTTTCTGGTGCCCCCCTAGGGTATGATGGTGCCCCCCTATGGAGTTGGTGCCCTATGCAGACTGCGTAATATGTGTATAGGGAGCGGTGGTACTGTGGAAGCCTAATGGTATTTTTCTGTAAGTGACTAGTCTAATGGCTTATTAGTTTCAACAAAACCAAACTGGCTTTGGCTGAATCAGACAGCTCCTTCAGTTTATGTCAATATTCTATAAAAGACTAATTTAATTTATATCACTGTAAGCGTCGCAACCACTTCCATTATAATTAATAAATCTGTCTACACCGCAGGTGCGCAATGTCGGAAATGCGTTAGCGATCGAGTATTATTCTTTTGATGAAATTACAACACAAAACATGGAGTGGACTTTTTATCTGACCTGTTTCTCGTCTGAGGTAATGCCACTTCGATGTTCCGGGGCAAAATCAAAACTGCATTTTTTGCTTCCTTGAAGGGCACTCCTGCAGGAGGGGATGCCACTCGAAAGCTCGTTCAAAACGAAAGTGAGAAAATGAATCTTTTCTCGGTGGGGCCTTGCACAAGATAGTTAGCGAAGGGTACATTCACTCAGTAATGCCATGTTTCCTTCAGAGTACCCACTTCAAGGGCTCTGCAGTTTGGAGTGAGTATAGGGCTGTAGCACACGCTCTTAAAGGCACCTCCACTTAATTTTCATAATAACACATTATTATTGTTATTGTGAGATCATGACAAGTTTTTAATTTAGTTTTATTTAACTATTTTAATTTAATTATCACAATTTCTCCCCTTTTTCTAGATGACCAAAAGGGCACCTTTGGATTTTGAATGAAAGGTGCAGGGGCTTGCACTCCTGCCGCCCCTGTTCTGTGCATGTCAGTGATATGGAATATAGCCTACACATTTTGATGGAAGTGATTCAAAAACATATGAAAAAATAATAAGTTCCATTTTTATTTAAAATGATGCCCAATGTAGCCTAATGGAAGACCTGTCATGTCCATTACAATGGAAAACTTTATCAATAAATATATATTAAAAATAATATTTGATCCGTTTTATCTGCTCTGCATCGCTTTTCAATACAAGCACAAATAGGCTTTTCTTTTTGAATATAAGCATTTGCTTTTGTCTTCCATTAGATACTGGAAACCGTTTTGGTAACTACATAGTCTACTTAATGTAAATGCACTGTTGACAAAGGTGTTATTTATTAATTCCCAATGTAATTGCGATCGCTTATCTCTCCGTGCTTGCGGGAGAACAGTCAGAAGGAAAGCTTAAAGGTGTCAATGGTAATTAACTGCAGCTGAGGCACATGCTGTGTACATGCGTGTCATAAACAGGGCTCTCATCCAATAACGTGAGACCGCACCTTTTAATGCAAAAATATATTCCTCCTCCTGCATTTGACTTGTTTCGGACTCGTCCTGCATTCTGTTTGTTTATCTATCTCCGTGTTTGTTTGTTCGTCTCTCACTATCAGTCTCACCTTCAGTCAAGTGGAGTATTGCATGCACAGATATTTGCATACTATGATATAGAAACATTTATACCGACTGACACTTTATTCCATTGCCACGATATATATCGCCATTCCGCCCAGCCCTATTGGATACTACAACATTAAGAATTGTACTCATGCTTGAACTACACAAACAGATATTTCCCATTCTGTAGACAGGAATTTCATTCTATAAACAGCCCTCTACGATCATGTTGGAGAAAGAATCGTCATTGGCTAGTAAATTTTTGTTTTTACTTGCCAGACTTTTGACGACATGTGAGCATAATGTAACTAAAACATATATTAAGCAAACTGAGAGAGGGGGCCTCTTCATATATATCCACGCAATATAGTATATTGTAATGTTTTTTTTTTGGGGGGGTTTTTTTTGCTTTATGGTTTTAATCACATTTTAGCTTTTTAAAAATGTACAAATTTCACATTCTATCAATTAATATGATGTCATGAAATCGCATTTTTAATAATGATACAAGCTGTTGTCACTGTTTGAAATTTCGTACACATTTTTAACAAAACAATTCACAAGGTAGGAACCTAATTATGAAAATTAGGGGTCACGATTGTGAAATTTGGCTGACAATTAATTGTCAAACAAATAATTGCGATTATGATGATTAATTGTCTGTTTTAGGTGTTTCAGGAATATGACGATTAATTACCATACAAACTCACTTTGTATGGTAATTTATAACTGGGCTTCATGCACAAAACAAAGTCATTTATACAAATTTAGCTTGGGTCATATAATAAAATAAGGGTATATGATTTCCTTTTCAGGCTTCAAAAACGTATGAATGACAGTCAAATATAAAAGTATACAATTTTAAATAATTAAAATAATATTTTAATGATCAAAATATGTCTAAATAACTAAAATATATCTCTCTTATTTGTCCGATTTACTTTTGATCCATTGGACTTTTTCAATGTTTTGTTTTGTTTTTCTTCTTTTGTAACCCAGCCAAACTGTATAGCTATTATATTATATTATATTATATTATATTATATTATATTATATTATATTATATTATATTATGCAATAGTAAAATATTTCTGCCTTAAATTCTTCACTTTCACACATTATTTTAAGGCTCTCTGTTTAATTCACAAGCCCTTATTTCTCATGAAGTATAGACATATAGCATTTTATCATCTCCACAGAAATAGTGCAGGGCATCTCACTGCGTGTTATTAACTCTGTGTGAATAAACCCACAATGACCACGGACATTTGCCATTACATGGCCATTAAGTGAAACTGGAGCGCTTTGCGTTCACAAAATGAATATGTTTATACCTTGTTTATATTTTCGCGGGAGTTTGGTGCAAGCCTCTGTAGATGGCGTGCACATCAGAGTGCTTGAGAAGTGGTTCATCTTCACAGGCTCTCAAGAGAGTTGCTCTTGTGATGTCTGCGGTGCGGTTCCCTGAGATGCTCGGAGTTCAACTGAATGAGAACAAGAACAAACCGCATTATAGCGACCACGAGGAGTTTACCCCATGTGACTCTACCCTCTCTAGCAACCGGGCCAATTTGGTTGCTTAGGAGACCTGGCTGGAGTCACTCAGCAAGCCCTGGCATTCAAAATAGCGAACTCCACGTGTGGTAGGAGGCTGAATCCAGCTTCTTAATCAACTGCTTTTTATTCAGTAAAAGGGCCTCATGCTTCAACACAACACAACTCTATCACTGGCGAGTGAAATGTTAATATTTACTTGCCAGTGGCTAATAACAGACATTTTTTTGGTTGCATAGTGTGACATTTACTTGCATATGTGAGTGATTTACTCGCAATGTAGAGGGCTGATAAACGTAGTTAAAATTTAAGTAGCAGACTCAAACGCTGACCTGGAACAAAGACCCAGTGAGCCAGGTGTTGAAATCCTGTTAGCTAAAAGCTACTAACATGTCACACAAACGTATTGTCACCAGGACTTACGCTCTAAAATGGGCTTTTTTTGCCTTTTTCAATGTGACAGGACATTATCCTTGGTTATATATGAGAAAAATTGAGACAAACCTTTGATTCTTTCTGCTGATCTCAGACACTGTTTGTTTGAAGTGGCGCTTGTAAACAGCGCATGCCTAGTGACCTTGTGAATAAGTCCACTCCGCCTGATGGTACATCTGTAAAATGACACTGCCGTCTAGTGGTAGCTGCTTTTATTACACAAAGTTACGTGTGGATTGTGCAAGGCAAAACCAGCGGAAAGGAAGTCTCAAAATTCTAATGAATGAAACATAAATGCACAAAAAGGCAGGGGGGCCTGGGTAGCTCAGTGGTAAAGACGCTGGGCCCAGGGCATGCTGAGTGACTCCAGCCAGGTCTCCTAAGCAACCAAATTGGCCCGGTTGCTAGGGAGGGTAGAATCACATGGGGTAACCTCCTCGTGATCGCTATAATGTGGTTCGTTCTCGGTGGGGCGCATGGTGAGTTGAGCGTGGTTGCCGCGGTGGATGGCGTGAAGCCTCCACACGTGCTATGTCTCCGTGGCAACGCGCTCAACAAGCCACGTGATAGGATGCATGGGTTGACGATCTCAGACGCGGAGGCAACTGGGATTCGTCCTCCACCACCCGGACTGAGGCGAATCACTACGCGACCACAAGGACTTAAAAGCACATTGGGAATTGGGCATTCCAAATTGGGAGAAAAAGGATAGAAAAAAAATGCACAAAAAGGCGTCAATGAATGCACGCGGGTCACTTGATCCACAAATGCACATTCAGTGCTTCACAAGGCCCTTCTGTGTTTCATTTTGGAACATCTTCCTTTGGTAAGACAGGCAAATTGTGTTACATTTATACAAAAGGGAACATTTGTATTCACAAATATGTCTCTATTTGTACAAATCGCTGCACATTGATTTAATTCGGAATTTCACAGACACAAGTTGAAAGGCATTTGTGTGTGGATAATAAGATGCATGTATGACATTTATCGAATTGATGCATGTTTACGCATTTGTGAATAATTTTGATACTACATTCATCCCATATACTGCCCCGTTGTACGCTATGCCACAGTGTGCTTTTCAAAACTGTTCAAAGTTCAGGCTGTGACATGTTCAATGTTTGGTTCATTTGAATAATTGACAATTAACGAGTCTTGTGGCATGGTAAGCCCATAACTTTCATTCTCATAATTTCCAGCATAAAATCTATAAAAAATATAATTAAGCAATATTACACTATAATTCAACAATATTACAAGCAAGAGCAAGAGTGCTGTTGTTGTCCTATTTATCAGCAGGTAATCAAAGCATGTTGATAACAAGACCAACAGCATGACTGTGAGTGTGATATTGCTTTTATACAACAGTTCTACAAACAAGTAAATAATATTAAATAACACAATTTCTGACCAAAAAAATTGGCCATTTTGGTAATTTCTTCTCCACAAGCGAAAATAGTTCAAAAAGAAGTCAAAGCATCTAGCTCTCTGCCCTGCTCTCATACTCTTGCTGTATCCAAGTATGCACATATCTCAACTATATAGTATGCCAATGCAGTAGGGTGTCCTAAAAAATTAGATGAGTAGAGTAGTAAAAGAGTAGTCGACATATACTACTCAAGACCGCATCCACTGGAGACTGTACTATAATTGCACGGGAGCTGAGGACATTTCACATTCAAAATACTTCATTTAAAAAAATGGCGGAACACCACAAGTCGGGTCACTCTTTAATCTAAGTTTTAGACTGAATCATTTATTTTTAAAAATCGTTATTGTTTCGGTGGGTTATTTAACAAATCACTTGAGTCAATGACTGAATGACTCACTCTTAACATAAAAGAGGTTCATTTGTCGCCACCAACTGGTGTACATATGTAATCTCCAGAAATGAAATCAAAATGAACGATGAATCAAAGTCCCCACCACCGCCACCATTTGGAAAGCAATGAACGCAGAGGGGTGGTAAATAGTGTAGCGTCTCAGTGCTTTTGGACTGTTTGGGTGTTTCTCAGTGTGGGGGTTCTTATGTGTTCTCTCGTTCAGGTGGGCTCATCTGACGTCATCATCCATCAAACATTATAAAAAGGCTTTACATAAATTGACATGTTATACAAGTCAAACCAAAGAAAATGAGCAGCTTCAATAAGAAATGTCAAATAAAAAAATTATAAAATAAACACACACACACACATACACACACACACACACACACACACACACACACACAAGGGATTAATCCTCAAAGAAGACTTTTAAAAAATGATGTAATTTAAGGGCATTTTTGTTACGTATACATTTAAGTGATTTATAAAAGACCGTCAACTCATTTTGAAAAGCCAAGATAAGTGCATGATTTTTAAAACCCATCCAGTTTTGTATATAGTATTTGGCCAAAATCACAATAGTATTGACCACAAATTTAACTTTAGGGTTCCCTATAGAAAACCCATATTGTATGCTTTTGTTGTCCAAGCTAGGTACTGTATACTTCAATAATATCCAGTTATAAAGATCAACCCAAAAATGTCTGGAAAAACTGCATGAATATAATAAATTCCCCAAAGATTCTATATCTTTTTCACAGAATGTACACTTGTTACAGTCCATGATAGATCTGTTTCTCAGAAACCCATTACATGGATAAATGTCATTAATTATTTTGAAATGAAGTTCTTTTGCCTTTGGTAAAATAGGCCTTTTGTCCCCACCTCCTCTTTTGTACACTCCAAAACAACACTTCTCTTTTTAACTTTAAGTAGAAAACATTCTTAAGTCAACAAAGCTCTTAGCACTTTGTTATTACAGATTTTCTCTACAAAACTGATGCCAAAAATAGTTTAACTTACCAACCTTGGTATCACAGGAGAGTAAAGCAAAGTGCCTTGAATCAGCTGAACCATACCAAATGGAACTGCTTTAATCAAAGACAGATATGTCTTTTGACTACAAGTGATATTGTACTTCTTACAGAAATCAGTGTATGTCAGGAAGTAACAGCAACAACGTGACTTTAACAACTTAATTATTTACAGTCCAAATTCATATACCGATGTAAACGATTTCTTGAGTTCTGACAGGCATCAAGGTAACTCGATCAGGGAAACGAAAGGTGTTTTAATAAGTTTGGTAGTGACTCTAAACAGTGGTGTATCAGAAATTACCATTGATGTACAATGCATTGTTTCATTTGCTTCACTCAAATGTTTTTACATATGTCACACTTTTAAGTTAATTTCTATATTGGCTCAGTTTTGCAATGATCGACTGACTTAGAAGTTTTGTTGTTGCTTTAAAACTATCGAGTATTTCTAATATAATATTTGGGGCTTGTACAGACTGGCAGCAGAATAGCAGCAGCAGGTAGTAATAAGAGCCTTTTAATATAATGCTTGACCATTTATCCCCATGTCATATTCTTTTCTGTGTTTTGTTGAAGCTTGATAATGCTGAAGGAAACACTGAGGCTACTGTTTCTCTGGGTTGTGCTGGAATCGGTCAGCTCCCTTGGCTGTTCTTCATTCTTCTGCCGGAGGTCGCACCGTGTGATGAGCGGTTCAGATGGTCCTGATCTGGAGAAAGGCAGGATAGAAGAATGTATGCTTTCAGTGCACATGCAATGACATCACAGTTCTTCACGAAACAACACTGCTAAATAGGACATAAGTAAATCTATCATAAAATTTGAGAATTTTATTCAAAAGTTATTTTTTTGTAATGCACAGAGTGGATGTTTTGATAAAAAAAAAAAAAGGTTGAAATAGAGTTGATATCCCATATGGACTTTAAAGTAGTTACGTATTAATTGATTTATTAGCCTGGCTGATTGATCAACCAGAATATGATCATTTTAAAATGATTCGCATCACGCTACAGCTAAGCTCACTATAGCTGATTAAGAGAAGTGGTATTTTCTCCATGTTTCATTTCTTGTTGAATATAAACCTAACAGACATCTCAGATCACTAGGATCTAAGTCAGTTAGAAATACCAAGGATTCACTCAAAACAAGGAGAGACTGCGTTTAGATATTATGCAACCTGCAGCTGGAGCCAGCTTCCAGAAGAGGTCAGATGTGCTCCAACAGTGGCCACATTCAAGTCCAAACTGAAAACACATTTGTTTAACTGTGCATTTATTCACTGAGCACTGTGCTGCACTTACTGATTGCACTGCATCATTTTATTTCTGTATTCCTTTTCTTTTTTATTCATTTTAATAATTTTTACTTTTTTAAATTTGTTTGATTTTGAAATGATCTTATGAATCTTATATATATTTTTTTATAATTTTTATGTAAAGCACTTTGAATTGCCATTGTGTATGAAATGTGCTATATAAATAATATTGCCTTGCCTTGCTTTGTTTCAGTTCTATAATTTAATAACAGCATTGTCAATGGACAATGCACATTTTCTGTTAAAATTGTTATTTTTATTGAATTTTGTGTAAATAGTATGTCAAATAAACTTTCAGGTGAGTCTCACGAAAATATGTCCATATCACATTTCACCCCCAGTTATTTTTCTTATTATTTCTATTATATCTCATTAGACTCTTGTTACAGAAATACAGTATTTGATAGTATTATATTTTAAAAATATACACTTACACACTTTTTTTTTAAATATATATATTTGAATCAGCACATATTAAAGGCAGTACGATACCATCATGTTGTATTAATCCTTTACAACTTAAATAATATATGGGGAAAAAAAACCTTAATGGTCCTAAAAAATAAGTAAGCTTTATTTTCTAATTTCTCATAAAATTTTGGGAAGAAACACCCTGCTCTTTAGGTATCGCTTTGGCCATTGAAAAGTTGTCAGCAAATTAAAAGAATAGTTCACCCAAAAATGAAAACTATGTCACAAATTACCAGTATGACTTTTTTTTTTATTAATTTCCTGGTCCATGTATTAAATACAATGCCAGTTGATGGTGACCCACTTTAAAGCTTAAAAACGAACCCAAGCCACACATATAAAACTAAATATTTTTTCTGTATATTTTTTAAATTAATTATGAATCATTCTAAAAGGATCAAATCTTGACCAAAATTTCAGATTTTATATTGCTTCGTAATCGTTAGATAAAGAATCGAATATAATTGAATCGTTGTCAGCGCAAATATTTACACACTAGTTAGTACTGTAACAAGATGAGGGTGTGTAAATTGTGTCAGAATTATTATTTTTGGGCCAACTATTTCTTGAAAGCCACGGTCATCATTTCCTGCCTGTATGTATACTAATACAGATTCTTTGATCTCTGTTGTGGGTATGCAGCCAAAAAAACTGAGTTTGGTGGGTCTCCTCTCTGGTACCAATGTCAAGAGTTACACAGGATACCTCACTGTGAACAAGGCCTACAACAGTAACCTTTTCTTCTGGGTCTTACCTGGATAGGTAACATGCTGACGATTTACATACACACACTTTGTTTTACTGTGAAGTTGCCTGTTCCAACAGCACTTTAGATAAGACAAGTCTGCTGACTGCAACTTCAGTGTCAGCTGGCAATACATGATTCAGGAGTATTTTTAGAGGTCATTCGCCAAAAAATACACAATTTACAGCATTTTTCAGGTTTAAAACAAAGTTCTTTCCTGAGATTGTATTGCCTTTTTCTGCTAGGTATGCTTTTATAGTAGGTATATTTTAGGGGGCTGGTGTGCTGTTGACTGCACGCTCATTTATTGTAGCATGTTTTGTGTTAAGGAGAGACCAGAGACTGCTCCAGTGCTGCTATGGCTGCAGGAAGGACCTGGGGGAACCTCTATGTTTGTCCTGTTTGTGGAGCACAGCCCATATTTTGTGCATAAGAACCTCACATGTGAGTACAAACTTGCAATGTTGATGAACATTAGCATTTTGTTACACTCTCTTTTGTGCACTTTATAATCTTGTCAGCAAATATTGTCATGTAATTATTAATCAATGTGTTTTTTTCCTTATTCTCTTTCTGTTGTCAGGATGAAACGTGCACATAGGAATTTTGCTCTTATGCTGTCAAACCATTGTTTCCTTTAATGGGATATTTCACCCAAAAAAAGAAAAATCTCTCATCATTTACTCACCCTCATGCCTTCCATCATGTATGACTTTCTTTCTTCTGCTGAACACAAACAAAGATTTTTAGAAGAGTATCTCCATTCTGTAGGTTCATACAGTGAAAGTGAATGGTGACCAAAACTTTGAAGCTTTAAAAACCACATAAAGGCAGCATAAAAGTAATCCACAAGACTCCAGTAGTTAAATCCATACCTTCAGAAGAGATATGATAGGTGTAGGTGAGAAACAGATCAATATTTAAGCTATTTTTTTTTTTTTTTTACTATAAATCTCCACTTTCACCTTCACATTGTTCTTCTTTTGTTTTTGGTGATTCACATTCTTCATGCATATCGCCACCTACTGGGCAGGGATGAGATTTTAAAGTAAAAAAAGGACTTCACTATTTCTTTGTTTCACCCATTCTTTATATGAATGTTTGGTTTTAGATTTTTTTTTTAATTATACAATTTATTTAATTAATTAAATATATTTAATTACATTTAAAAGTGCTATTTTGTATTTATAAGATTGACAACAAGCATTTGAAATTGGTACTGCAGTCCAAATTCAAAGTATTGAAGAGTTGTCTGCCCCGCCCCAGACTCGAAGCTCATGCGGGTTGCCAGAATGTTGACACGCAAATTAGCCAACTCAGCATCCGTTTTAAAGGATTTCTGGGCTTAAAGCTGTCTCCATCTTCCAAAGGCATCTCCAATATTTATCCTTGTTTTACTACGCCTCTGTCATGGTGGTTTTTAGATGGATGGCGAGGCTTTTTAGGTTGGGTGGAATCTGTTATCTCTGATCCAGTTCATTTGCTGGCTTCCATGGCTGCAGCACGCAGTGTTGTTTGCCTGCAAACTTGTTCAAATCTGGCAACGATGTCGAAATACTATTCGTGAGTGGGCAGTGGGCGGGATCACACAGGCCAAAACATAAACAGAAATTCCAGCCTGGAATGGAAACTTCAAAGTAGAATATACTGGCTGTAGCATTGTTATCAGAGAAGCCAGTATTTCAACTTAGCACGTTTCCTAATTCTCTAATTCCTAATTCTCATTTTATGATTTAGTACAGTAAAAATATTACATATAGCACCTTTAATCAAAGCTAGCTCTGCATTAATCAGTATTTGCAAATGTGCTTGAAAATATTGGAATGTTTGCGATAGCTCAATACCAGCTGTGGGGTTTTGTTGCAGACCTCGAATATTTGTTTGTGAGCAGAAATTATGTAGTGAGGGCTTGGCCTACAGAACGTCACATGCCAGATAATAATGAGTTACAGAAATGCCTTGTTCCATGTGCAGACATTTACAAACCCAGTCTCTCTGTTTTAGATGCTGGGAGGTCAGACCAGCCTCGTAGATGAACTGCAGAGGCAGTATGTGAAGATGCAGACAGATGCAGGAGTCAGACTCATACAGGAGCAGAGATGGGTGGAAACAGGTGAGCTGCATGATCCACCACATGGCCAACAGTTTGTAAACACCTCCTGCTTAGTAACAGGTTTTCTAGACCCCTTAATTCCAGTGAAGACAAATCTAAATTCTATGGCATACAATGACATTTCTACAGAATTGTGTGCTTTCAACTTTTTGCCAGCAGTTTGTGGAGGCCCTTTTTTTTTGTTCTAGAATGATAATGCTGCTGTGCACAAAGTGAGATCCAAAAATAAATTGTTTAATGAGTCCGTTATGGAAGAACTTGACTGGTCTGCACAAAGCCCAGACCTGAGCACCTTTGGGATGAATTGAAATGCTGATTGCGAGCCAGACTACATCGCCCAACATCAGTGCCTAACCTATACTGACTGATGCTCTTGTGTCTTAATGGGAACAAATCCAACATGTTCCAACATCTAGTGGAAAGCCTTCCCAGAAGTGTTAAAGAGGATCATCTACATATTAATTGCAATAGTTTTGTAATGAAATGCTCAAGCACATATGGGTGTGGTGTTTGGGTTTCCACATACTTTTGGCCATATAGTGAATCTCAGAACATATTGGATCGCTGTTACTTTTTATTATCAGTGATGATTGATGTGGTGTTATAGGATCTGTTTGTATTATTGTAAATTATCTAATCTTTCTCTCTTTTTGTTAGGTTTTTGAAAGCTTACTGAATGGTGATGTGGTTCCTTATCCCTCCTTCTTCCAAAATGCCACTGGTTGCACAAACTACTTAAACTACGTGCAGTGTCAGGTATCAGGAGACCCACACATTTCAGTTTAGGCACTTTTCTTAAGCAAACACATGGAAATCTAGGGATGTAAACGGTTAACCGGTTAACCGATTGACCGGCATTAACAATTTGTTTGACTAATACTATTGGTTAAAAATTAAACAACAGAGAGGCAATTTGATGGGGTAATCAGGTAGGGCATGTTATGTACATATGAGAGCGCTGTTAAGAAGTAAACCACTGTCTTCCTGAAGCTGAGAGGAAGACTGAGAGGAAATATGTAGCATGCGGTGTGATGTGGTACCATTTCGTCCGTGAAGACAATGTGTTCCAATGCAAATAGTAGTTTAGTAGTAGCACAATACAATGCAGTACCATTTAAAAAACAAACATCTGCAAGTCTCGACATCTAAGAGCATATGTTTGCAGCCCTAGTTGCACGGGAGACTGGAGTGCGATGCGCAGCGGGGCGTCAGTGCTTTCGGAGTGGGTTTCAATTTAGATTTAGATTGCTCAGCAGCATCATCTTTGGGTAGGTTAAAACTGTTTTTACTCTCCATTGTAATGTTAGTTATCACCTCGTAGGTTAAATTGGCGTGCAAGCGATCGATTCAAAATATATTTTTACAAAATATAAGAAGGAAATATTAGGTTGTTCATTCGCACATCTGCCATGTGAGCATGTTTTGTTTCAGCCAGTAGGCCTGTAGAGCTTTGTCATGCCTGTTTGGTCACTTTGGTTTAATTCATGGCTTATCGGTTAACCGGTTAATAACAGGTTAAAATTCGTAGTTAGTCGGTTAAAATAATTTGCCAAAATTTGCATCCCTGTGGAAATCCCATTCTCTTCTTCTGCATTCAGTCTGTATACACAATATTCGAATGCATAGGGTCATATTCTGTGTTTTTCTCTTAACAGGAACCTTCTGATCAGGAGTATTTTTCTGCATTTGTGAATCTAGCAGACGTTCAACATTCCATCCGTGTTGGGAATTTGACATTCCATGATGGCTATGAGGTTGAGAAGCATCTGCTTCAGGATGTCATCAAGGCCTGGTTAGGTGTTCTCATGGACAACTATAGGGTGAGGGAACATTTTTGTTAATTTCTTGACTTTTAATTAAACAATTACACAGTATGATACAACTGCTTGTGTGTGGGTTACTTAAATTACTTGTCTTTAAGAAACTATTTTTAATTTTTTTAAATGACCCCATGAGATATTTGGTGTTTTTTGACTTTTGACTGAGGTTTGAGGCCATCTCAAGTTGACAAAGTTGACACAATATATATTTTCAGCTGTACACATTTTCAGATATACACATTTAAAATTGACAGTCTTACTCTTCAGAAGAAAATGGACCAAAAGTATTGATGATTTATCTTCAAATTCTGGGATGTATAAATTGTCATTATTTTTTTGGTCCAGTAAAATGCTCTTTAGAATAAGAATGCCCCTTCCCAAAAAGAAAATTTGTGTTCATAAAACCATTTCATGGGGTCTTTAAATCAGGATTGTGATCTCAGTAACTGTCCTTTTCATGGCTAGCTCCCACCCTGGATGAAATGGTGTTTTTTTGTGTGTGTGTGCGTGTGCGTGTGCTCACATGTGTTGATCTAAAGTGAGCAGCTTGATGTCATTGTTGCTGCCCCTCTGACTGAGCATTTCCTGCCCACTGTTAGCTGGTCTAAAACAGACGAGTATAAAAAAGCAGAGCGCTTCCCCTGGAAGGTCCAGCCCAGTGATACTGAAGTGGCAGTTTATGTACGGCAAGTGGGAGAGTTCTTTCAGGTGAGCGTTTGCAGTAGTGATAGACACATATATATTAGCCAGGCTGATTAATCACAATATTAACATTTTTAGATTATCGGCATCCGCCGATTAACAGAAGTGGTCACTCTGTCTGGTCTCAGTTACAAATTTTACCACAGCCTTGTCTACAGATCAGTAAAACAAAAACATATTGTCTATAGAATGTATTTAGTGAATTGAGTAAATAAACACTAATTTTACACATTTGCTATCATTTAATTGTATTGGCATAAAAAAAAAAGAGTTTGCAGAAGAAAATGTATGACACTGCAGATAGTCAGGGTTTAATATAGCCAGGGTTGTGTTACAGCAACAGCTCATTCATAGCATATTCCTCTTGGTTTTCTCCTATTTAGGTCATTGCCAGGGGAGGCGGGCACATTTTGCCTTATGACCAACCAAAGAGATCATTCGACATGATTGATAGATTCCTTTCACCTGATGGATTTTCATCAACCTGATACACTAAGATCAGATAAGATTTAAAGTGACCACTGAGTGAATTTGTGTTCAGTTGTGCAACACATTTGGATGGAAGAGTTGTGTGATGTTACTTAGAAAAGGTAACGGTTAATTGATTGGGATATGTTTAAGAGAAGGGGTTATGTTTTTATTGTTCATGATCTGTTTTTGATTAACGTATGATTTGAGTACATTTTTATTTTGATCTGGTGGTCATTTTTATATTTTGATAACTGTTCATATTTTCATCTATTTAGTGTGATCACGACTTTAAGTTGATATCATCCAGCCATACATGCATGTGGAATAATACTTATTGGGAGGGGTACGAAAAATTCTGTAAAAAAAATTTGAATCTTTAAAGTAGCACAATATACCATAAAATTTACACATACAGGTGCATCTCAATAAATTAGAATGTCGTGGAAAAGTATTAAATAAATTCAGTGCACACAGACTGAAGTAGTTTAAGTCTTTGGTTCTTTTAATTGTGATGATTTTGGCTCACATTTAACAAAAACCCACCAATTCACTATCTCAAAAAATTAGAATATGGTGAAATGCCAATCAGCTAATCAACTCAAAACACCTGCAAAGGTTTCCTGAGCCTTCAAAATGGTCTCTCAGTTTGGTTCACTAGGCTACACAATCATGGGGAAGACTGCTGATCTGACAGTTGTCCAGAAGACAATCATTGACACCCTTCACAAGGAGGGTAAGCCACAAACATTCATTGCCAAAGAAGCTGGCTGTTCACAGAGTGCTGTATCCAAGCATGTTAACAGAAAGTTGAGTGGAAGGAAAAAGTGTGGAAGAAAAAGATGCACAACCAACTGAGAGAACCACAGCCTTATGAGAATTGCCAAGCAAAATCGATTCAAGAATTTGGGTGAACTTCACAAGGAATGGACTGAGGCTGGGGTCAAGGCATCAAGAGCCACCACACACAGACATGTCAAGGAATTTGGCTACAGTTGTCGTATTCCTCTTGTTAAGCCACTCCTGAACCACAGACAACGTCAGAGGCGTCTTACCTGGGCTAAGGAGAAGAAGAACTGGACTGTTGCCCAGTGGTCCAAAGTCCTCTTTCAGATGAGAGCAAGTTTTGTATTTCATTTGGAAACCAAGGTCCTAGATTCTGGAGGAAGGGTGGAGAAGCTCATAGCCCAAGTTGCTTGAAGTCCAGTGTTAAGTTTCCACAGTCTGTGATGATTTGGGGTGCAATGTCATCTGCTGGTGTTGGTCCATTGTGTTTTTTTGAAAACCAAAGTCACTGCACCCGTTTACCAAGAAATTTTGGAGCACTTCATGCTTCCTTCTGCTGACCAGCTTTTTAAAGATGCTGATTTCATTTTCCAGCAGGATTTGGCACCTGCCCACACTGCCAAAAGCACCAAAAGTTGGTTAAATGACCATGGTGTTGGTGTGCTTGACTGGCCAGCAAACTCACCAGACCTGAACCCCATAGAGAATCTATGGGGTATTGTCAAGAGGAAAATGAGAAACAAGAGACCAAAAAATGCAGATGAGCTGAAGGCCACTGTCAAAGAAACCTGGGCTTCCATACCACCTCAGCAGTGCCACAAACTGATCACCTCCATGCCACACCGAATTGAGGCAGTAATTAAAGCAAAAGGAGCCCCTACCAAGTATTGAGTACATATACAGTAAATGAACATACTTTCCAGAAGGCCAACAATTCACTAAAAAAAATTTTTTTATTGGTCTTATGATGTATTCTAATTTTGTGAGATCGTGAATTGGTGGGTTTGTTAAATGTGATCCAAAGTCATCACAATTAAAAGAACCAAAGACTTAAACTACTTCAGTCTGTGTGCATTGAATTTATTTAATACACAAGTTTCACAATTTGAGTTGAATTACTGAAATAAATGAACTTTTCCACGACATTCTAATTTATTGAGATGCACCTGTATTTTATCTTGTGAGTGTCTTTTCCTGAATTTCCTCTGTCATTTGTTGCCTTGTGTTTTTGGCAGATTTTCCATTGTGTCCTGCAGGGGGAGACAGCTGGCTGTTTTAAAAAAAAAAAAAAAAAAGCCAACTTCTGACACTGCACCAAAGATTAGTGGCCATGGACCAAATATGCATGCAGGTCTAGAACTGTATTCTCTAAATACTTTTAAACTATGAGGAAAAATGGCTTTGGAAAAGGAGAAAACCTTCAAAATGTGAAATTCAAAGCCAAAGTTGTTGAATGAGCAAAGGTGTGCCAAATGAAAACACTTAAGTGTCTTTAAGTGAGAGAAGTGCTGTTAAGGATTTCTAGTTAAAAAAAAAAAACGTAACAAACAGCCCACCACAAGCCTCATCTCTAAACTTCCAATTTTTGATTGATGTGGGTTTGGAAAGGAAGTGACTTGATAATGGAAGGGCATTTATAGTTCACCCAAAAATGACCTTTACTCACCCTCATGCCATCCCAGATGTGTATGACTTTCTTGCTGAACACAAAGATTTTTAGAAAAATATTTCAGCTCTGTAGGTCCATACAATGCAAGTGAAAAGTGTCTAAAACTTTGAAGCTCCAAAAAACACAAAGGCAGTATAAAAGTAATCCATATGATCCGAGTGGTTTAATCCATGTCTTCTTAAGCAATCTAATTTATTTTGGGTGAGAACAGACCAAAATATAACTCCTTTTCACTTTACATCTTGTTGTTGCAGTCTCTAGGCACGATCATGATTTCAAGCTTGATTACATTTCCTAGCATTTGACGCATATGCAGAGCGCTAGATGGCGCTACAGGAAGTATAATCATGCTTGAAATCATGATCACCAAGAAGAATGCTGTCAAGATGTACAGTGAAAAATAAGTTATATTTTGGTTTGTTTTCGATTGCTTCAGAGACATTGATTAAACCACTGGAGTCCGAAGAATTACTTTTAGGCTGCCTTTATGTGCTTTTTTGGAGATTTTGGAGTTCTCAAGACATCACTAAGAGAAAGTAAAAACAAGAAAGCTAGAACAAAAATACAACTACAAAAAACTCATGAAGTTACTGTAGAAAGCATGAACTGCTACAGTGTAAATCCAGTAAATTAGTATTACGTTTTCTCAGACTAACGATAAAAGCGGTGTCACTCACATTCATTTTGACAACTTTGTGTGGTCATCCAGTGAGGGCTGAATTTGACCTCAGTGCTCTCTATTCATGATGCTGTTATCTCACCATAGAAGTGGCCATCATTCTCTTGACAGGGTGGGGGACTCTCACCTGTGACAGGAAACAACTGCATAAGGACCTGCAGTGTGATGGCATGAAAGCACAGGACCATAGCTTTCAGGGTAAAAAGTGGGAATGATTCTGGGTGCCCAAAGGTGCAGAGGGGCCCACAACAATTCCAGTATTATTGATGTAAGGGGCCCAGAACAATATGCAGCATCCTCAGATTGCCTAGCTACAGACCTGATAAAACCATAATAAAGGGATAGTTCACCCAAAAATGAAAATTCTCTCATCATTTACTCATGCCAACCCAGCTGAGTACAACTTTTTCTTGTGCTGAACACAAATTAAGATTTTTAGAACAATATCTCAGCTTTTTACAATAAATCTTCAAATTCTTCTTTTTGTTTCTGGTGATTTGCATTATTTGTGCATATTGCCACCTGATGGGCAGGGAGGAGAATTTATAGTTAAAAAGGACTTAAATGTTGAACTTTTTCTCACCCACACCTATCATATCACTTCTGAAGACATTTATTTAACCACTGGAGTCTTATGGATTACTTTTACGCTGCCTTTATGGACTTTTTGGACATTCAAAGTTCCAGCCACCATTCACTTGCATTGTATGAACCTACAGAGTTAAAATATATTCTTCTAAAAAATATTTGTTTATGTTCAGCTGAAGAAAGAAAGTCATACACATCTGGGATGGCATGAGGGTGAGTAAATGATGAGAGAATTTTCTTTTTTGGGTGAACTATCCCTTTAAACTACTAGAGAGGTCTGAGGTAAAGCCAAAAAGTGTGGTACTAACAGTGAGGGAGAGCAGCCTGTGCAGTCTGGTGAGCTTGGTGAAATCACCATCATCTGAGAAGTGAAGAGAGATAACGTGCTTCACTTAACAACATTCTGTTCAATGTGACTGGTTGTAAATATACAGTATTTGATTCTTTTCCAAATGCTATTTAATAAAGAATAAAAGATTTGTCACATAGCATAGGAGACTGACATTTTTAGTATATAAGAGTGATATAACATGAGCCCCTGACCCTGTAGTTCATATGTGGCCGTGCTGAATTCCCAGTATCCAGCAGGGTCACATAAATTAGAGGGAGGATACTCTCACATGTGGTGGTTGAAACAAAGACATGTAAAGACTTACTTAATTAACTGGACCATATAATGATGGTGGCAATGAAAATGGGTTTTTGAAATGTTAAAATCTATTATCTTAGCCTCTGTTGATGTATCATTAACAGGAGGATGTAGGGAAAAGAAAGAATAGAAAGGACAGAGAGTGAAGCTTCTCACCCTGAAGGTGGACACCCACTGCAGTCTGTCAAAGACTGAAATACAGCTGCATAACCGGTTGGTAGTGGAGATACCAATGTGGTTGTGGTATCATGGAATAAAGTTGATCTGACTGCATCACTTTACACAATATAAACTTTATTTACATGCTTTGTACAGATTAATGTGGGGATTCTGGCTCAGAAGGACACTGCAGAGCTGTGTAACATCAGAATGTTTGTGATGCCCAACAAGCTGGATCATCCTGAGGCTCAGTGCCTCTGCAGTTTCAGTGTAAGTTGCTTAGCTTGTAGTAGCACCATAGAGACTGGATTGATGTTGGTGGTATTGGTATTATAATGGAAGTGTTATCAAGTCATTAAACCACAAATCAGTAAATCTTGACTTTAATACAGTTAATGCAAATCAAAGAGTTCAGGGTGTAATCAGTTATGTTTGTGTGTTTTCAGATGAATGAGTCAGACTCGTTTGAGTCAGGATGCTTAAAGGGATAGTTCTGTGGTATCAAAATCCCGTCAAAAGTATTGCGGTCACGGATCCAAAAATAATACGCATGAATCAAAAAATAATAAGCACAGATAAAAAATAATAACCGCAAAAATAAATAAAAAGTGCAGATCAAAATAATAAACGCAGATCAAAACTTCAGTTCAGAACCCAACTTGATCCACTTTTCCATGAAATAAAATCCAGATCCCGACATCAAGACCTATTACAATACTGATGAATATAGAAATGCTTATATATAATTGGACATTTTTTTTAATTATATCAAAAATCTAAAAGGTGTGCATTATTGCTGACACCTACATGCACACTTTGGAGTTGGTTGTATGCCTGTAAGTCATTTGCTTGAAATTTGCTTTTTATTTATTTTTGAACTTATTTTTATTTTATTTGTAATTAACATTTTTATTGATGACAAAGAAACACCCAACACATATACAGGGAATCAACATTTTACATACAAACCCTACTAATCCAATCCCACTCTGACCTCCATTGAACACCCCTGTGGTCTCGCATAATAACACACACACAAACCCCCAACCCCATTATTAATAATAATAAATAAATAAATAAACAAATAAAAAGAAAATAATAATAAACATACTTAATTAAACTAAACTACATTCTCCACATCCCCTCCACGAGAACCCCCCCCCCCACACACACACACACACACTTTTTAACAAACAATTCCCTGAACCCCAGCCTTCTACTTACCACTTCCTCAAATGCAGCCACCCTCCCAATTTCCACACACCACTCCGAAAAAGAGGGCGCTCCACTCATCCTCCAACCCCTTAAAATTATTTGCCTGCCTATCATGAGACTGGTCAGAACCCAATTTTTAATGTGATTATCCCCTAAATTTAAGACCGCCCCATCACCCAAAATACAGAGTCTTGGACAAAGTCAACTTGAGTGCTCAAAATATCACACACACAACTCTGAAATTTCAGCCAAAACTCTTGAATTTTAGCACATCCCCAAAATACATGGATTCTGTCTCCATCTTCTGATTGGCATCGCCAGCAGTGGGTGTGTCTTTAAGACCAAGCCTATATAATCTACTGGGGGTCCAATAAAATCTATGTAAAATCTTAAATTGCATAAGGCGCACCCTTGCATCTCTAGATGCAGACTTGACATTTTTTAGAATCTTAGTCCACACACCCACCTCCAGTACCAAATTCAAATCTTTCTACCATAATCTCATGATAGAAGTTAAGGCTCCATCCCCCAGACTCTGAATTAGCAGGGAGTAATACACTGATGCCTCATGACCCTTTCCAAAAGCAGCAATCACCTCTCCCAGAGTATCTGCCACCTTAGGGGGTTGTGTGCTACTCCCAAAAACAGTACAGAGCATGTGGCGCAGCTGAAAATACCTATAAAACTGAGATTTGGGAATCCCAAAATGATGACCCAAATTCTCAAAAGATCGCAACCCTCCACTCTCATACAGGTCGCCAAGTGTAGTAAGCCCCCTCACAATCCACTCTGACCAACAGAAAGGGGACTTGTTGATACATAATTTGGGGTTCAGCCATATGCTTGAGGCAACATTTAAATAAATGTCCGAATTAAATACTCTGGCCACTCTTTTCCAAATCACATGCAAGTGTGAAATAACGGGGTGTGACTTAACTTCTCCGGTTAGCTTGATAGAAAGGCTTTGCAATGGCAAAATAGTGGCAAGGACTTCCTGTTCAATAGAAAACCAGGGAGGGGCTCTTTCAGGTGGAAGCGCCCAATGAGCCAAATGCCTGAGACCGAACACATAATAATAAAACAAGATCTTGGGTAGGCCTAGCCCACCTTTGTCAATCGGCCTATGTAATTTATTGAAATGTAGTCTGGGACGTTTACCATTCTAAATGAAGGACTTCGCTATGTTATCAAATAGCTTGAAATAAGAGAGGGGGACATCTATAGGGAGTGACTGTAGCAGGTAGTTGAATTTTAGAATACAGTTCATTTTAATAACATTAACCTTCCCAATCATAGATAAATGTAATGAAGCCCACCTGTCCATATCTCTCGAAAACCTTTTTATTAAAGGGTCAAAATTAACTCTAACTAAATCAGACAAATTTGCTGGGAATAAAATGCCCAAATACTTAATGCCCTGTTTGGGCTACTGGAAGGCACCCGGCTGGAAGGCCATTACTGGGCAGTATGTTGTCAGAGCCAAAGCTTCGGATTTAGACCAATTGACTTTGTATCCTGAGAACTTGGAAAAGGAATTAATAATTCTGTGGAAGCAAGGCATAGGTCTAGTGAGGTCGGAGACAAATAATAAAATATAATCTGCGTAAAGCAAAAGCTTATGTGCCACACCTCCCGCCATCACTCCTGGAAAATCATCCTTCTTTCTTATCACGGCTGCTAATGGTTCCAGGGCAAGACAGAACAATAATGGGGAAAGAGGGCAACCCTGCCGGGTGCCTCTATCCAGAGTAAAATAATCTGAAATTAGTCTATTTGTTTGTACCACTGCTACCGGGTGTATATAAAGAAACTTAATCCAACCAATAAATGTACTTCCGAACCCATACACTTCCAAAATCTTAAAAAGATAATCCCATTCTACCATATGAAATGCCTTTTCAGCGTCAAGTGAGATGGCAGCGACCGGAGACTGATCATTCACTACTGACCACATGATATTGATGAAACGCCTGATGTTATCAGAAGAGCTACGACCCTGAATAAACCCCACCTGATCTATATGTATAAGAGATGTCATAACTTTACTTAATCGGTTAGCCAAGATTTTTGACAATATTTTTACATCTAGCTGGATTAGGGAAAATGGACGGTAACTTTTACACTCGCTTGGATCTTTGTCCTTTTTAAGAATCAGATTGGTCCTGGCTTGTGTCATGGTTGGTGGAAGCTTTCCATTCTTTAATGATTCTGTATAAACTTCTAGCAAAAGTGGAGCCAGTTCTGTAGCATAAGTTCTAAAAACTTCAGCAGCAAAGCCATCTGGCCCCGGAGCCTTGCCCATAGGTAAGGCCTTAATTACCTCGTTAAACTCCTCCAAGATTATCTCAGAATCAAGATTATTTTTTTGCTCAGTCGTCAGTTTAGGGAGTTCTAATGGTTCCACAAATTTTCTAATATCTTCATCAGTAGACGAAGGCGTGGAACTGTAGAGATCAAGATAGAATTCTTTAAAAGCATTATTAATATCAATGACCGAGGTAAATATTTTACCACCAGCAGATTTCACTGAGGGAATGGTAGAAAAAGACTCTCTCTGCTTTATATATCTAGCCAAAAGCTTCCCTGCTTTGTCCCCCGACTCAAAGTATGACTGTCTTGCCCTGAATAAACAAAACTCCACTTTCCACGACAAAATAGTATTATATCTGTATTTCAATCGTGTCAATTCTCTGAGGCCATCGGACGACATATGGCGCCTCAGCTCTGCTTCGGCACTTTTAATATTCCCTTCCAATTCCACGAGTTCTCATGCTTTGGATTTTTTGATGAATGAGGCATACTATATGATCCGACCCCTAAGAACCGTCTTAAGTGCCTCCCAAGCCACACCCACAGAGGATACTGAGGACCAGTTGGTCTCCATATAAACATTGATTTCAGTGTTTATCAATTGTTGCAAATCAGGATTTTGCAAATGCAATTAATTTTTTATCTGCACTTATTATTTTTTGATTCATGCTTATTATTTTGATTCACGCTTATTATTTTTGGATCCGTGACCACAATGTTTTGATGGGATTTTGATCCCATATAGTTCACCCAAAATTTGGGGAAATCCCAGATTTGTATGACTTTCTGCTGAACAAAAATAAATGTAAAATATATATATATATATATATATATATATATATATATATATATATATATATATATATATATATCTCTGCTCTGTAGGTCCATACAATGCAAGCAAATGGTGGCCAGAACTTTGAAACTCCAATATGCACATAAAGGCAGCATATAAGTAATCAATAAGACTCCAGTGGTTAAATCCATATCTTCAGAAGTGATATGATAAGTGTGGGTGAGAAAAAGATCAATATTTAAGTCATTTTTTTACTACAAATCTCCACTGTCACTTTCAAATTCTTCTTCTTTTGTTTTTGGCGATTCGTATTCATTGTACATATCGCCACCTTCTGGACAGGGAGGAGAATTTATGGGAAAAAAGGAATTAATTATTGATTTGTTTATCACCCACACCTATCATATCACTTCAGAAGACATGGATTTAACCACTGGAGTCATATGGATTACTTTTATGCTTTTTGGAGCTTCAAAGTTCTGGCCACCATTAACTTGTATTGTATAGACCTACAGAGTGGAGATATTTTTATAAAAATCTTTGTTTGTGTTCAGCAGAAGAAAGAAAGTCATACACATCTGGGATGGCACAAGAGTGAGTAAATGGTGAGAAAATTTAAATTTTTGGGTGAACTATCCCTTTAAGAATGAGGGCATCATTTCAACAGGGATAAAAAAAATCTTATTCTGGCAATATACTGGAATTGTCAAGACTAGACTACCTAAGGCTTAATTCAAATAATTCTCTGGGTAGTTCATTGTATTTTTATTTTCTATATATAATCCTGCATTACCAGCCATGTTTCACTCACATGGTAGGGCTGCTTGCATTTCATTATCAAGTCATTCAAAGTGACTATTTAAAGTTTGTTTTGAGGCCTATCATGAACAGGTTATTAACATGATAATTTAACAGAACATAAAGTCCTTGTTTTATGGATTTTGTACAGACAGATCTTTTGTGGATAAAGCCACTTTTACTTTAATTAAACGATTCCAGGGCAAGATTAAATTTGCTTTGGACACAAATCTGCCTGCTAAATGACCATTAACCAGTATATGGTGAAAGTTTTGTCCACCAGAGGTCTCTAGTACATTACTGTAAACAATTACACAATAAATGTTGTAACTGCAGATGAAAAAAATAAATGAAAAATGTTTTTCAATGGTGGAATTCTATTGCAAACAAAACTTTAATCATTTGGTTCATAATATACAGTGCATAGCGATTTTATGCAAGACGAGGAAAGTCAGAAAGCACTACAAATGCTAATTTACTCTTTTATTATTAAAAAGGGTAAAAATTGTATGTGCATAAATGACATCATCATTCATTGAAAAGTCTTTGTTACAGAACAAGTGCTTTATTTTTCTTATTGTAATATAGCTGTTGTGGTCTCACATCTGTACATTTGCATAAACACAAACTTTTCAAGGCATTAACAAACATATAAAATATACAAAGTTATGCAAGCATGTGTGAATTCATGAATTCATTATGTGTAACAAACAATGCAATGTTTTAGGCGAACATTTGAAGACTGCAAGTGCTATGCAAACATTATGTACAAACAAGTACCAAACATGTACTCCTTTCAAAAAGAAAGGTGGTTGCATTAAAGGAACACGATTACAAAAATTAATAAGAATTTATACAATATTTATAGGTTTGCTGCAATGATACATTTATAGTTCTATTAATGTGTATTCATTGTCCTCCACCTAAAAAAAAAAAAAAAAAAAAAAAAAAAACATGCACACAAAAGCACACATAAACTTGTGCTCACACACACAAAAATCTCCCTCCATTTTCTTAGAATGTTATTACAAAAGACATGTTCATCGACCCACTGTAACAAGGACTGATGCCAAATCAACATGTTGAGATTAATGTCCGTTTCTCACTCAAAACAAATAAAATATTTCCATTTGAGTGTGTTCCTGTGTGTGTGTGTGTTTTGTTGCTTGGCTAAGAGATGATGTAACCCTACGTAGATACTCTCCCGAGCCACTTTGCTTTAAATGAAGACATAGGAGATGAAATACAATGCAACTTTAGACTGTTGTCTGTCTTTACTGCTGAAGGATAGCTTGAATCCCTGCAGCTATTGAACTCTACCGCAGTCCTCCACGGAGAACCATTTTAAACTGCTGTTTAGCATGCCCCTCTCACCATTTTTACATCATCATGTAAAGTCTGAGGTCTGGGATGTTTACTCAAATGCATTCACCAAACTCAGGATAACGTTCAACTCACAAACCATAAACACTAGTGCAGCACTGAAATTCACACTGAGATTCACTCAGATTCCAATTCAAAACCACATTACATGCAAAAAACAAAACAAAACAAAAAAAACATTAAATGTTGATTTGAGATACTTAAAGAGAAGATGCTGAGAACCAGCCAAACTGTCCAAATGGGTCCAAAGGTCCAAATGGAAAAAATATATATATAATCAAGTTTCGAGTTCATCTTGATGTCACCCATTTCACAGTGTGAAAAACAGGACTTCTCTAAAGGGTATAATGGGTGTCAAGTCAGACAGTTTAATTGGTATAGTCTTAAAGCTATAGGAGCTCTTTACTGAACGCTGCCTAACCCAAACCATCAGGCTACAGTCTTGTGTATGAATTGCATCCTAATTCTTTTCCACTGGGGTTACCACTCCGGGCTCCAATCCGGTTGGTCCATAAAAGGCTGTGTTGTTCCAGTCTTGACAGTGGCTGGCTCTCGCTGGTGGGAACTGGGAATCGCTGAGTCTTCTATATGGCTATTCCATCCTCTGATGCACAGAGGTCAAAGTGCAAAGACAGCTACATGATTTCCACCTCTCAAGGTGGAGGTTGTTTAGCACGCTCGTGTTCCAAACACAGTGCTGTGAGGAAAGGCGAAAGGGAATCAATATGTTCCATTTAGTAGGGACATAAAATCCTCTACAAACTATGAAAAACATGAAACAGAGTTCTGAGCTTAGCTGCTGGAAGAAAGGCCCTTTTCTGCAGATGGGAAACATTTTGGTGTCTCTCCATTTTACACAAGCCAAGACATATCCAGCTTGCCTGTTGGTCAGTGGGAAATGGCCATGCTGTACACCAAAGGCCTCCTTGGTTCTAGAAGGTAGTAAAAGTAAACTAACACCAAAACAATATAAAAAATAAACAAAACAAAATGAAGAAACAAAGTAATGAAATTAAACAAAACAAGACAAAAAAAAGAATAAACAAATAAAACACACCAAATTAAATGAAACAACAAAACAAAACAAAATGAAGAAACAAAGACACAAAAATAAAATAAACTAAACATCAGATCGAAACTAAACAAAACAAAAAAATGAAACAAAACAAAACAGTGTCTAATGCAGTTTCTAAAAAATAATTACATTATTAAGGCCTCAAAGTTAATTTGAAATTTAAAATAAATGCAGTGATATCAATGTATTATTAATGGCTGACATTCTACCTTATGTGAGTAGATAAGACATTTTTGTGCACATTGTGACATTTGGAAAGCAAAGTCTAGATCAGACTAGATCAGTACCTGTGTAAAAATAGTAAAATGCTACACTTTTGCAGTAAAGAGAAAAAGAAAAGAGGACCAAATTACTATTCAGCGTCTAAAAGCACTAATATCCAGTTTTACGGTCTATGCTAATAGACTTGTGAGGTATACAGGACTTTGCACATACATCCCTTACAACCATGCAAAGGGAACAAACAGGTTTCACTTTGGAATGTCATATTAACAGTAAGCTGCTGCTCGTATACTAACATCTCCAATACACAACAGCACCTTTCCAGAAACTTGCATGGGCTTCTACAGAATTTCTTGAGGACTCCTAGTTTACTGCAGAAATTATCCTGGTCCATGTCCTGAAGAACATCTCATAAGATTCTTGTGAACCAAGATATATAGGCCTCTAATATAAAATGGGACGTACAGTATAAAGATATATCATATCATATGCATTAGCCTATCTGTTAGAGTAAATTTATGCTCTTGAAGTGCCACTGAATCTATACTTTCAGCCAAAACTAGAGCATTTAACAATTCATTTGGCTCTGATGGAAGTTTTCCATAGCTTCGGGAACAGCAAATGCTTTCTTTTTTTCCATTGCACTATTCAGGTGCAAGACTCAATGAATTGATGGAGCATTTTGGATGGTGGTTAGGGAAAGACCATGTATGAGCACTTGACAATAATATTGTCTAATCTTACTCTGAGCAGAAGACCTCAAAACCCTATTAAAGAATGTGGTGTAATATCCAGTTCACAAACTAATCTTAAACAGATACCCAAATTAATTGCCACAAGTAAATATCATATCCAAATTAATGAGGACCAGGGGTAAATCCAACCAGAAGTTACACCAACTTAAAATGAAACAGCTGATGGTATCTTCTGAAAACACGGCCACAGCTGTGACCACTCTGAGAATATCCAGAAATCTCACACATGTTAAGCAGGGCATATGCTTACAGAAACCTGTGTCAGCTTGATATATGCATTCCATTTACATGATCTGTACCAGCTAAGGAGCCAGAGCTGTTTTGTTTTAAGAAGATAACTCAGATATTTTTTCATCTTAAACGTACATGTGAAATGCCAGGAGGCTAATAGGTTGAGCTTAATCAGATCTATATTCTGGTCCAAGTAAGAAGGTGAAGACAATTAGATTGCTGAGCTCATAAAATATTTAAATTGCATTTTTAGTCTGCCTTCATTTGCATTGACCTTCACTGACTTTCCTCATTTATCCTTTTGAATTAGATATATAATAGGAATGTGAGAGTAATTGTTATAAAGTCCTAACAGAACCGAAAGGACACAAACAGCATCTTTTTGGCAATGGAAAATTCATAGTAATAGAATAGCACATAGTACAGCTCCAGCTACTATCTGAATGTTGCTCATTTGTAAAGGCAGTAATCCAGTAGTAATCCAGTAACAAATAAAGTTTGTGTTTCCACAACATCCCATCAGTGATGTTCATGACAAGCGAGATGGTGCCTGATGAATCATGCAGACTCCCTGTTTTAAAGCTGACTCAAATGCTAACAAAACAAACATAAAAAATGGAACTAAACATGTGAATCAATTTACGTTTACAAAAGTCAAACAGAAGAGAAAGCTGCCACAGAGGCACAGAGATGTGTGTCTATCCACAGAGTTTGCAGTCAGGATGTCCAGCGTGGGGCTGCATTGGGAGTGTGTGGGCTGAGAGTCTCTAGTGGATGGGGTTAATATCTGTGCGGTGATTGGGTGCTGTGCTGGAGGTGGTGATGGTATTGTGCTGGATGACCTGCTGCTGGGTCGCAGGGGTGGGACTTCCTGCCGGACTGCTCTCTGGACCTGAGGCACAAGAGAAGACATCACAATGTCTTTGTCCATCCATCCATTCATCCATATCTGTCTATCTATCTATCTATCTATCTATCTACAGTTGAAGTCAGAAGTTTACATCCACCTTCACAATTCCTGGCATTTAATCATAGAAAACTTTCCCTGTCAGTTAGGTCAGTTAGGATCACTATTTTATTTTAAGAATGTGAAATGTCAGAATAATAGCAGAGAGAATGATTAACTTCCTGGCTGATGTCTTCAGATGTTGCTTCAATATATCCACATAATTTTCCTTCCTCATGAACCAGTCCTTCCTGCAGCAAAGCACCCCCACAAAATGATGCTACCACCCCCAAGCTTCACAGTTGGGATGGTGTTCTTCAGCTTGCAAGCCTCACCCTTTTTCCTCCAAACATAACAATGGTCATTATAGCCAAACAGTTCAATTTTTGTTTCATTAGACCAGAGGACATTTCTCCAAAAAGTAAGATCTTTGTCCCCATGCACACTTGCAAACTGTAGTCTGGATTTTTATGGTGGTTTTGGAGCAGCGGCTTCTTCCTTGCTGAGCAGCCTTCCAGGTTATGTCGTTATAGGACTTGTTTTACTGTGGATATAGATACTTGTCTACCTGTTTCCTCCAGCATCTTCACAAGGTCCTTTGCTGTTGTTCTGGAATTGATTTGCACTTTTCGCACCAAACTACATTGATGGCTGCGTGGTCCCATGGTGTTTATACTGCATACTATTGTTTGTACAGATGAACGTGGTACCTTCAGGCATTTGGAAATTGCTCCCAAAGATAAACCAGACATGTGGAGGTCCACAATTATTTTCTGAGGTCTTGGCTGATTTCTTTTGATTTTCCCATGATGTCAAGCAAAGAGCCACAGAGTTTGAAGGTAGGCCTTAAAATACATCCACAGGTAAACCTCCAATTCAGTACTCCTCCTATCAGAAGCTAATTGGCTATTTATCTAAAGGCTTGACATCATTTTCTGGAATTTTCCAAGCTGCTTAGTTAACTTAGTGTATGTATACTTCTGACCCACTGGAATTATGATTTAGTCAATTAAAAGTGAAACAATTTGTCTGTAAACAATTGTTGGGAAAATTATTTGTGTCATGCACAAAGGAGATGTCCTAAGCGACGTGCCAAAACTATAGTTTGCTAATATGAAATCTGTGTGTTTTAATGACTTCAACCTAAGTGTATGTAAACTTTTGACTTCAACTCTATCTATCTATCTATCTATCTATTTATCTATCTCTGTCTGTCTGTCTGTCTGTCTGTCTATCTACAGTGGCAAGTAAAAGTATGTGAACCCTTTGGAATTACCTGCATTAATGTATACATTTGTCTTAAAATCTGATTTGATCTTCATCTAAGTTACAGTAATGAACATATTATATTGTTCTTGTACATACTGAATATATCATTCACACATTCAGAGTAGGTTGGAAAAAGTATGTGAACTCCTAGGCTAATGATGACAACAAAAGCTAATTAGAGTCAGGAGTTGGCAAACCTGGCATCTAATTAATGAAACGAGGTTGGAGGTGTGGGTTAGAGCTACTTTGACTTATAAATAGCACTCAGAAAATTTGCTATTCAAGAAGCATTTGCTGACATGGACCATGCCTTGCAAAAAAGAGATCTCAGAGGAGCTACTCTCTGTTCATGAGTCTACTATACAGAAAACATTAAACAGGCATGGTGTCCATGGCAGGACACCACGAAGGAAAATACATTTTAGAATACATTGCCAATGCATCAATTGACACTATACATACAATTATAAACCAAAATTAATGCTGAAGTTTAATTTGCTGAAGTTTAAAATCTCAAAAATATTATTTTCTCTGGCTGCCGTTCAGCCTCTATCATGCACACACTGGGTCTCTCTCGTCTCTCTATGACAGGAAGTGAGTATTTTCGGGTGATGTGAAAAGATCCGGTGTCATGATTCTGTTCTGTCTGCCCTTCAGTTTCTGTCTGTGTTTCTGTTAACCATGTACTTCCTTGACCCTGGCTCCTCATTAACCATGTCACTCTCCCTTGTTTAGTCCTTGTTATGTTAATTGCCTTCACCTGTTCCTCATGTGCCTTGCCTATATATTGTTCCCTCTTGTATTTGTCAGATAATTTTGTGAGTTTTGTTACTAGTCATTCTGTTCCTGTCTTGTTCCCGGTCAGTCTTGGTTATTATACTTTTTCTAGTTTGTTTTGTTTTCTCTCCCCAGTGAGAGTTTTGTGTTATCTGTTCTGTTTTTAGTTATTTTAATATAATTATTTATATTTTCACTCATTCCTGCATTTGGGTCCTCATTCTTGACTCATTCCTAATCTGTGACATACTGCAGCTTGCAGTTGAGTCAAGCGAGTATCTCCTGGAAATTTTTATATGCCAATTTTAGCCACAGGAAGTGGAGAAAAAAACAAGTGAAGTTTCAGGAAGTAAAACAAAAAAGGATACTGTATTAATTGCATGCATTTTTTAATGCGTTAAACAGTCTGTTGTTAAATGCAGAAATTAACACATTAAATTTCCCAGCCCTAATAAACTCAGCAAAAAAAGAAACGTCCTCTCATTTTCAACTGCTTTTATTTTCAGCAAACTTAACATGTGTAAATATTTGTATGAACATAAAAATTCAACAAATAAGACATAAACTGAAAAAATGTCACAGACATGTGACTAACAGAAATGGAATAAAGTGTCCCTGAACAACGGGGGGGTCAAAAGTAAAAGTCAGTATCTGGTGTTGCCACCAGCTGCATTAAGTACTGCAGTGCATCTCCTCCTCATGGACTGCACCAGATTTGCCAGTTCATGCTGTGAGATGTTACCCCACTCTTCCACCAAGGCTCTTGCAAGTTCCCGGACATTTCTGGGGGGAATGGCCCTAGCCCTCACCCTCCGATCCAACAGGTCCCAGACATGCTCAATGGGATTGAGATCCATGCTCTTCGCTGGCCATGGCAGAACACTGACATTCCTGTCTTGCAGGAAATCACGCACAAACAGAGCAGTATGGCTGGTGGCGTTGTCATGCTGGGGGGTCATGTCAGGATGATGCTGTGACACATCGTCATAACAGACCCTCCACCTCCAAATCGATCCCGCTACAGACTTCGGTGTAACGCTCATTCCTTCAACGATAAACACGAGTCAGACCATCACCCCTGGTGAGACAAAACCGCGACTTGTCAGTGAAGAGCACTTTTTGCCAGTCCTGTCTGGTCCAGCGAAGGTGGGTTTGTGCCCATAGGCGACATTGTTTGCCGGTGATGTCCGGTAAGGACCTGCCTTACAACAGGCCTACAAGCCCTCAGTCCAGCCTCTCTCAGCCTATTGCAGACAGTCTGAACACTGATGGAGGGATTGTGCATTCCTGGTGTAACTCGGGCAGTTGTTGTTGCCATCCTGTACCTGTCCCGCAGGTGATACTCGGATGAACAGATCCTGTGCAGGTGTTGTTACACGTGATCTGCCACTTCGAGGACGATCAGCTGTCCTTCCTGTCTCCCTGTATCACTGTCTTAGGCGTCTCACAGTTCAGACATTGCAATTTATTGCCCTGGCCACATCTGCAGTCCTCATGCCTCCATGCAGCATGCCTACTGCACGTTCATGCAGATGAGCAGGGACCCTGGGCATCTTTCTTTTGGTGTTTTCAGAGTCAGTAGAAAGGTCTCTTTAGTGTCCTAAGTTTTTATAACTGTGATCTTAATTGTCTACCGTCTGTAAGCTGTTAGTGTCTTAACGACTGTTCCACAGGCGCATGTTCATTAATTGTTTATGGTTCCTTTGAACAAGCATGGAAAACATTGTTTAAACCCTTTACAATTAAGATCTGTAAAGTTATTTGAATTCTTTAAAATACAGTGTCCTGAAAAAGGGATGTTTCTTTTTTTGCTGAGTTTATATATAATAATATTTATATAAAGTGAACATAATAAAAAACACATTTAGATGAATTTTTTCAAAATTCACTTTAGATTAGTCAAGAATTAGAATGATCAGAAAGACAGTGTACAGGCAGTGTACATAGCCATAAGTCATTAACTTCAGAGTGATAATGGGAACATTTATCATTTTTTGATGGAATACGAAAAATGTCTTCCTTCTTTCTGCATCACAAGCACTGCCAAGACAATATGTTTTTTAGGAACTGAGAAAATGAGCGTGTTTTGCCCATAACTCCAGGGAGTGGCAGCCTCCATACATTTCAAAATGTCACAAGTATCTATATCAATGGGTGTGCCCCTACAGTGGATCTATACTAAAATAGATAGAAAGATACACATCTGCCATTACATAGTTTCACCTCTGGCCATATTTTGTGTGCGTATGTGTGTGCTAGTACTTACTGAGGTAACCTTGCGACTCTTTCTGCATGGTGGTGATGGGGCAGTCCTTATGTGTCAATAAAAGCTGTTTCAGTTGTGTCACTTCGTTCTTTAGCATGGTGACCTCATTCTGTTAACAAACATCAGGAAAACATAAAACATTCAGAAACATTCCCTCATTGCTTACAGGAACTCAATAAATTGTTGCTAGAAAGTGAAATCTCCGATAATACGCTTTGGATACAAAGATAAAACCAAACATTTTACTGGTGTTTAGCAACATAAGGTAATCAAAAGTAAATGCCCCTCATTACTTTTGCAGAACCAGATAAAAGCATGCATATGCCACAACATTTCCTACATGCAGTTTGGCTGGATTTAATTGTTAAAGATTTATTCTCCATTGAAATTCCTTCATAGTTTAAGATTAAGCTTAAGCCGTGTTTGGGAACGTTTATGAACGCTAGCCTCTCAGCTCCTTAGAATGCAAACAAATCCAAACAAAGGCACACATGTTTACGATGTTCTGTTTTTGTCATAAACCCATACGATACTTTTCATAATCATGACAAACATGTTGGAAAAAGGTCTCATGTGGATGGATTGGCAGCTACACATCAAACCTCCCTGCAGACACACTAAAATTAAAGGCCAGACAAGTCTGAGTCTCATTAGACAACCTCATAATGAACAGGTGGTGAATTCACTGCAATTACAGTTGTGGGCAACACAAGCAACTGATCAGCCAAGGTTCTTGAATTTGATTAAACCATCTGGCCGAACCAATATGAAAAGATAGCACTATTTCATGGGTGCTTGGTGGAGAAGAATCCCCGCATTGACAGGTACCATGTCTGTGGGGTGAATATTTCACAAAAGGCAAAACAAGCCTGAACAGTGGATTACCATGGGAGTGCCAGGGTGTCTATTAGAGTCAAACTATGCAAAAGCAAAGAAAAACAAACAAATTTAACATATTTTTTCTATTGTTGGTGGGAACTTTTAATATGAGGGTGGTATAGCTGGTTTAAACCCACAACGGGCAACCCACGAATAATGAGACTAAACCTCAGATAAAAAGCATCTTATACAAGCATTAACTAAATGAAAAATAAGCAGATCAACGATAAAGAAGTATGGTCATTCCGTGTCAACTCAACCAGAGGTGCCTGGCTCAATTTTTGTAATCATTTTTTACTGGTGAAAGAAATACATAAATGATGATGAGAGCCAAAATATTAAATGTCATTGATCAATATTTACTGAGTAATCATTTATTTTGTAGAGGAGGGTCAAAATTACAATTTTCACCTATGATTTTGGAGCAAAACTACAGGATAGAAAATAACCTTAGAAAGGTGGCAGTGCCATTATTTTATTTTTATACAGATATATTTAGGTCTGTTACTAAAATGAGTTGACTTCAGCACATCTTTTTGCATTATATGCCAATGGTCAAAAAATCCAGTGTAGCTTCAGTTCTGGCAGGTCACGTAAGTCAAGCTCAGCTGATCATGACGTCCAGCACTAATTCAGACACTTATCAGAGCAGTTCTATTTAAGTCCTCCATTTATTCATTGACTTAGCTGCCTTTACATTGCATAGATGCAAGATGCACTTAACACCCTCCTCCATCCCCAGCTCCACCTCTTGTATAGTCTTGTTGTTCTGTGCTCTTAGACTACAACAGATTGCCAATTTGAAATTTCTGTCTTTATATGTTATTGCGGCATGTTCTTTAATTAACAGCTTGATAACAACAGATTACTTCAATTGTCTTTCCTGTTAGTGAATAAAATTATTCATTCAAAGCATTCAAGTCAACGTATTAATTTGATGGAAGTGGTCCTGACTGAAATAAAATAAATAAATAAATAAAATAAAAACTTTTTATTATGTTTTTCTAAAGTTGGAATGCATATAACTCCAGAAGTATTAAAGATATCTTAATATCCTTTTAGATTCTGGTTTAAAACACTCTTTCATTTTGTATCTTCATTTTTAAGGTGCTATACAGTTAAATCCCAGAGACATGGGGCTCTCAGTGTCTCCATACATAAATTGTTACCTTTTACCCACTTTCAATCATCGAAAACCAATGTGGGTATGAAGCTAGTTTTTCTTGTCAAACAAAACAAGGTCTGAAGTACAAATAATGTTGGAATTAGAAATTTGGTTGATTTGACATGGAATAACCAATACTAATAAGTACTAGAATAAGCATGAGTTAGGGATAATGTACTGTCAGCCAGTCATTTCTGCAAAATTAACCCATTCAGAATGACACAAGACCTGTTCACCTGTCTTGATCACTTTGTCAGGGTTTATTTTGTTATAATTACTGGCTAACTTATCCCGCTTATTACATGGCTACTTACCGAAATAAGGAAATAAATGGACATGAAATATTGATTTGAGTTTAAATGATTTTGTTATGTGAGAATAAAGACAGCTTGAAACAATACATGAATACATGAGCTACATGAAACTAGCACAGTGTAGGAGATTGCTTGCTAGGCACAACAGTCAAAAATACAGTTTAGCAGTCATTATTAAAAAATATGTGCTGTGACTGACCAATCAGAATCAAGTTTTCTAGAAAACTGCACTGAAAAAATTGTTAACTTCAAAATTTGCTTCATTTGGTATCACTGAATCAACATGAATACATTAGACTAAACCATCAAAACTAATTGTATAGGTTAAATCAGGCAAAAAAGCTCCTTAAAGGGATAGTTCACCCAAAAATTAAAATACTCTCATCATTTACTCACCCCCATGCCATCCCAGGTGTGTATGGCTTCCTTTCTTCTGCTGAACACAAATTAAGATTTAGAAGATTATTTCAGCTCTGAAGGTCCTCAAAATGCAAGTGAATGGGTACCAAAATTTTGAAGCTCCAAAAAGTCCATAAAGGCAGCATAAAAGTAATCCATATTACTCCAGTGGTTAAATCCATGTCTTCAGAAGTGATATGATAGGTGTGGGTAAGAAACAGATCAATATTTGTCTTTTTTTACTATAAATTCTCTTCCCTGCACAGTAGGTGGCAATATGCAAAAAAATGCAAATCACCAAAAACAAAAGAAGAAGAATGTGGAAGTGAAAGTTGAGATTTGTAGTAAAAAAGGACTTAAATATTGATCTGTTTCTCACCCACACTTATCATATCACTTCTGAAGACATGGATTTAACCACTGGAGTCTTTTTGGACCTTCAAAGTTCTGACCATCATTCACTTGCATTGCACAGACGTACAGAGCTGAGATATTTTTCTAAAAATCTTTGTTTGTGTTTAGCAGAAGAAAGAGAGTCATACACATCTGAAATGGCATGGAGGGTGATTAAATGATGAGAGAATTTTCATTTTTGGGTGAACTATCCCTTTAAGGTAACTGCAGTTTACCACTTTTTACTGTGTGTAATAAATTAAATGATGTGGCCCAATGGGAAAGATTAGTGCAGCATTTACCCTACACATCCTCAAAATACTGTATATACATTACTTACATTAACATTGACACAGAGCATCAATCTTTCAGGTAAATCTCTAGGACTATTGAGAGTCCAAATTAATGTGTTCAAAGGGGAACCTCTCATGTGCCATGATGCGCTAAGGTTTTACTGGCCTACAAACCACACACTGAGCTGCAGCTGGTTGTGCTCTGGTAAGTCTGTAGACCTCAATAACCCACTGACCCTACCCTCCACACAGCTCTCAGTCTACAGTAGCTTCAGCTGTCAAATGAAGGGTGTTTATGAGCTTCTGTGGCCTAGAGTAAGCTAATACTGAATGAAATATGAGGCCCCGTGTGAAATATCTTAGTGTGTGTTCCAACGTGAAGTGCATTTTAACGCTTAAGAACAGAGGCTTTGAGCTGAGGAGAAGAGTGAGAATGAGTGACTTGGGCTGGATTCTGACCTGCAACTGCATGTTGGTTTGGGTGAGCTCTTCTGCTTTCTTTTCTAGAGACATCACCCACACTTTCCTTTTCTGTCTGCAGCGTGTGGCAGCCGCACGATTCCTCTCCAGGAACTTCCGTCTGCGCTCGTCTGGGTCCTCGTCCATGACTCGTCTGCGACGACCTCCGCTGGGCGGCGGGGACTGGAGGGTCTGCGTTGGCTGCATTTGCTGTGCAGCAGGAGATAACTGTTAAAAAAAAAAAGAACAACAAATAAACTACACTGTAAAAAGTGGTAACCTGCAACTGTTACCTAGAAGAGCAATTTCTACCTAGTTTAGGGTTGGGTTAGGGTTAGGTCTAGTTTTGTTGTTGTAACTTAATTTATTCAGGTTGATTCAGTTATTTATTTTTTTTTTTTTCTTGAATCCAACCAGTTTATTTAGATGTTACCACATAATGCAAATTTTCAGGTTAATATTTTTTCAGTGTATTCAGAGCAGTGATTATAATGGTTGTCAGTAAAACTTTACAAAGTTATGGAAGTTGCCATCTTATTTGTTCACACAGACAGTATTCAAGCCACTTTAATAAGCTGTTGCATGAAGAGGACAATTTGAGAGTCACACCTGTTCGTAAACACGGTAGTTAATTCCAAATACTGACTGTGTGAACATAGCCATAGTCTGACATTAGATTATACCCAGAGGCATCATATTCATATTCACAATTCTGGCTTCAGGCCAATCACCTGCCCAAAATGTCCCTCCTTGGACTCAGTACACCCCACGCTCAGAGCTCTCCAGCCAGCAACGTCTGGGAGTTTTCATTAAAACAACATGTGCCATGTACACGTGGCCCTACAGCCCTATGATGGACGTCTGGGTGTGAGAAACAGCAGTTTGAATTACAGGCTGCCCCACCCTCATAAAGAGGTGTTAGGGTCCAGTTTTCCACCGTACACATACACTTAGACGAATACTCTTTGACACCCTGAGAACCAGGGCCGCTACCAGGCCCACAAAAAGCTTCTTTGACATGTGCTTGGCAGTTGCCGATGTTTGCCGTCTTCAGATCATTACGGGATTCTGGAGGGCAATGGAAAATGCAGTGGCTTTGATGATTTGTATGTATACAGAGCCCCTTCTTTGGCTTAATAATACATTAGAGTCAGAATTTCTGAATCACAAAAAGCTGGATTTAGTAATACACAGCCTAAATAGTCTGAGTGCTATGGTCAAGAACTGAGAAGAATTCTAATAGATGCAAACTTCACCCTTCAAAGGCAGAAGTTTCATTTTCAGGGCAGCAATTTGTGTCATTCACAAAGTGTCTACTGTTTAAATTGTCCCAGGTTGATTAAAAAAAGCCTTCTAACCCCATTCTATTCAGTTTAACGCAAACTTTAATGGAATATTCTGGGTTCAGTACAAGTTAAGCTTAATCAACAGTATTTGTGGCATAATGTTGATTACCACAAAAATTAAATAGAATTAATTAGTCAAAAAAGTTTTTATTCATTTTGACTAATAAAAAAAGCAAAAAACGAGGATACAATGAGACACTTACAATAGACGTTAATGGGGCCAGTTTTTGGAGGGTTTAAAGGCAGAAATTTCAAGTTTATAATTTTATAAAAGCATTTACATCAATTCTTTTGTTAAAACTTGTGTATCATTTGAGTGTGAAGTTGTTCAAATCTTCGTTTATATGGTCGTTTTAGGGTTTTACGGTTTACGCCGTTATGTGTCATTGCAACAGAGTTGTAAAATTGGATATAATTTTACACAGAAATGGTTAGTAGGCGATTTTATCACACTAAAAGCATTTCAACACGCATATTGTTTATGTATTGTGTCTATACTTTTGAAACCGTGGAGTATTTTAACATTTACGGATTGGCCCCATTCACTTCCATTGTAAGTGCCTCACTGTAACCCAGATATTTGCTTTTATTAAAGAAAAGGAGGGACAAGTCAAAATTTATTTTTGTGGTTATCAACATAATGCCACAAATGCTGTCGATTGAGCTTAACATGAATTGAACCTGGAATAGTCCTTTAAATTAAACTCAACTATGTTCATTTCAACTCGATTCTTCCAACTCCACATCACATTCCTTCTGAAAAGACTGGCTTGGTCTTTTGCTGGTTAGTGCAGGTTTGATGCTGGCCATGCTGTTAACCAGCAATACTTAGTTGGCAAAGCTGCTCGACCTGCACATTTTTTCTTATGATGCTGGTTGACCAAGGAAGTCTTCGGGACTGTTCACACTGAATTTTGCATCCCTCTGCTCTGCTTTTCTATCGGTTTGCTATGTAAATATCAACTGTATGGACATCTTTGACAGTTGCATTGAGTGTCACTGTTTTTTGTTTTTTTTTCAGCATCTTGCACAGGAGCGCCACATATTTAGATGCCATATCAAGTTAAAAAGAACTTCAACTGCATTCTGCTCTATTCGTGGTGCTGTTACTAGATTTTGTTTAGCGCAAGGATGCATTCGGTGTGAACAGTCCCTTACTGGTTAAGCTAGTCAACATAACATGTTGGAACACCACTGCCCTACAAAGCCAAACTGCAGTAACTACACCAACACTGAAACTGATAAAATGGCTCCAAAGTTTATGATTATCCAGCCAAATATGGATTATAACAGTTTCACACAGTGTTTTCTGAATCTGAGCACAGTTGAGCCAAACCCATCAGCCACAAGACAGATCATGATTTCAGTTATAACAAAATGTGTAATTTGTGCAGGGCAGACCAGTACACCATCATCCCATAATAACCAAAACACAACATATGTACTCTAGTCCAATCAGCTCGGCCCAAATCAGCTTGCCCTGTTAAAACATTAACATCCCAATTAAATCTGGCCCCTATTGACCTATTTCAGTACCTGTGAAGCAGCGGAGTGCATGGGTGGATGTGGAGAGGTCTGATGTCCATGTGCAGGGTGGAGGTGGGGCGGGTGGGAGTTGTGGTGCCCGTGGCTCTGTGGGTGGTGATGGCTGCTCTGTGCATGGCTGGGGTGATGGTGGGCATGGTGCGAGTATCCGTGAGGTGGGCCCTGCATGTGCTGGTGTGGGTGAGAGTGCAGGTGGTGATGCCCACCCTGCTCCTGCCGTGATGACATCATCTCCATCATATGACCCATGGAGTTCATGCTGCCATTCGCCATGCCCCCTGGATGGTGGGCAAGGGCGGCTTTTAGTCTCTGAGTAGACAAATGGGGGGAAAATGTATATATTAGCGTGAAGTCCAGCAAATTTCAAATTTTCCATTTTAAAAAGCCCATATTATTAAGTGTACTGCCCCAAAATAATTACAAATATATTTTTTGGATCTGTCATGTTGACTAGCACTTGGGGACCAGGTTGTGAACACTGTGAAAAAACTTTTCATAATTTAGTTTTTTTTGTCCAGTAAAAATATCTAAACATCATTAAAACAATATTAATTTACTTGATAGGCAAAACTGCATATTAAGACTTGTTTTCAGAGAATACACGTTGAATGATATTTATTTTTCTTAATAGCTTTTTCTTGTTTTAAGCATATAGGCTATCTAACAAAATATAGTATTTTTTATGCTTTCGGTAAAATAACTAACTAACCAACTAACTGACTATCTAACTATCTAACTAACTAACTAACTAACTAAATAAATAAATAATGCCAATGAGTAAAGAAAAATCAATTTAATTCAAGATATGTTCTCTGATGATATGTCTTAAAGAGATATTTCACCCAGAAATTAAAGTGAATGGTTACTGAGGCCAACATTCTGCCTAACATTACCTTTTGTGATTCACAGAAGAAAGTCAAATGGGTTTGGAAAGACATGAAGGTGAGTAAATAATGACAGAACATTTATTATAGGGTGAACTATCCTTTTAAAATCTAATGCAGTTTTGCTTCTCAAATACATTAGGATGTTTACATATTTTAATTGAAAAAAGACACACACAAAAGAGTGACTGTTAAGATTTCACTTAACATGATAAAATGTGGATGCCTGTTCAATCAAGTGAGTGACTATATTTATTCTGATAAATCAAACGTGACGCACATGAATGTCCAAGCTAAACCAGTCACTTCCATTTACCCTCTCACCCACACACCCTCTTAAACACCAGAACACAAACCATTGCACTATCTGTCATCACTGTCTAAGAGCTTCATCTGAAGAGAGAGCCCAGTCCGGTGCGGGTCTGGCAGCAAGAAGCCCCTGAGGATTCCCTTGTACGTTTTGCCCATTTCCCCTCCGGCCTACGCACTGTTGCTTCAACCGTGTGGTCTACTTAAGCTTTCACCCAGAGCTGGTCTTGGAGTCTGACTCTAGAGACACTCAAAGCCTGTCTGTGTTTGGAATGTGTTTACCTGACTGCTCTCTCTCTCACTGAGCTGTTTTTCTGGGCAGCTCAATAAGACAACTTAGGGGGCTGAAAAAAGCCACAAGTATAAACATAAATGCTGCCAAAATATGTCCGATGGTTTGATCTGTTGACAGAACATGTAGACAAAATGAAAAAAAAAAAAAAAAAAATGAAAAAAGTACATAAGCGAATGCATATATACTTATATGTCTGCATCCATTAATTTGGGCTTTCTCAGATGTGAACCAAGGGGAAAAAAATCGGAGGAGTATTTTTAGAGAGTGTTGAGTCTACAGTATATATTTCCACAAGAGCTGAGCAAGTACACGAGTTTATAAGAAATGGGCCTGAGGTTTAAAAAAAAAAAAAAATCAATAAAAAAAATCAATGTAAAAATATATAAATGAAGTCAAGCAAAGATTATCCCATGGCCAGATTTTTAGAGAGCACTGCAAAAAAAAAAAGAAGATATATATATATATATATATATATATATATATATATATATATATATATATATATATATATATATATACACAACAGTTAGTTCCAGTCCTTGAATCTGATTGGATGAAAGACGTTCCATGAGTACTGATGGTCTCACACCATCAGCACTCTGACGCTTCACTGTGTGTTTCACTCCGCTTGTGTTCGTGCTGTTCTAAACTAAAGTATAAGAGCAGTGCAGATGTGTTAAGAGCCATCTGTCTTTTTACCTTTAATTTTGTGACATTACATATTTTAGACAGCAGGTGGCAGCAAAAGACCATTTTTGTGTGTAATATGAGCCAGTTGGTGACGAAGTGAGTCAGCGTCAGTCAGTGTTTACATTCAACAGCACTCCGTGATCGCTCGTATTAGTACTACACTACTAAAGCTAGGAAATAGCATTAACAGCTGAGAGACACAACAGACTGATTAATTACACAAACTCAAGGCGCTTACCTCTTACCGGAGTTTCCACATTGGAGAGAAAATACTGTTCAAAATGGCACAGATTGAGGTTTCTATAGTGAAACACTCTTGCGCACCTGTTACAGCAAAATAGGGAGGAATACCCCCACTTGGACAGCAATTTTCCACTGAGAAAATAGGATGAATTTCACCAAAATGACATTATCTTCAGAAAGCTGACTAACAGACTACAGCATCATCAACAGGTGATAGGACATGCTCCATATCTCTCACTCTCTCTCTCTCTTTCTCTCTCTCTCTCTCGCTCTCTCTATCTCTCTCACACACACACACACACAGACGCATCATTTTGAACCAGCAACGGCAGATTCTGATCCGTGGCGTAAGAAAGTAGTTCCATGCACAAATGTGTTTTTTATGACTGTACTCAGTTTTTCCTGAGTAAATTTGTTTTAATTGACTTGTTCATTGAACTGCATTATCACACTCGCAATCGTGCGATATGGCCCTAAATCAGCCCTGCTGTGATTACCTACAGCACTCGGCCTGCGGCTGAATCACAGCAGTGCCGATGTAAGGCCATATCGCACGATTGTGAGCGGCATCCAGTTAATAAAACGAGATTGGAGGGCCGCTTATCATCAAAGGAAAAATTAATTCCCAAGTTTATCAAGATATCCTACGGGATAATGTAAGGGTGGCTGTGTGCCAGCTGAAGCTCAGTAGAAGTTGGATGATGCAGCAGGACAATGACCCTAGACATTGAAATAAATCCACTATAGAATGGGCACAGCTACTGGAAACACTTGGTTTTTTAATCCAAGGGTTCACATACTTTTTCCATAGCCTTGTGAATATCTAATGGTATGTGTTCAATAAAAACATGAAAGATTATAACTGTGTGTGTGTTGTTAGCTTGAGCACATTGTGTATGTCTATACTTGTGACTTTAATGAAGATGAGATCACATTTTATGACCAATTAATGCAGAAAACCAGCTAATTCCAGAGGATTCACATACTTTTTCTTGCCACTGTATATATAATAATAATAATAAAATAATAAAAAATCAAGCCATGTCCCTGCCATGTTCCTGTTCTCTCTGGTGCTCCAGATGCTGTCAGTCAGAGAAGCCAGCGTCCAGAGATGTGTGTTTGTAACAAGCAGCACATTCACTCTCTGAGAGTCACAGCCAGCTGGACTGTATCTGAGGGCAAGGGCACAAGAGCATAGCATTCCTGTCTCTTCTCCTCTCATCTCCTCTCCTCTCTTCTCCTCTCCTCATTATCCAACAAAAACAATAACTCAGGCGTACCAACAATATAGTTCAAGAGGACACGTCAGGCATCTAAATACAAATCAAAACAAAATGGATCCAGTTTACACCTTTCAGATCTTTCTTTTCAAAATGTCTTTTTTTATGAGTCATCCAGGTTGCTATTTATCAAAACAAACCCAGGTTGATTTGATAAGCTGCTGGCCCTTGAGTCTCTCCAAGCCAAGCAAAGCCATTCCATCCCTCCCTAACTTCTCTCTGCCTTCAAACACTTCTGCCAAAGGCACAAGCACTAACCCACCCACCCTTAACTGGCATTAACACTACTTTCACCCACCATCTGCACCTTACCCCGTACTAACCCTTGCCAATTCTGCATCTAATGACCCACTATTGCCTTAATCAACATTTGTGCTGTAACACACAAAACACTTTCCACATCTAGTTAAGGAAACACTGCCAGCCACAATGAGACACCTACAATTTCTATTTTCCCTTCCTCCCGGTCTGGTATTTGGTGTTTGTCTGGCCTGTTCAAATACTATGTTTTATGTTGTAGTGAAAATGAGCAGAACTATATATACGTTTAAATATATTATAAAGTAGGGCTGTCAATAGATTAAAATAAAGATATTTCAATATAATATAAAATATATTCATAAAATCATTATAAATATGTAATAATTATAAATAGAATATATTATTCTTTGTTTCAATCCCGTATCATTGAACATAAGCCTACAGTCAACAGCAATCCATTCTGCAATTAAGTTCGTCAATCTGTCCTGTTCTTACAGGACATGTCCATGCATTCTATCTGCACTATTTTTCATTGTCGTTCTATGTACATATGTGTCAGAAGGACACTTTTGGAGCATCTCACTGGTTTGATGCTGTGTCAAGTTGAAAGTCAAATTGGAAATTGTGTCTCGAGATCCCTGTATTCTGTTGTGCTTTATCCAGCTGTCAGGAATGTGTGTCCTGTGTGACCGGCTCTCATTTTGTGGCTGAGCTGCTTGTGAGGTTTGATGAGGCGCGCTGACTGCCGCTTGCTGACACGGCTCTTTAAAACACGAAGTTACATGTACTTTAAGCTTGACTAGCTCAGATGGTAGGAAAATAAATACTTTTATTACAGAATTTACTTACAGGTTATAATTTTACGTTATAATTTATTAATGTGTTAAATAAACAGCCCTAGTTTAAATTGTTAATTGTTCAAATTAACAATAGTGACTTCTTCGAACATATCTAACTTTAATTGAACCTTCAACTGAAAATTAGACAGACGTATTAAGATCTAATATCTGTACCAAGACTGAATATATCAGAATCACTAGAGCTGAGGGGACATCTTTCATCCATTAACATACTTGACTTACTGGGGTCAGAGTGCACAGAAACACCTCTGACTGATTGGGCCACCTGTCAATCAACTCTGCCCTTACTTTGATTGGACCTGGGTAGCTGTGCACCTATCTCTCCCTCCTTCTTTCTCTGGCAGATTGTGTTGAGTTCCCACACGGTGGAATGCTACTGTCTGGGGCTGTGCTGCAGTAACAGAGGGGACAAGCACGGGTGCTCGACATCTAAAGCTCAAGTTGGATTCAGGTTGGCAGTGAGCCAGCTGTGAATAGAGGGAGGAAGGGAGGAAGAGAGGAGGGGTAATGGAGTGTCTCTCTCTCTCCTCCAAAGGAAGAACCATCAATCCAACCATCTTTTGTGGGATGTAGGGAGATCGCCCGCTATCAGCATACGTATGTAATCAGTCTGGCTCTAAGAAGGGCCCCAGAGTGCTGCACGGGGTCAGAGGCCAAATGAGCTTGTACACCACAACAGACTGAGTGAAACAGTACAAAGCAGGAAGTGAACACTTAACAGATACCTAATAACCACTATACATACTCTGTGACACAGAATACACAAGCTATCTGTTGAGATGGGCATCATGCAGCTTACTGTCTTTTTTAAATTTGTTGTCAGTTCTTTCTTTCTTTCTTTCTTTATCTTTTTTTCTTTAATTTTTTGTGAGTTCTTTCTTTCTTCATCAGATCTTTCTTCTTTCTTTCTTTAATCTTTTGTCAGTTCTTTCTGTCTTTCTTCATCAGATCTTTCTTTCTTCTTTCTTTTTATCTTTTTTTTGTCGGTTCTTTCTGTCTTTCTTTCTTCTTTCTTCATCAGTTCTTTCTTCATCGGTTTTTCTTTGTTTTTCTCTTCTTTCTTTCTCTTTCTTTTTCTTTAATTTTTTGTCAGTTATTTCTTTCTTCATCAGATCTTTCTTTCTTTCTTCATCAGTTCTTTCTTTCTTCATCAGTTCTTCTTTCTTTCTTCATCAGTTCTTTCTTAATCAGATTTTTCTTTATTCTCCATCAGATCTATCTTCTTTCTTTCTTTCTTCATCAGATATTTCTTTCTTTCATTCTTTCTTCATCAGATATTTCTTTCTTTCTTTCTTTCTTTCTTCATCAGATATTTCTTTCTTTCTTCATCAGATATTTCTTTCTTTCATTCTTTCTACATCAGTTCTTTCTTTCTTCATCAGATCTATCTTCTTTCTTTCTTTCTTCATCAGATATTTCTTTCTTTCATTCTTTCTTCATCAGTTCTTTCTTTCTTTCTTCATCAGATCTATCTTCTTTCTTTCTTCATCAGATATTTCTTTCTTTCATTCTTTCTTCATCAGATATTTCTTTCTTTCATTCTTTCTTCATCAGTTCTTTCTTTCTTTCATTCTTTCTTCATCAGTTCTTTTTTTTCTTTCATTCTTTCTTTCTTTCTTTCTTTCTTTCTCTCCTTATTAACTTAAAAAAAAATCCAGGGGACTGAGTTCTAATAACTCATATTTGATCTATGGGGATGAAATCTGACAAATCAAAACCAGAAAGTTTAGATTGCATTTATTAAAAAATGACCACAAACCAGTCTTGTCAACATGTCAACAGGTGCAATCAAGAGAGGAATAACAAAGTACTCTCACATAAGTACTATCTCAAATCTCCTCCAGATTAACGGAAAACTTTCTCTTCCAAATCTGTCAGGCAGAAATGAACAGAACAGGAAGACTTCAAGGATAACCTTTTAGTATTTATGTTACGTGTACATAATCTCTGATGACGTTAGCTGAGATCTCAGTTCAACACTCATGTGTGTTACTGAGTCTGACTCATCTGCCCTTCGTAATGAGGCGTAAACAGATATTTGAGTCGAGACTCTAGAGCTGAAACAGCAGCTGTATTAGCCTGTAATGATAGTGCCGTCTCGAACGCTGGCATAGCAAAACATCGAGTAAACAATCATTACTCTAACACAAGTGTTGGCCTGTTGAGAGTCTGTCCTTTAGAAGTGAATTCTCTTGAACTGTATGTGAAATAATACCAAGCATTTAAGCATTTGAAATGAAAACTGTAACAGTCCAAATTTTAATGAAATATTCAAATATTTTGAAAAATGTATATACTACTTACAATTATTTAAACATGTATCAATATTATAAAAACAATTTATATGCAAATGTAAGATTAAACAACATGAGAAAAATATACTGAAAACCTGTGCTCTTAAAATAGTACATAATAAATATACTGAAGTATTTTCTACTTTTTTAGAAGTGACTCTGATGTAAACTCCTCATGTTTAGACAGTTTATTGTATTATTTATTATTTTATACAGCTGTTCGCCTGTTTCAGCACACGCAGCTCAAGTGCGGAAATCTCCAACATGCCATGACTACATTATTTAAATAAATTCTTTATAGATTTTTCTTTATTTAAAAAATAAATGAAAAAAAAAAAAAACATTTGTGCACTGTTAATATCTTGCAATATAACTTTTTCTCATCACACTTCTTAAACAGAATTGTTAAGTAAAAACTGTTTGATTATGCTTCTTTTTCGTATCGTCTTCGTTATCATTGACAAATCAAAAAACCCTTTGTCAACTAACTTTTTTGTCAGTAATGTAGTTGATGAGATTAACACATCTTTATATATTTTAGATATATTACACTTTATTTTCTGAATATAATCGATGAAAAAGTGAAATAATCGGTATTTATTACTTTTGGATGGATAGAAATTCTGATCACAAAGTCTATAGACATATTTTCACTATTTTTTCAGTGCTTCCTGTACAACTGTTCTTAAGACTGCTATGGTGTTTAAAACAAAACAAATTGTGGTTGGCCACTTTGGGCAGTTTTTGGCCACAATAAGCAGCAATCTGAACCAGACTTTATGCTATCTTCAAAAATCACCCACTATCTTTCTTATTCTGTTATTTTGCTTCTACAAATCAATCATCAGATTTTATAGATCAATAGAGCACAGACATTGATCTACAATATTCAGTTTCATTCACGTGATGTGAATTCAATGTCTATCTGTCTGCAGTCATAAAATCAGCAATCGTTTAAAATCCTTCTCCATTTCACTGCAGATCTTTAGCCTTTCCTTTCTGACCTCTCATCTCTCTCAATCAGTCATTGCTTTTATTAAGCCTGGGGCATGATGTGTAATTGCACATAAATGGTATTTATTAATTGCCTCTTCCTTCGTGACACTCGTGTTTTGAATGATATCATCATGAGTGCATGGTGCATCTTGACAACAGACTGAGTTTGCTGCAGACAGGGGGATGACTTAATATCAATAAAAGACTCTAAGCAGAGAGGGAGGGTCACACCTGCTGCTGAAGGAGTAAATCTAACTGAATGAGGTAAGAGGCAAGAGGGAGCCCCTGGCTAGAAGTGGAGTAGGACATTGTAGTGTGTGTGTGTGTGTGTGTGTGTGTGTGTGTGTGTGTGTGTGTGTGTGCGTGTGCGTGATGCCATAGAGAGCCTTTCTGGAGTCTGCCAGACTTACTGCCAAGTAAACTCACTCCAAACCTGTCTAATACTCTTTCTGCCAATCTATTTATCTGTTTTTGCTCTTTCTTCTATCTCTTCTCTCATGTCTTTCCCATTCCCTGCCTATAACAACTATACCAGTGATTCCCTAAAGAGTACTTAAAGGAATAGTTCGCCCATAAATGCAAATTCTGTCATAATTTACTCACCCTCATGGTGTTCTAAACCTGTATAACTGCCTTTCTTTTGTGTAACACAAAAGGACATGTAAGGCAGAATAACAGTCTCAGTCACCATTCACTTTTATTGCATCTTTTTTACATACAATGCAAGTGAATGGTGACTGAGGCTGTCATTCCGCCAAAAATATTTTTTTTGAAACAACATGAGGGTGAGTATATATGATGACAGAATTTTCACTCCTGGGTTAACTATTCCTTTAAGTCCCAGGGGGTACTTGAAAAGATTTGGATTTTGATCCTATCCAACATAAATTATACCTTAAAATATTAGTACTGTCGATATTATAAAACTACTTGTACAACAACTAATAAAACAACTAATAGATTAAATGTAATTAAACCCTGGAATTTTTAAGTTCCTTTTTTTATTGACATTATTTTTTCATTGCAAAAAAGGGGAAATGGGTCTAAAATATACACAAAACAAACAAAAAGAAAATATTCAAGATGCATCTAAGTAAGGTGTGACTGTTGTCATAGTGACTGTGGCATTCGCTATCAGAAAGTTTTATCTAGTTTGAGATGAACTAGCTTCATCTAGTTCATCTAGTTACGAATTTGTGTTAATTGTTCATGAATCCATTCTTATATAAATTGTTTCACTGAATTAAATTAGTCAATTTACATAAGAATGTTTTTTTACATACAGTTTATACAGAAATTTGTTCTGCTCATGTTTCATAAATAAAACTCAATGTGTGCAAGTTTGATAAGTTTGTGTGGATGACACTCAGAATATAGTGTATGTGTTCTATTTAGTGATTCTGTTTTTCACCCACAAGTATAATTAATTTTTTAAGTCACAATAATAATAAAAATGATATCCATATGAGTTAATGAAACACATTTCTAATTTGGCACTGATGAAGTGGTACTTGTGGCTAAATGAAAAGGGCTGTGGGGGTACAATACGTAAGACAAAAAGGCTGGAAAAACAATGAAGTACACATTCTGTAGTCTGAACCGTGATAAACATCTCTGTTCTTTCTCCTTTCAACACTGTAAAAAGCGATAACCTCCGATTGTTACCTTAAGGAGCTATTTGCTTCTACCTGATGTAACCTAATGTATTCAGGTTGTTTCAGTGAACTTACAGAATATTTTTGACTTGAATAAAACCAGTTAATATAGATGTTACAAGAAGAATCACATTTTTTTCGGAAACTTTTTTTTTTTTCCAGATAACTTTCCATTTATCCAGCATGAACCAACCCAAATGTCAAAAGTTCAAAAGCCTTAGGATTCATTAAAAGCAGTTTAATAGAACAATAGCTTAAAACAAAAATTTATATGAAAGATTATCCTTTCATACCATCCGCACTAGTCATGGCTGTGCTGTTAAACACTTGTTTCCCACCACAGAGCAGGCTGAAATCAGAGGTATAAAGTATCCCGCACCAGAGTCCCATAGATTCACTGTCTCAGCCTCTAACTCTTAAGTCCTTCACCCCTTTTGGTCTGTACTGTGCTTTATGTTCACTCTCCCTCATTGCATAAATCTGAGCTGTAACTTTCCTGGCACTGGTTCCAGCTCTCTGTGGGCTCCAAGGTACGAGACGACCATCTATTTCTCCCTGTTCCCCCTGAACACTGATGCCAGACTCAATAAGGAACTTGCCCCCATCTCTCTCAGTCTAGAGCCCGCTGTGCCCAGCTGCACATGCCCCACTCCCTCCACCACACCCCCATTAGCTCATTTTTAAGAGCCCCCACCCCCGCTCGTCCCCTATAGCAAGACCCTGCCAACGGCTGTGAGCTAGAGACCACTTAACTGATTTCTTATGGGAGGGTTTCTGTGCAGGGAGAGGCAATCCGTTTGTTGGAAGCGTTGCAGTCAGACTGCACTGTTTGCCATGCTGGAACAACTGTAGGTCTGTGTCAGCTTTGCCAGGCTAATCATTTGGAACCAATTTAATTTGGCTTTATGGTGTTTTTGTCATGGAGCAAGAATCTTATATATGATGCAGTTAGTGAGAAAGATGACAGCGGGAAGGCAGCAACCTATAAGCTGGCACATGTGGCATAAGGACATTCACTCTTGTGAAAACTAAGAATCCTAATAATGTCAAAATACAGTGTTAAAAAAATTATGAGGTAACCTACAAATGTTCATTGGTTTTATTTAATTAAATAAAACATGTTAAATTAACCTGACCAATTAATTTACAACAACAAAATTAATTTTTATGGGTTAGATTAAGTAGAGGTAGATCTTTAACCTTGTGCGACCCCGTGTTCATATGCGTGGATGTTGTATTTTTATCCTGATCCTTTATTGACACAACATAAAACCTGATAACTAGAAGAAGATAACAAAGAAATTAGCTACATAAAAAGCCACCACTCAATGGCCGGCTGGGCAATAGCTACGGAGCCCAGTCAGGACCACCTAACAAAAGCAGACACAATCAGCTCGGCAGACAAGCTAATCAACGCAAGTGCGACTGCCGACACAAACATCCATCACTTCACCATGTAAATACAGCACAGCAGAGGCACAAGCCATCCCAATCAACCTGTATTACTTACAAAGTGCATCTTACAGACAAACACCATTTGAAACATGTCAGGGTCAAACGGTTGTACAAACAGAGCTGATTGCGCTCCCGGCATGGATCTGCGAGCACCAAGAGTCCACTTCAAAGAGAAACAGACAGCAAAGTTAATGTCCTCAGTATCAAACACATTAGCAACATGTGTTTTATTTAGAGAAACAGAAGCATCATCTGTGGCCCTCCTAATTAAGTCTTGGTCCCTTGATGAGGTAACTAGTCTTAGCAAATTATCTAATTTTAACATATTCAGCAAAAAAGTGCAATAACCAAGTGAAACCCATCACTTGAGCTAACAGCTAATGTGGCATATTTGACCAGAGAGATGAGTAGATAAATGTTGCTGAGGAGATATCAAATTAGTAAAAATTAAACATACGGTAAATAGCTGTGCACACAAATAGTGAGAGATTGCTTACCATCAGCCTTATGCAATGTTGTTCCTAATGGCCAGTCATGCTAATGATTTTGCTCTTATTCTCATTAAATAGCGCATCACTAATGCAATAAACTCTTTTCAGCCAAAGCGTTGAAGGAAAACTCTGGAGTTTGGAGTCTGAGCACAGAAGGGGCCTTAAACTGGGTAGATTGTTGGCGATCATCTCAGGACATTTGACAGGTTTACCAAGCTAGGCTTCATTAATGAGCAAACACATTCACAGCCTCTGAACCGTACTCAAAGGCTGCATGACCATACAGACCGTTACTGCAGCTAAAACAACACACTGCCATTAGAAGACATATAAACAATGCACATTTCCCAACCCTGCATCCATTGTGATAAAAACAGTGGCAGATTGCAGAACCAGTGGTTAAACAAGATAATCCCTTTCTTGCATTCACAAGGAAAGTCTGCAAGCAAAATGAGTCTAAAGAGAGTTCTGCCCCTGCTGAGTTGGATAAAGTAATTGTCATTTAGGTGCATGAAAACATGAATGAAATTACAGCATACCAATTAATTATTTTGCATTTTCTGAAGGATATAAGAGCACTTGCAAGGCAGCCAAAGAAAAGTGGTAAAGTTTCAGGTAAGCTTAGGTTAGGCTTTGTTCTGCTGGATACAGATGTTTAAATATATGCAAGAAAGACAAGGCCAATCACAATAGAGGGCAACAGTGCCCATCCAACTTTTGAGTAGTCTGGGTTCTGGAAGAATTTTTACCCATACATTTTTTTCATAGGCTTTTCATAAAATCCTCCATAAAAGAGTTGTAAGCAACCAGCTCCGAGGTGAATCACAACATTACAAAATTTGTTTTGAGGCAAAGAATTATTTGAAACTTGGACAAAAAACAAAGATACAAGACTGTGTACTTACTGTCTTTCATGAAGGTACGAACTGCAATCCTATTTAAGCATTACTATTGACATAATCGAATAAAAAAAAAAAAAAAAAAAAGATGGGAATATCTAAAACTATTGATTTTAGGTTGTTGATTATAAGCATAGAAACATAATTTTTTAAGTTTACTGCATAATATTCAGATATATACAAATATGTATATATGTAGTTTGAGGGTGAAGGGAGACAGACTCGATTGCGTCATTCACAGTGTTTCATGGAAGTGGGCACTCACTGCTGGACTTGTTTTGCGGGCTTTGTTGGCTGCGATTCTCTGATTGGTGGATCTTTCTCTGCTTGTAGTTATTCACCAGGAATTCCACTATTAAATGATTTTTACTCAATGAAGTTGAAATAATGTGAACTGATGGCTTCAACAATGGCAAATTCCACTATATTCCACTATAGCTATGTGAGGCTGATTAGGGCAAAATACACTGAAACATTAAAAGTTATTTTGGATAATAGAAATTGTTGTATTGATCAAGTCGCAGGAGTGCGGCTCTATTTGTTGTTCGCGACTCGAGTCTCAGTGTGTGCGTGTGTGTGTGTGTGTGTGTGTGTGCATATGTGTGTGTGTGAGCGTGTGTAAGTGCGGGGGAGACGAGGGAGCGCAAGGGCTCTTTTTAACTGAAATTGAAATAAATGTAGGATATTTTAGACATTGTTTGAAAGTTCTTAACCGATTTACTTAAACCAATGTCTTTGTTTTAATTGTTTATTTTGTTGTGGTAGCCTGTAGGGCTCTTCGAAATAACTGAAATAATTTGGCAAAGTGATATGGAAAAGTTATCTGGTCAAGACCTGGAACTACTTTATAGCCGTGCGTTTCCTTGAAAAAATAATTGCACACCTTAGAACATCCGTGAACCTATCAGAATCAAGCATTTAACAGACCCGTGGTATAAGCAAATAAACTCAGCAAAAAAAGAAACGTCCCTTTTTCAGGACACTGTATTTTAAAGATAATTTTGTAAAAATCCAAATAACTTTACAGATCTTTATTGTAAAGGGTTTAAAAGATGTTTTCCATGCTTGTTCAATTAATGAACATGCGCCTGTGGAACAGTCGTTAAGACACTAACAGCTTACAGACAGTAGGCAATTAAGGTCACAGTTATAAAAACTTAAGACACTAAAGAGACCTTTCTACTGACTCTGAAAACACCAAAAGAAAGATGCCCAAGGTCCCTGCTCATCTGTGTGAACGTGCATTAGGCATGCTGCATGGAGGCATGAGGACTGCAGATGTGGCCAGGGCAATAAATTGCAATGTCCGTACTGTGAGACGCCTAAGACAACACTACAGGGAGACAGGAAGGACAGCGGATCATCCTCACAGTGGCAGACCACGTGTAACAATACGTGCACAGGATCGGTATATCCGAATATTACACCTGTGGGACAAGTACAGGATGGCAACAACAACTGCCCGAGTTACACCAGGAATGCACAATCCCTCCATCAGTGTTCAGACTGTCTGCAATAGGCTGAGAGAGGCTGGACTGAGGGCTTGTAGGCCTGTTGTAAGGCAGGTCCTTACCAGACGTCACCGGCAACAATGTCGCCTATGGGCACAAACCTACCTTCGCTGCACCAGACAGGACTGGCAAAAAGTGCTCTGGTTTTGTCTCACCAGGGGTGATGGTCGGACTCGCGTTTATCATCGGAGGAATGAGCGTTACACCAAGGCCTGTACTCTGGAGAGGGATCGATTTGGAGGTGGAGTGTCCGTCATGGTTTGGGGCGGTGTGTCACAGCATCATCGAACTGAGCTTGTTGTCATTGCAGGCAATCTCAACGCTGTGCGTTTCAGGGAAGACATCCTCCTCCCTCATGTGGTACCCTTCCTGAAGGCTCATCCTGACATGACCCTCCAGCATAACAATGCCACCAGCCATACTGCTCATTCTGTGCATGATTTGCAAGACAGGAATGTCAGTGTTCTGCCATGGCCAGCAAAGAGCCCGGATCTCAATCCCATTGAGCATCTCTGGGACCTGTTGGATCGGAGGGTGAGGGCTAGGGCCGTTCCCCCCAGAAATGTCTGGGAACTTGCAAGTGCCTTGGTGGAAGAGTGGGGTAACACCTCACAGCATGAACTGGCAAATCTGGTGCAGTCCATGAGGAGGAGATGCACTGCAGTACTTAATGCAGCTGGTGGCAACACCAGATACTGACTTTTACTTTTGACCCCCCCCACCCCCTTTGTTCAGGGACACTTTATTCCATTTCTGTTAGCCACGTGTCTGTGAAACTTGTTCAGTTTATGTCTTAGTTGTTGAATCTTTTTATGTTCATACAAACATTTGCACATGTTAAATTAGCTGAAAATAAAGCAGTTGAAAGTGAGAGGACGTTTCTTTTTTTGCTGAGTTTATGTGTAAGAGAGAAGGCTAAACTGAATTCAGAAAGCAAATATTGTGATGACGTCATTGCTGTCAGTTACATTTTGAATGGTGAACATTCCACCAATGTAAGTCAATGGGAGATTTTTCAAACTTTAATGTTACATTTCTTGAAATGTATAAGCTGAATCATTAATAACACACCTAAGGCTGAAATAATCAACAAAACAAAGTTTGAATGGAGTATGTAGGTTAAGCGGTTTGGGATGAATGAATTGCAGAATTGTAATACTTAGGGGTAGGGATTTAAAACAAACCCTAACCAGAATGTTTGAGGAATATCAATATAGTGCTGCCTTGCAAGCACTGAAATTATTTACACAATTTCTTAATGAGGTTTAATGTTAGAAATGTGTATGATACATTCTATGAATAGTATATAGTGTTGGTAATCATCGCTAAACTCACTTTGAATATATACTATAATACAGTTACATGACATTTTCTAACACTGTTAAAAAAAGTAATTGTTGGGATCTTAATTAACATCTTAATACATTTTTAAAGTGAAAAATTTATTGTTTTAAATTTAAATTATTTATTATTCTAAGTATTTATTATGACTGGATCAACCTCACTACATTACAGTAGGTTACACCAATGAACGTATGTTTTTAAGACTCAGATCAGATAGCTATTGCACAGTCGCACAGTGTCACTTTTTTTAGTGAACAGTCTTGATGGATTGCTCTCTTTCTTTCTTTCTTTCTTTCTCCCTCCCTCTTTCTTTGTATGTTAACTCTGAATGTACAGCCCAGGCTCCACTGTGTTGCTCGTTTCAGCTGTGCGTTAGCTCATCATCCCTCTCCTATGACATCATCCCCCGACAATACCACCATTCATACAGATGTTGCTTACAAAACAAGGATTTAGTTCCTTATTCTGTAAACAGAGCCTCACACACAACCTGAGCTACAACCTTCCAGTGACAGAGTGATTGTGAAATGACATAATTTCAATTATACTGTAAGACTGAAGTAGTAAGACTGACTTACTGACTATAAGTCAGTCTATAAATGAGATTTTAAATGAAGATACATAAGTAAAATATACCACATTAAATAAAAAATAAAAAAACAATTGTTCATTGTTAATTTATGTTAGTTCATAATACATTAACTAATGTTAACTTATACAACTTTTCATTTTAAAAATGTTACATTAGTATATGTTGAAAAACTTTAACCAAGCTTAAAAATTATTGTTCATTGTTAGTTCACAATGTAGTTAACTAGTGTTAATGAATACAACCTTAATGTAAAGTATTACCAAATAGTTACATTGTAATTATATGTTTATTAGTATGGAGTACTTATGTAATTACACTATAATATAAACACTGTGATGCAGGGTTGTCCATGGTAGTATTGCAAGGGATCTGCCAAGTATTGTTTGATCTTAAACAAATTTTTGTGAAAAAATTTAAATGTGTTAAACAACTTTCAATATTAATTTCAGCCAAAACTAAAGTTGAGAAGATAAATTCAGCTAAATGTTTTGAGTAACACGTTAATAAATAAAAAAAAAGAACGAAAAGTAACTTTTCACTTAAAGTATGCCTTCAAGTATGCCTGTGTCTGGACACTTTTGCGTTCAGCTCTGATTCTTTGTGGATGAATGAGGGTTTGATTACATAAGCCTGAATTCCCATCTCTCTTATAAAGACTTTACATCACTTTGATAGCTGTATCCCTCGTTGAAATGTTTCTTTAAGAAAGGTTTCTTGTTTTTACTGCTCAAGCAAAAAAAAAGAGTACATTTACTGCATGCCAAGTATTATGTCATCTGTGTGGCGTGTGCCAGCGCAAGGGCCCTGGAGAAACAGAGCAAGAGCATATAGTATTCTTTACCTCGTAAAAAAACATTCCACCTAGCTTGATGCATAGTGACAAATTGATCATTCTTGGTAACGATGTAAACAATAGATAATTACTCTCGATAAAACAAAGAATTACAGATTTTTTAAACTGTCACTGGCATGACAAGTAAGACTAAAATTCCAACCAGGAGTCGTTATTTTTTCAGTTCCTTGTTACAGGAACTAGTATGGAGCAGCTACAGTAAAGGAAATACTCTTATAACAAGGATTTCTTATTCATTTTCATTTTTATTACTTATTTCTTTGTAGAGTTAGGTTCATTTACAAAATGAGAGTCTGTGAAGGTGATATTAATATCTTACCATGCCAAAATGGCTGTTAGAATCAGAAATAGTAGATTTCGTGAGGTTTCTGCTTAAAGGATTAGTTCACCCAAAAATTATAATTCTCTCCTGATTTACTCATGTTTAAGCCATCCCAGATTTGTATGTCTTTCCTTCTTCAGTCGAACCGAAAAGATTTTTATAAGCACACTTCAGCTCTGTTTGTCCATACAATGAGAGCGAATGGGTGCCATGAGGCTGCTGGCTGTTTGATGGTCCAAAATCATATTTAGGCAGCATAAAAGTAATCCACATGACTCCAGTCGATCAATGAATGTGTTCTGAAGCAAATCGATAGGTTTGTGTAAAAAGAAATAGATGATTAAAACTTTATAAGCTTCCTGCTAGAAGTCGACCATTCACAGAGCAATTGCGTGATGTAAGCATTCATGTGAGAAGTCGAAAGCGCACGCTTTGTATACAACAGAAGAACGAACGTCACGCGAGAGTTAGGACATTTCAAACAGCAATACAGCGGTGAGCGGAAGCAACGATTTAAAGTTAAAAACGCTTTAAATAGCGATTTGTTTCTTACAGAAACATATCGATTTGCTTCAGAAGACATTTATTGATTGACTGGAGTCATGTGGATTACTTTTATGCTGCCTAAATATGCCTTTTAGACCATCAAATATGCCTTTTAGGCCAGAAGCCTCACGGCACCCATTCGCTTTCATTGTATGGACAAACAAAGCTGAAATGTGCTTATAAAAATCTTCATTTTGGTTCTACTGAAGAAGGAAAGACATACACATCTGGGATGGCTTAAAGGTAAGTTAATCATAAGAGTTTTTGATTAACTATTCCTTTAAAGCAAGGGGGTGGGGGCGAAATACACTTTTATTCCATACACTGCCTGAAAAAAATAATACTTTATACAGTTTGCTTCTCAGGCATAATTTATCTTGTTTTAAAGATTTTTTGATATTTTACTCAAAAACAAAACAAAAATAATGATTGAGAATATGTGTTTTTGCAGTCTATAAACTAATTTTCAGTATTTCACAGATCAGTTTAGGCACAATTAATTTATACAGTGGCCCCAAAGAGTATCTGTACACTTGAGCCACACTTAAAAATGTATGAAGGTTATTGCTTTAGATAACAAAATATCAAACCAAGTGGCATTTATTTTAGAGAAATGTAGCTAAAAACAAATTTTTTAAGCACATCATTTCACATGATGTTCTTTAGTTTTTACATGATAAAATAAAAGATATTTTGTTCAAATTTAAGACAAAAGTATTTGGACACTTTCTGGTTTTCAAACATTAGTTGTTTAAACATTAAATGTCCATAGTAATTGTGATTAACAACATTTGTGGCTGATCTGCTACTCTGCTATGTGAATTTAAGGAAGGAGTCAAGTTAGTGAAAAAGGTTTGATGTCATTTGTTTCCAGAAGCAACTTGGTTTGATATTTCACATCTAATGCAATGACACTGTGATATTTTTAAGAGTTACCTAAGTGTCCAAAAGTGTCCAAATGCTTTTTGGGGCCACTGTAGCTTTAAGGAGGTATTTAAATATCAGTGTTTCAAAGGATGTTCTAAGCTCAAAGGTCATTGAGATACTACAATGATACGACGGCCAAAAACTCCTAAGGACTTTTCTTTTAAAACCCAAAACATGTCAAAACTTCAGCTGGCACATTCATAGGCTTTTTCCTATCTCTGATAAGAGTGTGTCAGGGCTTCCTTTTCCACAGACACAAGAACTTTCATCTCTCAAAACAGAGCAGATTGAAGAAAAAAAAAAAAAAAAAAAATACTTTCACAAAATGACCAGGCACGGAGCACATGTGCTGCCCAACAATTGCTTGGTTATGTGAGATAAATAGTATGTGTTTGGGTGTACGTCTACCCTTTAACCCTTAAACGCATACCTCGGGTCATTAGTGACCTGGGACCTCATTCCAACCCCTGTACCTCATCCATTTTTTGGAGTTGTGCCCACACCTCTTTAGTATTCCTCAATCTCTCTCTTATAAATAGTTTAACACAAAAAACAAAATGCCAAATAAATAAATAAATAATAATCATATATTTTTTTTATATAATGGTATAAGTACCAAAAGTGTATAAGGTCATTAGAGACCATAGGTATGTAAGAGTATCTTTTTTTTTTCTTTTGCACTTCCAGAAATGATATTTTTATGATTATTTCATATCTATATAAGTTTACTTTCACAAGATATCTATTTATTTGTTAATTACAAGAGAAATGAGTACTATTTTCATACAAATAAACACTATATCACATTAATTCTGTGCAACAGTGAATTATCACAATGGTGAATTATCAGTATTTTATATGCGTGAACACATACATAATATACATGTTATTTCTTACTCAAGGTGGAGCTGTTGTTTCAGTGATTGATTTGATTTTCATTTGACATTGACATTTGATGAAGAAAAAACATGGAAGTAAACTATAGCAAGTGTAACACATGAACAGTATGATATGACTATTGTCATTTGGGTGTACTACTGAAATGATATAAGTTATGCATCTATTTACACTCAATAAGTGCCTGAGAAAATACTTATGTGGCGCTTATGTGTATCTTCTGTATAGATTATGTGTTATGTGTAGTTCAATATGTTTTTCTCATGAAATTTCAGTGTGAAAGTAACAAATCCTGTTCTAGATTTGTCCTGATTTGTTGAATTTTCTCTTTGATAAGAAAAACATCAAAATACATCAAAATATTTTGTATTCTATTATTTTCTAATTGTCTTGAAAATATTTTGAAAATTTGACACTATCTGGGCATTTTGTAGATACATTTTTGACTGATATAAGTGCTGGATCTCTAAAGACCTGAATATGTGTGTTATCATTTAATTCCCATGCATTTAAGAGTTTAACCTGAAAATTAAGGCAAGAGTTTATTATTATTATTATTATTATTACTTGAATTTGTTAAATACTAAATAAATGTCTTGCTTGAACTTAAAATGTAAAATTGCCATGACTTAAAATACATTTTAACTTTTTTAACTGTAATGTGTTTAGATTGGCCAATATTACTGTATGTGCTCCATCTCATGTTGTCTATGACAAATGTACATGAAGTGCTTGTCTGAAACTACTGAAAATATCACAACAACACTCATAATACAACACACATGAAATATCTTAAAACACTACACCCAGACCTCAAAGCTTGGTTCTTAAAACACAACAAGAGTATTGAGGAGTAACAAACTCATCCTGACATCACAAGAGACATCACAAGTTAGTAAACATAATTAATGCTTGTTGGTTTGACATAAAAAAACAACAACACCATAGTAATAGAAAAGCTGCATCAAAATGCATTCCTTGTGTTCCAAAAAGTAGTTAGAACTTCGGAATAGCAAATACAGTAAAACAGTAAAAAAAGAAACCCTACAATAATCAGGTTTTTCAGCATTATTTACTTGAATGAAAATTAATTTTTTACAGGGATAAAATATCTCAGAATGGGGAAAAGAGTAAAAGAGAAAGAGAGAGAGAACTGCCTCTGTGAACTCACACACACTCATACACACTATATTTCACTCTCACCCCTACAGCAGAGCAACTATTGTACATCTGCCCAACACATCGAACAACTGGATATCTGAAACGTAAAATCAGTGACTTCATTAATAATAAATATCCTGCTGCACAGCCCAAGAGCAAAACAGCCACAAACACAAGAGGCTGCTCATCCGCATCTGGCCTGAGATAAATGACACCTTAGCCACAGAGCATGAAGACAGCACGGCACTCTGCCACACAATACTGTGTGCGTGTGCGTGTGTGTGTGACGATCTAACAGCAGTCCCGTGGGAACAAAAGCACTTTTAGCAGGGTTTTTATTTCACCGGAGAACCCCTGGCCCACCACAAAATCAATTTGGCTTCATTGGCCAAAGAGCACAGACACATGCACGCATGCACGCACACAGATGCACACTGTTCCAACATACTATCCCTTCAATCTCACACACTCACTCTCTCTGTCTTTCTCACAAACACAATCTTCAACTTTTCTTTGTCTCTCACTTTCTTTATGTTCTCTAGTTCGTCTCTTTCTCTATCTTGTGGCTGAGGGCTGGGTATGAGGTTACAGTGGGGGAGATATTTCCCATTTGGAGTAAGTCAACATCTCGGTATAATGAGATTAGGGCTGGATCTCCACATTGGGGTTATGCAGGGCTGGGCTGGGCCATGTGGGGGACACATGGCTCTGATCACCCCAGAACAGGTCACCTGATAGCAACCGTTACCATTATTTGACCCGCATGGGCGCGGATGCCATAGTAAATGTAAAAACAAAACTAAAGAAAATTGAAACAAAGGTCAGGATCTCAATAAAGTAATGTAATAAAAATATTATTTTATTAAATTTATTTAAATTCTAAAAATGCTAAATTTTTCTTGTATGGTTAGGATTAGAGCTAGTCTCTAGTACACTGTTAAAATGGTTAAGCTGCAATTGTTACCTTAAGAAGCTATTTCTACCTGATCTAACACTTAAAATTTGTTTTGATAGTGTAAACTAATGTATTCAGGTTGATTCAGTGTAAATATATTTTTGACTTGAATCATACCAGTTAATTTAGATGTTACCACATGAAGCATATTTTTTAGGTTAATATTTTTTTCTGTGTAATTCTAATTAGCTTTATATAAAAACAATAGAAGTCTATGGTATGTCTCCATTTAGATAGCGTAAACGTAAAGTAAACGTGTGTATACTGATGAGTCAAAACATTAAGACCACTCACTCAAATAATGCTGATCATCTCCTATCAAGGCCACATGTCAAGGTATGGGTAGATTAGATGGTAAGCGAACAATCAGTTCTCGTAATCAATTTGTTGAATGCAGGAGAAATGGTCAGGAGTAAAGACCTGAGCGACTTTGACAAGAGCCAAATTGTTATGGCCAGATGACTGGGTCAGAGCATCTCTGAAACGGCAATGCTTGTGGGGTGCTCCCGGTCAGCATTGGTGAGTACCTACCGACAGTGGTCTGAGGAGGGACAAACCACAAACCGGCGACAGGGTGTTGGGCACCCAAGGCTCATCGATGCACGAGGGCAACAAAGGCTATCTCATCTGGTCTGAATTGACAGAAGGTCTAGTGTGGCACAAGTCACAGAAAACGTTAATGATGGTTACAGGAGGAATGTGTCACAACACAGAGTGCATCACACTCTGCTGCGTATGGGTCTGGCCATTCATGTCACGTGCAATTTGACACGAGCCACCTACCTAAACATCATTGCAGACCAGGTACACCCCTTCATGGCAGTGGTATTCCCTGATGGCAGTGGCCTCTTTCAGCAGGATAATGCGCCCTGCCACACTGCACACATTGTTCAGGAATGGTTCGAGAAACATGATGAAGAGTTCAAAGTGTTGCACTGGCCTCCAAATTCCCCAGATCTCAATCTGATTGAGCATCTGTGGGATATGCTGGACCAACAAGTCCGATCCACGGCAGCTCCACCACACAACTTACATGACTTCAAGGATCTGCTGCTAATATCTTGGTTCCAGACACCACAGGACACCTTCAGGGGTCTTGTAGAGTCCATGCCTGTCCATGGGCTGTTTTGGCATCACGCGGACCACCAACAGCTTATTAGGCAGGTAGTCATAATGTTTTGGCTCATCTGAATACCCCTTTGTCGACATCAAAGGCAAAAGTGGTTAAGAGATGGGACACTTGAGACATTGACAGCTTTCTTGTCACGCTTGTTCATTTAGAGTGTGTGTGAACTGAAATAAAATTGTTGTTACATATTTGCATTCTTACAGATAATTACATTAGCCAAGATCCAAAGGCAGAGTAACCTGTGTTAAAATCTTCCTACACGATTGTTTTAGTGACTCTTTGAAAGCCTAAAACAAATGGCTCATGTGTCGGTGAAAAAAAAAAGGAATTTATAATTCAATTACAATCAGGGCTGAGAGAGGTGGAGAGAGGGGGGATGTGCCTGGAGTCCAGCCAGGGGACAGATAAGACTGCACATTAAAGAAATATTATGCTCCCCCTGCCCGTTACCATGGGAACAAACGAAAGGATTGAAAAATACACCGCGCGATCAATCTCCAACAGGACAGATATAAGGAGAGAGAGTTAAGTGCTCTTCGAATGCTCTTCCCACCATCAGAATCATCACTCATGCTTTGGCATAAAGACACACTCTCTTTCTTTCATCCTTTTATCTTGTATTGTTATTTTCTCTATTTATCTCGGGCTCCTCCTTTCTTGAAACATCTGTGTTCCCCTTTTTCTCAGAGCAAAATAATTAACTCCCTCCTGAGTCCCATTTCCAAATCCACAAATGCCGGATTACTACACTGTATAATTAGTAGATTATAATCTAATTACCAAATCTGTCTTCCTGATACTCTTGCAACCGCTATGAAGTTCAAATGAAATGTGCGAGCAGTCACATAGTTAATGGGATTTATGGTAACTGTACCAGAACTGGCAGATCCATGTCACAGCCCTCCAAAGAAAGTAACATTGAAGGAAAATTCTGTCATCATTTACTCAACCTCAAGTTGCTTCACACCTAATGATTTTCATTCATCTGTGGAACAAAAGTTATTTTGCAGAATGTCCTGGCTGCTTTTATCTGTAAATCGGGACTGGGGCTGTCAAGCTCAAAAATGACAACAAAAAAAAGCATTGTTTTGGCAAAAAAGTCTTGACTCCCATATTTAAATGTACGCAAATGCGATTGAGATTTGAGAGCTACAAGGTTTTAGCAAATAACAGTTAAAAGTTTAGCCTGTTTGTCAGACAAAGTTATTGTATGTCTTCAGAATACTTAGAATATACCCCGTCATTTTTGGAGCCCCCATTCCTATTCACTTTCATTGCATGGAAAAAGTGGCCAGGATATGCTGCAAAATAACTTCTTTTGTGTTCCATGGAAGATAAAAAGTCAGACAGGTTCGGAATGACATGAGTAAATGATAACAGAATTTTCATTTCTGAGTGAACTAAACCTTTAAAATTCAAAGCCACTAGCAGATTGTGTGTAAGGTAAGTTTAGTACATTATCCTTGCTACTACAGAACTATCCATTAGTTTTTCATCTATACATATATTTATAGTGCATACCAAAAAATATACTATAAGCTACTATAAAAAACTATTGAACTCTCTCTCCCTCGCTCTTAATCAGTTTCTTTCTTTCTTTTCCTCTGTCTCTCGTTGTCCCTGTCTCCATGAGCTCTGACTGGCTGCTTTGTTTCTGATGAAATCACTGACATACTGAACTAGTGCTAACAAGCCGTAGATACACAGCAGTGAGAAAGAAAGTAGCCTATGTGTGCATGCATAGGTCTTTGAGCATAAGAGAATAAAGGAACAGTCATTTTGGGTTTATCTTCTATGGGTGACTAGTTACATAACAATAACAGAAGATAAAAATGTGTGTGTGTGTGTGTGTGTGCAGGCTAACTCACCAGTTTTGCCTCAGAATGCATGGATGGAACATGAGGGGAGGAGCATGAGTTGCTGTGGGCAGGGCCTTGCATGCCCATCATGTTGGAGCCCATGGACATTTGCCTCTCCATCTGCAGCCAGAAAAGTGAACACACACACACACACACACACACACACACACAAATGAGTCAAAATTTGTGTAATAGTTAATTACACAAAAGTAGTTAATATTAATTTGCTAAAAATTTTAAAGTCTGTGTGTATCTGTGTTTGTGTACATGTTTATACTACATTGTGGGGACCAAATGACCTCACAAGGATAGTAAAACCTGAGATCACCTACCTTGTGGGGCCCAGCCAGCAGTCCCCACGAGAGAAATGTTTTATTAAACATACTAAACAATGTTTTTTGAAAATGTAAAAATGCAAAAAGGTTTCTGTGAGGGTTAGGTTTAGGGGTAGGTTTAGGGTTAGGGGATAGAAATTATCATTAGATCTGTATAAAATCCATAAAATACATGGAAGTCTATGGAGAGTCCCCACAATGATATAATAACAAGTTTGTTTGTGTGTGTGTGTGTGGGTGTGTGTACATTTTTGCCAAAGTGTAGCTATAAACTACAAAAGTTTAGAATAAGGTTGATAAGGGTTAGCCTATAGTGATTAAAAATGCCAATGTCTTGTTTTATATTCAAATTTAAAAAAAATCTAAATTTATATTTATTTAAAAAATATAAATAGTTTATTTATTAATTATAAAATGTTTTATTTGTAATGCGTTTTATAATTTATATTATATTATATTTTATTATTAATTATAGTAATATATTATTTGTATTAAATAATATTAATACATAATATTATACATTTATAAACAATATTAATATGCCAATATTATATTATATTATATTATATTATATTTATATATACATATTTATAAGTTATTTTACGGTTAGGGTCAGTCTGAAGTAATTTATTATGTAAAACAATAAAAGTCCATAAAATTCTCATTGCGTGTGTGGGGTTTTGTATGTGGTGTGTGTTTCTATATGTATTCCACAGCTCTGTGGGCATAGCAGCAAAGACAAGCTAACAGAGGAAGCTGAATACTGCAGAGGTGTGAAGCTTAAAATAGGATTATTAACAAGGTGAAACACTTAAAAAAATCTTAGTTCAGCGCTTAACAGAACATATTAATTCACAGGGTCTCAATTAGGTGTGACCAAATAGCTGAAATTCATTTTCAGATGTTTGCACACATTGAAGAGTGTGCCGATAATTTATGTTCACTTTTAGGTGAGCAAAACTGTAAAATGGTGCATTCAGTGTGTGCGTGAGAGAGACTGAAAGAGAACTGGGGTCCCCCATCCCGCACCCTTCCAACCCCCTGATGACCTATATCAGGGTGAAAGCGACAGTCCACAGTAATAATTGGAGGAATATTTAGTTTGAAAATATCACCCCGCGCTGCACCCCTTTGCTGGGATGTCAATCAAGACTGAAAAAACTTGCTATTTTTAATTTAATCAACTGCATTTACCTCCACATCCAACATAGGCTGGCTTATGTTACAATGAGAACATATGTTGTATCATTAGAACCCTGATACAGGCAACTCTCTCAAAAACACACAAAAAAACACACACACACACACTGCCTCAGCTTGCATTCATGTCCTTATTGACATTTCTGAAATAGAAATAAAAAAAATCGAGCTTTGGTAGAATATTACACCTCTGCTGATGGGCTTCCTTTTTTTTATCATACAGTTTTTATTTCTTTATTTGGGAGGTTACAAGGTTTGAGAGATACATATTCCTCAATTTCTATGTCAACATCTTAGAGACAAAAAGACATATCAAACAAAAATGGTACTTATATCTCCCTTCTTATCGTATCCCCCAACCTCTATTAATCCCCCCATCCCACCCCGCTCACATGGGACAACTATGATGAACATTCAGGAACCAGATACATTTATACAGCCATTGAGCGCAATCACAATTATGTATTAATTTCAGTAATAAGTCTTAAACCATAATGATTACATCTTTCCACATCATTATAGTTTTCGGTATTGTGTGGTTGCTCCTTGCAGAAGAAAGCACAAAGAATACAATTTCCGGTAGGCAATGCAACCAATATGTGAAAGATAACTGGTGGTTGACCAATGTTGCACAAGTTTTTTTGGCTGCAGTTAAAGCTGTCAATCAGATTTTCCAGGTCCTTTCTTTGATTGGGAATGATGAATCGTCATTCAAAAGTGCAACGCTGGGTCCATATGAAAGCAGTTTCCCACTAAAGTTGAGACAGTGACCACTACCTTCAGCCAAGTTCACTATTTGTCCCCACGGGCACATTTATGCACACAATGTGGGACTGCCCACATTATTTGGTTTGCATCCATCAAGTTCCAAATAAAAAGAGAGAAAAAAAGAATTTCTGAGATGAAGTACCTTTTTTTGTTTGTAACAAATTTAACAAGTTTAATTTACTGGATTATACAAAAATTACAACAAGGCTATCTACACTGTAAAAAGTAACCTACAATAATTGCAATATGGAGCAATTTCTACCTAATCTAACACTTAAAATTAGTTTTGTTGGTGTAACCTAATGTAGTCAGGTTGATTCATTGATGTTAAATAATATTTTTGACTTGGGAAAAAAAAAAAACAGTTTGATATTAAGCACATTTTTAGGTTAACATTTGTAATTTATAAACCATTTTTTGTTGAATTTCCAGCAAAAATAACTATATTGTGATATAGACTGTTACCATGATATAAAAATACTCATACCATGATCCACCCTTAGAGTGAACTGAATGTGTTTGTGTGTATTAATGTGTCTTGGTGGTCAGGCCGAAAGTGTAAATGCATTGTGCATGTTTGTGGGTGTGGGCGGTGGTGTATTTATGATCTCACAGGCATCAAAACGGCAGACGATCCTTGCATAGTGGGGTCAGGCAGTGTGCCAGGCATGGAGGCTGGCAGTGGCTGTCGCTGTCTGTTCCTCAGGTGCAACAACGAGGAAAGGGAACCAGGCACTGGCCTAAGAGAGCCAAAAGAGAAAGAAAAATTAGGAGAAAATGAGAAAAAGGACAAATGAGATGAACTTATTTCCTCAGATAAAAGTTTCGCTTTGAAACTGACGTCAAGAACGCTAACCATGAGCCATTATTAGAAATTCATATCATACAGGCAGTAAATTCAGTTCTCATTTCTATTTGTCATAGTTCTAAAGAATTTCAGTGCCTTATTTAGTCTTTTTTAAGAAGTCATCATGCACAGTCAGACAGACACAGAGAGGAAGAATAGGTTTCCCAGCAAGAGACGTCCTGCTGGAAGCTCTCACTGGAGGTTCACTGTAGCCTAAGACTGATCAAGCCCTTTGTGCTTCAATAAAAGAGTTGGTGTGGATAAATGTGTAATTAATAAATGGGAAGTGATAAAAATTAGATATATTTAAAAAATCTAGTTCAAAACATGAGAATTCGTAAAAATGTAATCTTTATGTCCATGTTGATTTCATACATATTTTATAGCATTTTCTAAAAAAAAAAAAAAATTACAATTTTATTTGCACCTTGAATACATGTGTGTACACAACATAATCATTCACTTAAAAAAAGTTAAAGGTAAGATGTTTTCTTACAGTTTCTCCATTTAAACTGAACAAAATATGTGTTTTCATAAAAATGTCAAAATATCAGATATTTAATATATAAGATATTTAATATATAAAACCACAGAACCTGTGACACTGCTGACATGCAATACGCAGTTTCAGCACACCAAACCCACAATGTCTTCTCCACAATGGCATGAAGCACTACACTTCCCCTGACCGGAGTGATATTTGGGCAAAATGTGTGAGATATAACACTCACTAATTTCATCACATCTATGCTGTCTTGCAGATATGGACCACCACATAGTGTGGAGAAACACAGCTTGTCTGAATAAGCCTCAGATGACAAGCATTATTTGAGTCTGGTTGGAGGGCTGACCGACAGCTGAAAGGGAAAGGAGGGGGTCTCCACCTGAACAAATACCTGTATTTATCCGGCCTAAATAGCAGCATTTATACAGTGTGATTACTGTGTACACACACATTCACGCACACACATAGACACATGCACATGCGGTCATTACCATTCTGATGTTTTGCCATTAACACTCCAATCCATCACATTCTAAGAACCTTTAACAATCTCACATCTCTAAAACACGCACACAGCCAGGTGAGATTTTGCTCATTTTTAAGCTGCTAATGACTTTGGCGGTTAAAGTGTTAGTTCGAAAATCTTTCCCTCTGCTATAGCTCTCAAATCACATTCACATATTTTCAAAAATAGCATGTCAAAGTTCCACACAAAACTATTGTGTTGCTTCGGAAGGCTTGGAATATAGAACACAAGTCAAATTAACCACTTTTATGGTCCTTTACTTTTTGGTCATTTATGAAGCTTGAGAGCCCCAATCCCATTCACTTTCATTGTATGAAAAAGATCAGCCAAGACATTCTGCAAAATTTCTCCTTTTGTGTCACACAGACAAAAGAAAGTGAGTATAAAACTAAACGAAAGTGAGTAAATGATGGCAGAAAATCACCAGTCAACTGCCACTAAAAGCAAAAGTGCATAACAATGTTTTTGTCCATGCAGTGTGCTAATGTCTGTTCGCTGTGTCTGTTTCAATATAAAGGAATTATGTAGGAGGACAATGACTTACACTATTGTGGCAGAGCAGCCACAGCTCTGCTCAGAACCACCACTCAAACAACAAGCTGAATAAAAACCAACCATGGCCTGTTACCATTGAAGTGAACAAAAAGAAAAAAGAGAGTGGGAAAGAGTGTAACAGAGAGAGGGGCAACTCTCTACGGGACAGTCCCACTGCACATTAAAACTCAATGAACAGGAAACAGTCCTAATTAGGAGCTGAACCTGGCCAACGAGAAGAAAGAGGCTTTATGTGCTGCACAGGTTCCACTGCCAAACTTTCTCACCTGCTTCTGAGAGAGAGAAAGATTGTGTGTCAAGAGTGAAAAGAAGTCGATTTTTACTTTTTCTGAGGACAAATTCTTATCTGACAGGAAAAGTTCTCCACGTGACGGAAGTGGAGAGAAAGTCAGAGGGAGCCGCATTGTCTCTCATCTTCCCACCATTCTAAATTGGTGTGTGTGTGACAGACCTCTGACTAAAGAGAACGAGACCTCAAGTACAACAGTCGGTTGGTGTGACACCCTTGTTCTAAACCAGCTAGTGAAATGCTGGTGTCGTGCCAAATTTTGACTCCCAATAATAGTTATATTTAAAATTAGGTGTAAGTGTGGCCTTTAGGGATAGGGACTATGACTCCCTACTATAGTTAGGGTTAGGGGTAGGTACAGGGGTGGACTTTAGGGATAGGGATCAATCAGCTAGTAGGGAGTAAGGATCTAGGGTTTACATTTGATTAAACACGTATTGAGTGAAAACAGTATCATAACCTCATAACGATCCACAAATGCACACAACAGATTCACACATGCACACAACAATCATATAGATTATAGAGGTATTTACACTCAGTGAGAACTTTATTAGGAACACCTGTACACCTACTTATTCATGCAATTATCTAATCAGCCAATCGTTTGGCAGCAGTGCAATGCATAAAATCATACAGTTACGTTTCATATTACTATATGGGTCAGGAGCTTCAGTTAATGTTCACATCAACCATCAGAATGGGGAAAACATTTAGCTCGTGATTTCGACCGTGGCATGATTGTTGGAGCCAGATGGGCTGGTTTGAGTATTTCTGTAACTGCTGATCTCCTGGGATTTTTGTGAGTTTACAACAATCTCTAGAGTTGCCAAAAACAAAAAACAACCAGTGAGTGGCAGTTCTGCAGATGGAAACACCTTGTTGATGAGAGAGGTCAATGGAGAATGGCCAGACTGGTTCAAACTGACAGAAAAGCTATGGTAACTCAGAAAACCACTCTGTACAATTGTAGTGAGCAGAATAGCATCTCAGAATGCACAACACGTCGAACCTTGAGGCAGATGGGCTACAACAGCAGAAGACCACGTCAGACACTTTATTAGGACCATAGTGTTCACTCTGAGTGTATATTTGAATAGGTATTTATAGAGGTATTTATATTTAAATAGACTCTGGTCATCTAAAATGTATAACAGTGCAAATGACATTTGAGAGCTATGGCGGATGGCAAGATTGTCAGCAAATAATGATTTAAATTTAGGTCTTTTCATCATATAAAGTTATCGCATGGATTCAGAAGACTTCATATGGACTCCTTTTCATATGGACTACTTTTATGGTCAATTTTTGAGCTTGAGAGTCTCCCTATCCAATTACTTTCAATGTATGAACAAGAGCAGCCAGGATAGTCTGCAAAACTTATTTTGTGCTATGCGGAAGAAAGAAGTTATATGGGTTTGGAACAACATGAGTGAGTAAAAAATTACAAAATGTATTACGTTTTTATACTAAGTTATATGAATAGGACACTTTATAAAGTATAGAGCTTTCGAAACTCCACCATAAGCATTTACATCTCTACAGACTCAAATGAAGTGACTTAACTATAAGAGGCTTGACTACCACTTGAGAGAGAGAGAGAGAGAGAGAGAGAGAGAGTGAGAAAGAGAGAGAAAGTGAAAGAGAGAGAGAGAGAGAGCCAGGCACAGTCAGCCCACTGACTCATATCCTTTCCTTCTGACTCCAATCCAGCAATGATGTAATGCCCTTGGCTTCTTGACCCCCTCCCCCCCCCCTTCCCCATCTTTCTCTCTTTTTAAGTCTACATTCTCTCTCAAACTCTCTCTCTCACACACACTCGCTGCACCATGCTAACTCGAGCAGACAATGCAGAAGTGAGTGGTGCAAAAAGTTTCTCTTTTTTTCTGCTCTGTGTGAATGTAACCAAAACAGCCCGGGGCCTGGTTCCAGCCGCTGGGAGACGGTGGTGCGGTCTCCATGGCAATGGGCCTAAACAGCGGGAGAAACAGAGAGCGGCCAAACAGCTTGCAGCTGCCTGGCGCTCCGAGTAAACACAGCACAGGACCTGCCCTTGATTTACCACTTTAATCACACTAAGAGAGAGAGAGAGAGAGAGAGAGAGAGAGTTTGCCACAGGCCCAAGGACTGACAGGATTGTAGTGTGGGAAGAATCATATGAATCTGATCAAATAAATCAAGAAGGGCTGTGATGGAGTCTGAGTCTCATTAAAGGCCGCTAGAGAGGGGGTGATGAAAAAGCCACATTCTAAGGAAATTGAGAGGAGGGATACGGGGAGGACTGATAACAGGTTGGCAGTGACAGACTGAAGACCCACATAAGGTCTAGACCAGTGTTATTTTAGTTAAAGAAAACAAAAACTAAATGAAAACATTTTTATTAACCAAAATAATCGAAAAACATAATTAGGCAAACTGAAACTAAACTAAAATACTTTTTTTGGACTCCGCAACTAACTAAAATTCTAAAATATTAAGCGACAACACTAGATGGCCTAGAGAAATATAACGGCATGAAACATTCCTAGTAAATCAGTTAATATCAGTTTATATGAAGTTAATAAAACTTGGGGCCTGGGAAGCTCAGCAAGTATTGATGCTGACAACCACCCCTGGAGTCGCGAGTTCGAATCCAGGGCGTGCTGAGTGACTCCAGCCAGGTCTCTTAAGCAAACAAATTGGCCCAGTTGCTAGGGAGGGTAGAGTCACATGGGGTCCTCATGGTCGCTATAATGTGTGGTTCTCGCTCTCGGTGGGTGCGTGGTGAGTTGTGGGTGGATGCCACGGAGAATAACGTGGGCCTCCACACACGCTATACCTCCGCGGTTATGCGCTCAACAAGCCATGTGATAAGATGCGTGGACTGACGGTCTCAGACACAGAGGCAACTGAGATTCATCCTCCGCCACCCAGATTGAGGCGAACCACTACGCCACCATGAGGACTTAGAGCGCATTGGGAATAGGGCATTCCAAATTGGGGAGAAAAGGGGAGAAAAAAAAAGTGAATAAACTTCAGGAGGAGCACGCCCATCTAATCTTCCAATTTATTACCAGGATATATAAGCAGCCTCTTGCCTCGGCTCAGCATCAGTTCTCCCGGCATCCAATCTTCCACGAACCGGCATCATGCCTGACTTTCCGGAAAGCAAACTTTTTCCTTCAGACGACGAACTCTCCAATCCTCCAGAGGTGCCTATGCATCCATCGCAAACTGGACCGGATTCCCCCTCCTTTATTCCAGGATCAGCTTCACCAGCCAAACGTACAGGACACAAAAACCCATTGTATATCATTTCAACACAACAGAAAACACTCTAGAAGTCCACGCTCTCCACCTCATTCATAATCTCCTCAATTTACGACAGCTCCTCATGCTTCTGCATCACAAACACCATCAACATAGTAATTTGCTTCTTCAATTGAACATGCTTCAGCCCCTCCCATTTCAAACTGATCCATTAACGATCTCCGTCAAGCTCTCTGTAAATCCGGCATTCCTTTCTCTCAAAGAGCCACCAAAGCTCAACTCTACAAGCTCTATTCATGCTAGAAGCAAATGGATCAGGCCTCCCAGGAAATCGTCCCAAAGCATCCAAGCCAACTAAGCTCTTCTCTTCATTTTCTAAAGCCCCCAACACACCTCTTCCACAGCCGGTAAATCCAGAGGTAGCTGGCAACACTTCCTCATCCGGTTCCACCCGGCCGGCATACTACCGCGGCTGCACGCAATAGTTCCGCCCCCGCTTCGTCTCTAGCAATCCCCCTCCCTCTTCAGAACAGGAACCGGCCACATCATTCTCAATTCCCCCTCCACTTTTTTCCTTTCTCCCTCCAGCTCCACCACTACATTTAATATCATCTGTCTACAGACAGACTCATTTGCAAGATCAACTTCACAAATAGCTCCCCCTATCTCCGTCCCCACTAACGTTATTTCCTCTACCACATCAAATCTACCCACCCCAGAGCAGACCTGAGCATAAGGCTGCCTCCGTAAATGGTCCCGCTTCCTTTTCCCCTTGACTCCGTTCCATCTGTTATTACTAACCAGACCATTCATGGAGCGGACCTAAGTGCGAGGCTGCCTCCGTAAACAGTCCCGCCTCCTTTCCCCACCCACTATATTCCATCTTTTTCCATTAACCATCCAGCCCCTGGAGCGGACCTAAGCATGATGCCGCAAATGGTCCCTCCTCCTGTCTACCCTTCCTCTAATCCCAACCTAGCTCCAATAACATCAACCCATCACTTTTTGACCCTCTGTTCATAGACGAAAACAACTGGCCAGTTTCTAGGCACTGGTTCCAGAAAAACCTTAAAAACATCCTCACCTGCTCTGGTACCCCAGCCCACATGTTTTCTTCCCACTCCTTTCACATAGGAGCAGCAACCACTGCCACCCAGAAAGTCTTACCTAATCACCAAATTAAACAGCTCGGGAAATGGTCCTCAGATGCATTCCATTCAAATATCAGAACTGACCTTGCACACATCAAACAAACACATCTAGCCCTCGCCTCTTTTTAAGTAACCAATATTTATGCTCCCCTCTCATATTTATCATTTGACTCCCTACTCTGCCTCGCAGGGCAACCTTGCTTTGGGGGGGAAGTAGCTCTGTGTGGTTTATTTCATGGTTCCCACTGCCCACCACTGGGAGGTGCTCCACGTGGGTGTTGCCGGGCCCGCTCTTTCGGGATCAGAAGCTCTCACCTCTTCTGCAACATTGGTGAGCCTCGCATTTACAATCCCTGGGCTCCATGTCATAGTTGCTGCAGAGGGAATGCTTCACCTTCAACTATAAATATCCTCCAGTCTGAGCTAATACTGCCGCAGCAGTACCCCGGCTGATGCTGCCGCAGCAGTGCCTACCCATGCTCAGAGTTTCAAAACTGCCACAGCAGTGCCCCACTCATGCCCTGCAGGAGTCATTCCACTTATTCCTTCATTCTTATTTCGTTGAACTTACACTCTTTGGGCGAAAATCTCTACGCAACTAAGCTTATCCAACTCTACCTATTAAATTGCCATGTTAACTCAATCATTCACCTTGCTGTCTCCAACTTGGCCTCTTTTTGGGGGGTTATACATCTGCTCTAGTCGAGTCTCCTCTTCGAGCCCCTCCATCATGGACAGCAAGCAAAACCAGTTTTAACTTTTATGCTAAAGATTATATGGGCATGCAAACTCATGAAAAGAAGTTAATAAATGTAAGTCCTGGAGGAGCACGGCCATCTAATCTTCCAATTTATTACCAGGATATATAAGCAGTCTCTTACCTTGGCTCAGCATCAGTTCTCCTAGCACTCCACCTCCTCCCCTACTCCTCCTTATACATCTGTCCCACACTGACTATCTCTATTCGTACTAGTCCGGGGTGTTATACATCTGCTCGAGTCACCTCCTTGAGCCCCTCCATTGTGGACAGCAAGCCAAACCAGTTTTATCATTTATGCTAAAGGTTATATGGGCACGCGAACTCGTGAAATCAGTTAATGCATTTGGGCAGTCCTAAAATACTAAAGCTAAAACTAAAATAAAAATTAAATATATTTAAAAATGAGAACTAAATTGAAACTAGAAAATCCTAAAAACTAAATTAGTCATAGTTTGAAAACAAATTTAAAATAGTACAGAAATAAAAACAAAATTAAAATTTCAAAAGTACAATATCCCTAGTCTAGGCCTGTCAATGAGAACAACAGTGAGAGGCTTATCCTGAAATACCTTAGGGCAAGCAAGCATGGCGCAGCTCACCACAAAGCCCCAATTATGCACAGATACATCTCTCATTGCTGCTGGCTATAAGAGAGAAAGAGAGCAAGGGAGAAAGTGAGAGACAGACAGAGTGGTTTGGCTCATTGCCATCCAGTTGTTTCTTCTTGTGACTGAAACTATGCTGAGAGCGCTTCAGTGCTACAGACCGAGGGAGGTTTCAGGCTCCGCCCCCACCTGTCAGTCAAACCTTCCACTGATCCATCACACGAGAGCAGCAAAATTTGAATCGTTCCCATGGCTAATACAGAACACCTTTAGCCACAGAAAGGCATGTGAACAATCCACTGTGACCAGCACCCTGCTTTGTTTGGATGATCCATCAACATTCGAGTTGGACATTCGGGAAGATGGTTTGTGGTGACTGCAGGAGAAAAAAACTCTCTTTGTCACTGTAACATTTCCACCTACATTAGCAATAATAATCTACATCGTCACATCATATTGCTATGTTCTCATTTTCCAACATCTGCTGAAGGTCGTACTTCAATCCTTCGCTGTCAAAGGTCATGAAGAGCTAATAAAACTCATCAAAAAACCAAAAGCCACAACATGTATGTTAGATCCAATACCAACTAAGCTTTTAAAAGAGGTATTCCCTGTAATCTCTGAACCTCTTCTTAATATTATTAACTCCTCGCTATCTTTAAAACATGTCCCAAGAAACTTTAAAATGGCAGTTCTCAAACCACTTATTAAGAAGCCACAGCTTGATCCTGGAGAATTGGCTAATTATAGGCCGATTTCAAATCTCCCATTTATGTCGAAAATACTAGTAGTGTCAAAATAATAGGTAGTGTCCTCCCAACTATGTTCATTTCTACAGAGAAATGGTATATATGAACAATTTCAGTCAGGATTTAGGTCCCATCACAGTACAGAGACTGCACTTATCAGAGTTACAAATTACTTGCTCTTATCATCTGATCGCGGCTGCATTTCTCTTCTAGTGATTTTAGATCTTAGTGCTGCCTTCAACACCATATATCATGACATTCTCTTGAATAGGCTGGAGAATTATGTTGGCATTAGTGGACTAGCATTAGCATGGTTCAGGTCCTATTTATCAGACTGCTACCACTTTGTATGTGTAAACGAGGAATTGTCAAATCAAACAAAATTAAGTATGAAGTGCCACAGGGATCAGTTTATGGCCTCTGATTTTCTCCTTATATATGCTTCCCCTGGGAGATATTATCAGGAATCGTGGAATAAGTTTCCACTATTATGCCGACGATACCCAACTTTATATTTCTTCTAAATTCGACGAAATTTCACAATTCTACAAATTAGCAGAGTGTATCAATGAAATTAGAAATTGACCAGAAATTTCCTTCTACTCAATTCCGACAAAACAGAGACACATAAGCAGCTAAAATATAATTTGACTATCGATGGATGTACTGTTACATCATCTTCTACAGCAAAGAAATTAGGTGTTATATTTGATACCAATCTGTCCTTTGAAAATCAAATTTCCAATGTTTGTAGAACAGCATTCTCCCACCTCAGAAATATTGCTAAGTTAAGACACATGCTCTATGTTGCTGATGCCGAAAAACTAATTCATGCGTTCATGACCTCAAGACTAGATTATTGCTTGGTGTAAGACTCCACTGCTACGTGTCTCTGTATGATGACGACAAACTACAGCCGGTGCTAACCAGACATGACTTCAGTTTTTTACGATGGACTTCAGAGGATGAATTGATGCCAACTCCAACTGTAAGACATCAGATATTTCATATGCCTCTGCCTGAACCTTGGATTTAGGATGGATCCCATCGATCCTCACCGAAATGACCTGCCAGTTGAACAGCGATGCACTTCATTGATCTCTGCTTGCATCACCTTTGTTTATTGATGGACTACACTCTTGAAATGGAATACATAGACTATCAATTATTTGCCAACAAAAGCCTTCATCAGCCAACTAACAAAGGACAGTGCATCTATGTGAACTTCTGCAGTTAATCCAGGATGGACTTCAAAGACTTTAATAATTAATCTTACAGTTCATACTAAATCTTTGTTTCAACACTGGCCCTTAACACTTACTTAGTTTACACATTTTAAACCATGACCTGCACTGCACACAAATAACTAATATTGACATTATATTCATGCTGTTTAGCCAGAGGAGAACTGGCCCCCACAGTGAGCCTGGTTTCTCCCAAGCTTATTTTTCTCCATTAACCAACATCTTATGGAGTTTTGTGCTCCTTGCCACAGTCACCTTCAGCTTGCTCACTGGGGTTCTAAACACAATTATTATTTAACTATTTAATTATTTATTTTTATCCACAATTTACAATTACATAATGATGACTCTAAGACTTTATAGATATTACAGTTTAATTTTCTGTTAAAGCATGATTTTCTGTAAAGCTGCTTTGAAACGATGTGTGTTGTGAAAAACGCTATACAAAAAAAAAAAAATGACTTGACTTGACTTGAAGGTCTACATGAAATCAAAACGGACTATATTTACTTCATAGCTGTGCATGTTTATGGCCTATTGTGACCTATTCATCTAAGCACATTATTCCACAGAAAACATTCTTTCAACAGAAAAATAATTTTCCTTTTCGACTGATGTCACCAAGCCCTCTTATTTGTCAACTCTTCCCCTCCAACCACCTGTCTCTGTCCTAGACAACTTGGACAATTTCCATTGGACAAAGTAAAGTTTTTTACTTGGAAATGACTAAACATCAGGCATGAAACTCTACATAGCACAAGCTAACAGGTTCTATGAACTTCTTATCTGTTAGCCAATTGACTCACTCACATGTGAGATGTTAAGCCAATCAGCTCGCATGATGTAAGCTGATAGGTCGTTTGGCATGTAATTAGGAAGCCAGTCAACTCGAATACTCACTCTTTCTTGCATCTGAAATTGCATATTGTCAGAGTATGTATAGTATTTGATAAAGGATACACTTCTCGGCAGGTAAAATAGTACATTCTTTAGGTATGCATGCGAGTAGTAAGATTAGATTCCATGCATACTTTATCTGGGAACATGGGTATTGACCCATGACCGGAATATATGACGTAATAACAACAACCGTGGAAATAATCCACTCTGGTTTTGTTAACAAACACAATTTAAGCACAAGGAACAACTTTCTTGGTATATATAGATAGCACTTACAGTTGAGAAAAGCAGTCCGACTCGCGATTCTCTAACGTTTGTTTTTCAAATCAAGCGTTTTGAACGTGATGTCTCCAAGGCTCCCGAGGCATTTTGGGACAGTAAAGTGTCCAGTCAATCCGTACTAACTTTCGTACTTACCGTTTTATGAATACTAAGGATTCGGACATATTACTCCATTTGCATACTGTTTTTGGCATACCATATAGTAGAGAAGTATGGATATTTGGACACAGCATTTATCTAACATTTAAATAGCTCAGTTTTGCAGATAAGCCGGCTTTACTGCAGCGGCTGTGAGAGTTTTTTCTCTGAAAATGCTATTTTTATTTTTATTCTATCAGCTTGCACGGTGATGTTAGCTTTTGGCCATGACACATAAAAGCGTGTCTTTAACAAGGTATGCCTTAGCCAAATCTGGCAAAGTCACACATAGAGATTTAGTTCATTAGTGTTACACCATTTGGCCAAGCTGGCCAAGGCACACTTATCTAGCATTCACTCTTCGGAGCAGCAGCAGTACACATACTTTGGCGGTAGATCTTTTTGGTTGGGGGGGTTGTATTTTGTGTTATGCGTTTGTGCAGCTTTCCTGCTTTGCTGGGGGATTTAATGTTTGTATAATTGTGCAGCAGCATGTCCTACATGCTCGATGCAGCATGTCTTGTGTTTTGTCTAATTGTGCAGCAGCAGCAGCATGTCCACATGCTTAACTCAGCATGTCTGTGCATGTTCTAGCAGTAGCAAGTCTTCATACTTTCTCTGCAGCAGCAGCGTAGCAGATCTAGTCCATCAAGACCAAAATCCTATCAATATGTCATACCCATTTTAACATGCTAAATCTTACAGAGAGTTGTCATGACTGAAATACATGACATTACGAAAGAAAAATGGATTGAGAACACTGTTTCATTCTAAATTTCTAGCTTTTCTTGAAACATTCAGTACTAACACTGCAAAATCTTTAGATTGTGTAGTGTCTACCTTCCACTCCTTTACTTACTAACAAAAAAGTTTCATATTACTATATATTACCATGAAAATATACTATGAAAAAAAAACAAAACAAAAAAACACTACCATTATGGTATTACCATAGTATTCTTTGATGTTCCTTGTACCAGTATTATATGAATATGGTAATCAGATGATAACAAAAAGTGACAAAAATACCCCCAAAATTTACCATGTGAGGGAAAAAATGTCCTTGTAGTGATCTTCACTGTTTTATTCATTAGCTAACATTTAATATCTATATACAGTATATAGGCCTGTAAAAAGACTGAAAATTAATTCCAGGGATCAAATATTGCCCCTTTAAAAGTTAATTTCTGACACTGTTCAATACCATTGAACATGGCATATATCAGAGTACTGTTGTATTACCATCTCACACCATCATTGACCATTGGCACAACCCCAGTACATTTTTGCAAGGACGTACACCAATCTCCTTTATTTATATCCAAAGCTTTAATTTCTATCTTTCATTCCCATTTGATCACTCCCTTTTCTCTCTTCTGTTTTTCTTTTCCCAGCAGCCCAGATCCTTTCCTTGTCCTTCTCTATCCGTTCTGATTCTGTTTTAATCTAAGACCCCTGTCTTTAATCTACCCCTGATCCCTTTCTTCCTCTCTCTCCTCCTTCCTGCAATTCCTGTCTTCCTGTGGTCGGCTCTGGAGCCGTATCTCTCTCTCTGCAGGAGTATGTGTGTGTTGCCGTGTGTGTCTGTGTGGCGGATGGTGATGACAAAGTGTAGCTGGAATGAGAGGAGCAGGGCCTGGGCGTTCCTCTTCGAACGCACTATTAAACCCTATGCCGTACACAATGAGCTCACTCTAATTCAGCTCAGATGTACATCCTGCCCGCCTGTATTCTCTCACTTTCCTTTGAAATTCTCTCTCCTTTTCAGAAATGCACAAGACATCCACGCTTACTGCATATCCAGGAGATGCCACTCTACACCAAAAGATCATTTCAGGTTGCATGGTGACCACACGTTTTAGCTTTCTCAATATGATGTAATAAGCTAGAACAACAATCATAGTTAGTTGGAGCAGTCGCAAAGTTTAAATCTTAACAATGAGGCTCTGAAAGCAGCAGAGTCAAGTTTTGATCAATGTGATTTAAATAAATCTGTAAAAAAAATAATAATAATCAATGACGTCCATGTTTTGGCCCATGAGAGGAACTAGAAGAGGTGGGGGAGGGTCCGGGAGGGCCCTACTATGCAGTATTGTACAAAAACAACACTGCATGCTGTGAGGGTGCAAGTATCAAGTTTTGACTGGTTGGAAGCATATACTGTAACTGTGCAATGCAATGCAACCACTTAAAGAGCTTTTCAAGTTTGTCAGTATGTTTACATGCACTTTAAAAGTTCACTTTCAGTCAGACTAAAACAATAATTCGCCTTTTTAAAATGTCATGAAAACATTTTAGCCTGACTTAAAATTGTTTCAGTCTGATTTTTGTAAAGTTGGACTATCAAATAATGAGATAGTAGCTTGGCTTCGTCCAGCATATCCACATTAATCAGACAACAGCTGGCCTTGGTGTTGGGTGCATACATGTTCTGAAAGCCAGGTGACATACAACATGTATTTAACCTTCCACTTATTTCTTCCTTTATATATTTGATTATTCGTTTTGTCATGTACACATGTAGCACTGTATCTCTAAGATGTCTTTTTAAGAGTGTTTCATCTATAAAGCATCACATTCTAATTAAAATCTGCCAAACATTCTAAATCATGAATGTCTAAAAAGCATCTGCTCAATGTCTTATTGAAATCAGAGAGGAAACATCTTATAGACTTATTGCATATGAGCAAACAACATTAAAAATATGTCTCCCAGATGAAAACACACACATCAAATAGACGTCTGGGTGATGTATGTGTGCTATCAGGGAACTGCAACTTCACAAGTGACCAATTTGGAACGCTCTACATAGGCAGCTTTACTTGACTCACAATTCATTTCAATGGAGTTTTAGCATGTTGCTAAACAAAGGGCTTGATACTCTAATAAGCTCACAATTACAGTGCACATACAAATATTGGGTAAAATAATACATTTGTAACTGAATAATTTTTATCTAAACTTTTCAGTATTCAAAGACATCAAGGTTTATTTACAATTAACATTTCTCTTGCCTTGTCGGTCATCTTGGAATTTTTCAGTGAGTTTGTCCCAGTGACTTGTCAAGGATTGCCTTCTCTGTGAAGGATACATTCAATGCTACCTTAGAATCTAGTTAAAACAAGGTGTCTTAGGAGGCAGCATGAAGAGGTCTATCTTTTGGAAAAGAATTTGAGTTTGGAGCATATCTATGATGTATCCGTATGTAGCTCACTAGGTGTTGGAGCAGACCCATACAGAAATCTTATGTATGCACATACAGTATATACTGTATTGATACAGTATATACTGTAAAATTATTTGAGCATTTACACTCACTGAGAACTTTATTAGGAACACCTGTACACATACTTATTCATGCAATTATCTATTCAGCTAATATTGTGGCAGCAGTGCAATGCATAAAATCATGCAGATACAGGTCAGGAGCTTCAGTTAATGTTCACATCAACCATCAGAATGGGGAAAAAAATTTGATCTCAATGATTTAGACTGTGGCATGATTGTTGGTGCCAGACAGGCTGGGTATTTCTGTAACTGCTGATCTCCTGGGATCACAACAGTCTCTAGAGATGGTGTCAAAACATCCAGTGAGTGGCAGGTCTGATGGAAACAACTTGTTGATGAGAGAGATCAACGGAGAAGGGCCAGACTGGTTCGAGCTAACAGAAAGGCTACGGTAACTCATATAACTACTCTGTACAATTGTAGTGAGCAAAATAAATCTCAGAATGCACAACACATTGAACCTTAAAGCGGATGGGCTATAACAGCAGGAGACCACTCTCTCTCTCTCTCTGTCTCTCTCTCTCTCTCTCTCTCTGTCTCTCTCTCTCTCTGTTTTATAGTGAGGTAACTGTCTGTTTCTCTCATGGTTAAAATAGGTTACCATCTCTCAGCCACTGTGAGTTGCTGCGTTGTAGGGCTCTGCACAGCTTCCTTTTCATCACCAAAATACCCTGGAATCTTCGTGTTCTTTAGGGGTGTGAAAACCAGCTCCTCTTATCTTTAGAGGTGTGAAAACACACACACACAAACACACCCCCACACACATGCAAAATGACACACATACAGAAAAATAAGTGGTTTGTGTTTCAAACTTTTATTTTGCATGTTTAATTTTATATGATGATCCATGATAATCCCAATAAAACGACAGATAATGAGTTCATAAACACTTTTCGCTCTGTTCATCACACAATGCTATCATATGACATATAAACACTTTTACTATAGCACATGACTCATTTTAATGTTTGCATTACATTACCAACTACATTTACAAACATGTTTAAGTGTGATCAAATTGCGCGGTATCTCAACAGATAGAGCGTTGCATATGCAATACAAAGGTATGGGTACGAGTCCTGAAGAGCACAGGAGTCGAATCGTTAGAATAAAGTGTCATAGAAGCACCTCAAAATTACGTGGTTGCTTCAGAAATTTTGTTTTTTATCTCACATTTTCTTTTTATGACACTATCGGTTAGGTTTAGGTTTAAGGTTTAGGGTAGGGAGGTTGGTTGTGTTGATTTAAATCTCAAAAGAACATTAACTTTAACAACCTTATCTGTTCGGGATAAAATTCACTCACTTTTAGTTCCACACAGTGGACATTTCACTTCGGAACTGCCCTGGGACATGTGTGAACCACATAATTTTATTTTGAATTTTTTTTGCCACAGTCACTCAATGTTCGTTGCATGGGAGAAGGCACTCACAAATTGCGATGTCAGAGCCCTTGAGAGAGCAAGATAAAGTAAAAATAGGCTTTGAAGAAAGTTAGTAATGTTGCTGGTTTTGTGAACTGTTTTCTGAGGTTTGCTACCTAAACTTGCTGTTCCCTATCTGTCACTCACTCGACGTTGTGTCGATGTAGTGACACTAGGGGTCACTCTTGGGAGCCCGAAACACCTCTGGTCTTTGATAAAAGGCCAATGAAAATTGGCGAGTGGTATTTGCATACCACTCCCCCGAACATACAGGTATAAAAGGAGCTGGTATGCAACCACTCATTCAGGTTTTGTGCTGAGGAGCCAAGACAAGGTCCCGGCCATTTCAGCGTATAGTCCAGCATTGTGGCAGGAGGGACACAAAGTCTCGTTCCCTCCATCGGGGAACGGAGGTTACGCAAGTAACCAGGACGTTCCCTATCTGTCACTCACTCGACGTTGTGTCGATGTAGTGACACTAGGGGTCCCCATACGAAATGCCACAACTGGCTGAACTGTGTTATGTGAACTGGCAGTGTGTGATGGGCAGACCACTGTGTGCCTCGTAGCCAGCACACCAGGCCGACACATAACCTCCCCCAATGCTGTTATGAGTGTCGAACGGCCCTTCGGGGACAAGTCGACTGCCCAAAAGATAGAGACAGGCTAGCCCAGTCGTGGCCTCTTATCCTCTTTTTTTTTCTCCCCCCAAAAAAAGAGTTAACCGACTGGGGCCACCAGGTCTATGTCGGGGGGGGGGGGTGTCCCTCCCAAGGGGAAGACACTGCGGAGACCACAGCCCGCCCGGGGGGGGGGGGGGGGGGTATTTTGAGTGGAAATACGTCACATGGTCTTGCCGAGCTTTGTCGGAAGTATGTCATGTGGAGAAGTCCCATGGTAGGTCCTACCCTACGGGGGAGGAGTTTCTACAAACATGGTGACTGGGGCAGAGGGGCCTCTGCCCAAGGAAGATGCAGTTTACCAACAGGGAAACAAATTAGCGGAAGATATATGTTGCATGGGGTTACCTATGGGGAACCAACACATGCGGAGCACCTACCCCAGTACAGGGCTTAGTTAGCACATGTACTGAGCCGGCAGCAAGTTTCTCTGCAAACTCGTCTGCCACAGGGCTCGGAGGAAATCATCCAGGGAACACAGTTTGTGAACACTACTGTAAGTCAACAGCATACGTCTTCAGCTCAGGGGAGGTGAAAGGTGCTATACGTAAGCGATACACCTGGCCAGCTGTCCCGGACTTACTTGCTTGTGCCTGCCACTACACGGGAGGAAACCGGTCCCACCCGGAGATTGTAGAACCTCGCAAAGGTGTTGGGTGTTTCCCAGCCCGTTGCTCTGCAAATGTCTGTTAGAGAGGCGCCACTGGTCAAGGCCCAGGAGGCCACCACACTCCTGGTAGAATGGGCTCGTAGCACTGCCGGGGGCGGCACGTCCTGGGCGTGATATGCCATTGTTATGGCGTCAATAACCCAGTGGGCGATCCTTTGCTTGGAGACAGTGCTTCCTTTCCGCTGTCCACCAAAGCAGACAAAGAGCTGCTCAGATACTCTAAAGCTCTGTGTGCGATCCAAATAGAAGCGTAAAGCGTGCACCAGACACAACAACGTCAGGGCTGGGTCTACCTCCTCCTGGGGCAGCGCTTGCAGGTTCACCACCTGATCCCTAAAAGGGGTCGTGGGAACCTCGGGCACGTAGCCCAGTCGGGGTCTCAGGATCACGTGAGAGTAGCCCGGACTGAACTCCAGGCAAGTTTCGCTGACAGAGAACGCTTGCAGGTCTCCTACCCTCTTAATGGAAGTGAGCGCAGTCAGGAGGGCAGTCTTCAAAGAGAGTGCCTTAAGTTCAGCTGACTGCAGGGGCTCAAAAAGAGCTCTCTGTAGACCCTGAAGAACTACAGAGAGGTCCCATGAGGGAATGAGGCATGGTCTGAAGGGATTCAGCCTCCTGGTACCTCTCAGGAACCTGATGATCAGGTCGTGCTTCCCTAAGGACTTACCGTCCACGGTGTTGTGGTGTGCCATTATAGCGGCTACATACACCTTCAAGGTGGAGGGGGACAGCCGCCCTTCCAACCTCTCCTGCAGGAAGGAAAGCACTGATCCGACTGTGCATCTCTGGGGGTCTTCGTGTCGGGAAGAACACCACTTAGCGAACAGACGCCACTTCAAGGCATACAGGCGCCTCGTAGAGGGGGCCCTAGCCTGAGTGATAGTGTCTACGACCGCGGGTGGTAGGCCACTCAAGTCTTCTGCATCCCGTCCAAGGGCCAGACATGGAGATTCCAGAGGTCTGGTCGCGGGTGCCAGATGGTGCACCGTCCCTGAGAAAGAAGATCCTTCCTCAGGGGAATTCACTGGGGAGGGTCTGTCGCGAGGAGCGTGAGGTCTGAGAACCACGTCTGGGTAGGCCAGTAGGGTGCTACCAGGACAACCTGCTCCTCGTCCTCCCTGACCTTGCACAGGGTCTGTGCAAGTAGGCTCACTGGGGGAAACGCATAATTGTGTAGTCCAGGGGGCCAGCTGTGTGCCAGCACGTCTATACTGAGAGGTGCCTCGGTCAGGGCGTACCAGAGTGGGCAGTGGGAGGATTCTTGGGAAGTGAACAGGTCTACCTGTGTCTGCTCGAATCTACTCCAAATCAGCTGGACCACCTGAGGGTGGAGTCTCTACTCTCCCCTGAGGGTAACCTGTCATGACAGCGCATCCGCTGCAGTGTTGAGGTTGCCCAGGATGTGAGTGGCTCACAGTGACTTGAGGTGCTGCTGACTCCAGAGGAGGAGACGGTGGGTGAGTTGTGACATACACCGGGAGCGTAAACTGCCTTGACGGTTGATATATGCTACCATTACCATGTTGTCTGTCCAAACTAACACATGCTTGCCCTGGATCAACGGCCGAAACCTCCACAGGGTGAGCAGAATTGAGGCAGTTGATGTGCCAACGTAGCCGCGGGCCCGTCCAGGAGCCGGCGTCTGCGTGCCCGTTGCATACAGCGCCCCAGCCCATTTTGTAGGCGTCTGTCATAACCACGACTCGCCTGGAGACATGCTCTAGGAGAATGCCTGCCCGTAGAAATGTGAGGTCGGTCAAAGGGCTGAAGAGGCGGTGACAGACCGGCATGATGGCCACGCGATGTGTCCCGCGGCACCATGCCCATCTCGGGACTCGAGTCTGGAGCCAGTGCTGAAGCGGTCTCATATGCATCAACCCGAACAGAGTGGCCACTGCTGAGGATGCCATATGCCTCAGGAGCCTCTGAAACAGTTTCAGTGGAACCGCTGTCTTCTGTCTGAACACCTTCAAACAGGTCAGCACCGACTGTGCGCTCGTTCGTGAGGCGTGCCGTCATCGAGACTGAGTCCAACTCCAAGACAAGAAAAGAGATGCTCTGAACCGGGAGGAGCTTGCTCTTTCCCCAGTTGACCCAAAGCCCTAGTCGGCTGAGGTGCGAGAGCACCAGGTCCCTGTGTGCACACAACACATCCCGAGAGTGAGCTAGGATTAGCCAATCGTCGAGATAGTTGAGGAATGCGAATATCCACTTCCCTTAACGAGGCAAGAGCTGCCTCTGCGACCTTCGTGAAGACGCGAGGAGACAAGGACAGGCCGAAAGGGAGGACCTTGTACTGATACACCTGACCCACAAATGCAAACCGCAGGAAGGGTCTGTGTCTAGGTAGAATCGAGACGTGGAAGTACACATCCTTCAGGTCTACCGCCGTGAACCAATCTTGATGCCGGAAGCTCGCTAGAATGCATTTTTGTGTCAGCGTCTTGAACGGGAGTCTGTGTAAAACCCGGTTCAGTACTCGCAAGGCCAAGATTGGCCGCAACCCACTGCCTTTCTTCGGTACAATGAAGTAGGGGCTGTAAAACCCCTTCTTCATCTTGGCCGGAGGGACAGGCTCTATCGCACCCTTCCGTAGGAGGGTAGCGATTTCTGCGCGCAAGGTAGCGGCGTTCTTGCCCTTCACAGAGGTGAAGTGGACACCGCTGAACCTGGGCGGACGCCTGGCGAACTGAATCGTGTAGCCGAGTCGGACGGTCTGGACCAGCCATTGCGACGGGTTGGAAAGCGCAAGTCACGCGTCCAAGTTCCGGGCAAGGGGGACCAAGGGGACAATCTTATCGGACGTACTGGCGGGTGGGGCCTCGCGGCGGGGTGGAGCCTGAGGTGCCATGCCGTGTCGTGGCCGTGCTGAGTTCAGGGACATTGAAGCACTTACCTGGGTCCTTGTGACCACCCCCGGAACAGCCTGGGATGGGGGAGGAAGAGGCCTGTCCTCGTGACCCGTGGAGACTGTCACATCGGGGGCGGATTTGTGCCACAGCTGGGCACACGGGGGCGGGGAGACCGCCGCTGGAGCGCCAAACCTGCCAAAATGGAATGGTGGACGGTGGTCATGATGACGACCGTGCGCACCGGGTATGTGACCCAGGGAACAAGGAAACTGCTCTTGCTGAACTCTTGGGTACTGCAGCCACTTGGGCATGTGGCGAAATTAAATGAAAAGGTAACAAAAGATTCTCCTCCCGGCCCTCCACCGGGAGATGGAGTGGTCTGCTTACCAGCTCCAGATCAGCGGGTTTCGTTGTCCCTGGATCGCCCGTCTCAGGGGCACTTCGAAGCCTTTCATGGGTTCTTGGCGGCGGCCGTGAGATGGGTGGCGTCTGCTTCCTGCGGTGGGCTCCACACTGGGGCCGGGCCGGGCTGCGGCAGAGCCGGTGCAGTCACTGCAGGGAGATGCCCTTGACAACGAGCAGACGGCGTGCGGGATCTTGAGCCACGCCGGGACAGGATGTGCCGGATAGCCTCCGTCTGCTGCTTCACCGCCGAGAACTGCTCGGCAAAGTCCTCGATGGTGTCGTCGAACAGGCCAACCTGGGAAATGGGGGTGCCAAGGAACCGTCAGTGGCGAATCCAGGACATTGTTACCGGGGTGGCCAAGATGGCGCACAGACCTAGTGTGGGGTGGCGATACCAGGAGAACCTTTATGAATGGCACATGATCAAAATGTGTAAATATCGCATTGCTTTGCTTCAACATCTACACATGTAGAATAAATGAATTCTTAAATTCATGTTAGCATTCACTGAATTTTTTGTATTCAATATCAGACTGTTGTTTTGACATTTGACAGTTTTCTATTCCTGTTCTATTTCAACCTATTACAGTTTCTGGGAATCTCTAGTTATTTTAACATAACATCCATTTTTAAATCAGTAATTCTTTAGGAAAAGTCAGTTACACATTTTTAAGAACTATTCTCATTATAGAGAATTAATCTGCGTATAACATCAGGTATAGTGTATAATCATAAAAAGATACAAGTACAGGTGATAACTGATTGAGGTGCAATTCAATCAATCATTCAATCAATTATTCATTAATTTATTAGCTATAACTGCACTGTCCAGCAGAAATATTGTTAAATTGGGTACAAATCAGTGTGTGAAATTGGCTACGAGGGCTTATAGGTGTCTGTCTGGAAACCCCAAAATTGCAGATTGAGCTCTGAATACAGTAAAAATCAAAACTCTATTTACAGTGTCTACTCAGGTTTATTTTCCACATGTTCTGATAGCTTCAATTACTTTGAATATTACCAAATAAAATAGCTAGTCAAATCATTTGCGGCATTTAAGTGCAATTTGCCCTGCCTCTGCATATTTAAAATGTCAAATAAGGTATAAAATCTTTGAAGATTTTATTGGTCTGACTGACCAATAATACACATAAAGAGCTCATAAATAACTCATGTAAAGATTTAAAGTACAGTCACAGCACAAACCCTTCCATTTCACACACAGGTTAGCCATATATATAACTTTAGCTATTGAACATATACATCTGTAAAACGCTTTACACACCTCCGTCATTAAATCAGAAAACATGGCATTTCATATTTCATGTCAATATAAAGATAACATGCTGAATGTGGTGTAGGGTCTAGCTTACTCTTTAACCTAGCTACTGTAACAATGAAAAAATGTTTTCACATTCACATGGAAATTCGGGATAAATTAAACGATAGATTAGATGAACATACCTCTCAAATAACAGCTTTCTTTTTGACCACAAATCAACGTCGTCAACTCCTTGGAAGTTGGAGGTAGACGCTAGCTCATGTCAGCTTCGTGTTTCTGACCAACCATTATACTCCAGACCTGGCGCCCGCTGCCCGCGACCTGCGACCTGCGGCACCTGCCTGGCCGCCCGCGGCCTGCCCCTCCCCCAACTGATCAAAGATCAGCTCACACAGCTTCAGTCCCACCACTACTATAATGGTCAGAAATATAAAACTGACCCTGGGTCAGTGTGGCTCTAAATCAACAAATGACCTGAGATGTCATCTTTGATTGACAGGTGTTTCTATTGGTTCTTCATTCTTGTGCTGATGAACATGATGAACTACCAATCAGTTCTGGGGTGGCCACAGGGTGGCCAATGAGATTTCAGGGGTGGCCCAGGCCACCACAGGCCACCCCCTAAAATCGCCACTGGGAACCGTGCCTTGTCGGCCTCTCCTATCTCGACCAGGTTGAGCTAAAAGTGGTGCTCCTGGACCACCAAGGTGGACATTGCCCACCTGAGAGACCGCGCCGTGACCGTCGTTGCCCGGAGAGCGAGGTCGGTTGCCGAGCCAGCTCCTGCATCAATCCCGGTGCGGAACTCCCCTCGTGCAGTTCCTTTAGCGCCTTGGCTTGGTGGACTTGCAGGAGAGCCATGGCGTGCAGGGTGGAGGCGGCTTGTCCAGTGGCACCGTAGGCTTTGGCCGTCAGGGACGACGTAAACCTACAGGCCTTGGACAGAAGCTTTGGTTGCCCACGCCAGGTGGCGGCACTCTGCGGGCATAGGTGCACCGCGAGTGCCTTATCCACCAGGGGGATTGCAGAATAGCCCTCGGCCGCCCCACCATCGAGAGTAGTGAGGGCAGGGGAGCTGAAAGATCGGGACCAGGCAGTAAAAGGTGCCTCCCACGACCTTGTCAGCTCCTTGTTCACTTCTGGGGTGTGGTGGGGCATGGCTGTGAGCGGCGACCGCACCCGAGGGGAGGAGCCCAGCTTAGGCTTCCGCGTCTGACTGGACGAGCCCGCTCTCCGATGCTGCGCTCGAGAGCTCATCACCTTCGCGAGCTCCGAATAAGAGGTCGAACTCGCCATGAGACGAGCCGATGGACTCATCCGGAAGCCCGATCGGGGCAGACGAGCGTGCTGGGGAATGGGAGGTCCGTGGGAGGATACCCGGCGGAGGTGGTCCCATTGGAGTCCCCAAATCACCCCCAGTGCTAGCCGCGCTGGTCTCATACCCGTGTGTAGAAGGACCGAGGCGGGGAGCCGCTGGGGTGGCTTGTTTTCTTACAAAGGCAAGCCGCGACTGCATCGTTACCATGGACATGCTCTCGCAATGAGTACACGACCCATCCACGAATGCTGTCCCCATGTGGGCAGCACCCAGACACGAAAGACAGCGATCGTGACCGTCAGAAGGCGAGAGATAACGAGCGCAACCAGGAATAACACACAAACGGAAAGGCATCTTTAAAAAGACGCGTCATTAAAAAGACGTTCCGAGTGTTCCGCTCTTTTAGAGAAATATACTCTTTTTTAGAATATACTCTTTTATTTCTGCCGAAGCGCCCAGGGGCGTTCTCTGCAGTGCACCAGTGCAGAGGGGGGAGAAACTGCTGAAATGCGCCATCAAATCCAGCAGAGGTGAATGAACAGCCGTGGGAATTCAGCTCAGTGAGCATCGACCGTTCGGCTCCGAAGAGAAAATCTGAATGAGTGCTTGCATACCAGCTCCTTTTATGCCCGTATGTTCAGGGGAGTGGTATGCAAATACCACTCGTCAATTTTCATTGGCCTTTTATCAAAGACCAGAGGTGTTTCAGGCTCCCAAGAGTGACCCCTAGTGTCACTACATCGACACAACGTCTCGTTCCCTCCATCAGGGAACGGAGGTTATGCAAGTAAACAGGACATTAGGCAGATGGATGAATTCAATAAAATTCATAATTAATATTTACCCAGATTACATTATTTTTATTATCACAATAATTTCTGGTTTTATAGTTATTATTATAATTAATAGTTGCCTAACAACAACAACAATAATAATAATTAAGCAAATATGGAGTAGAAAGTTACATTTATGCATTTGGTAGACACTTTTATCCAAAGCGACTTTCAGTGCCCTTATTACAGTGACAATCCTGCTGGAGCAACCTGGAGTTAAGTGCCTTGCTCAAGGACACAATGGTGGTGGCTGTGGGGATTGAACCAACAACCTTTTGCTTACCGGTTCAGTGCTTTAGTCCACTATGCCACCACCACCCCTCAAATTCATTGATATGATTTAAATATGAAGGCAAGTATAGAAATAAATGACTTTTGCACATTTAGTTATAAAAGCCTTTCGTTTTTATATATATATTTTCAATGTGAATTATCATTTTTGACTTCATAACTGTCCAATCTGTAGAAGTAGCAGACATTTAGAATAAAGTTTAGGACAAAAACCACCAGTGTTTCTCACTTCGTGCTCATAGTTTTTAATGATTACTTCACATTCAGTCGGGCGGTCACACACAGTCTAGTCACACAAATATTTCAACATATATGAAGCTCAAATCAGATCCAAAATGCCGCCTCTGCAGATGGTTGGAACTCCACACAGCCACCATGCAACACTCGAGTTAAGTGAAAAGGCGGCTTCAGTCCAGTAAGACGAAAGAAAATTATCTGCAAAAATGTACTTTTCAAGTTTAAATAAAATTGTAAGGAGTAAAACATACAAATTTTTCTTTGGAAATGTAATTAAGTACAAGTACATATATTCTGTTTAAACTGCACTCGAGTAAAGTAAAAATCCCAAAAAATTATACTTAAGAATTTTTACTCAATTACTTTACACCCCTGTTCAAAACACACACATACAAACACACACACACACAGTTTTCTGACACTACAACAACAAAAGTTCTAATCAGACTGTGTAACATTTCATTTGTGTATTCTCTCGCATGGTGAGAGGAAGGAAGGAGGGAAAAACCTTTTGAAGTGGGGAAACTCTGATGGAGGGAAGTAAAATTCAGAGGCACTTCCTTATATCAGCATGGGGAATTTTGTCTGATACTTTAAAAACAGAAAATGGAAATACAAATTACAAAGGAGTTCTTTGTTTTGTTTTTTTTTTTGTTTTTTTTTGTGAAGTTAAAGGAATATTCCAGGTTCAATACAAGTTAAGCTCAATCAACAGCATTTGTGGGATAATGTTGATCACCACAAAAACAATTTTTGACTTATCCCTCAATTTCTTTCAAAACCTTTTATTTCTATATATGTTTCACAGGAAATTACCCTATGCTGTTCATGACAGTCATATTTATCTGGCATGAATGAGCAAGCGTTTCCATTTCCAACCAATTTTGCATCTATTATGATGGCTGTCAAAAGAACATTTGAACTAAAACTCAATCACAAGAGATCAAGAGGAAAATAACTATTGTCGGTCCTTTGTTGAACTTTTCCTCCTATGTCCAGCCTTCAGTGTGCACTGTCTCCATTCAGACACTGTTCACATTTAGTACCTGCCATTACCAGCCATTTTCTCCAACACCTGGCCTCTCTTTTCACTCAGTCAAAGAGGTTGTACTCACCTCACAATGTTTTATCTCACATCGACTGACTATGTCTAACATATTTAGCACTGACATTACTCAGGAACAGATGTTAGTAATTCCCATGCAGAGGACATTCAAATCATTTGGACACCCCCCTTTCCCCTTTAAATGATCGTGACAGCCATGGCATTCAGATCTCCAGTACTCTATCCTTTTATTTTACTCTTTTGCTTTCAGTACAGAGGGGTCTTTACACTGGTTTGTGTCAACTTGCTTCTCTGAGGGTCACCAATCCGTCTCCAATGCCTTTCTGAGGGACCGTGCTGGTGTGAATAAAGGGGGGAAAAAAGCAGAGGAACATTGGGGGAATGTCAGGAAAAGGTGGGGGGGTTTGTGGGTCCTGGGGTTTCACAGCTGTGGGCCCCCCGCCTGAGCCCGGTTTAGCAGGCAGACTTGAGGAAAGCCAATCTTAATTGATTCCAAGCCTCCAAAGCACTTTAGTAAACATGGCGGTGCAGTGAAAATTACTTGTTATCCTAATTCAATGGATGCTGTATACCTCTGTCAATCTTCTCGTCCAAAAGAACCCAGAAAACAGAGGGACCCCAGATTAAGCTTACTGCACCCATTAACAATAGCTGTACAGTTAATTACAGTACATTTTCAAAGAGAAAAGGGTGCAGAAGAAATCTGTTTAAAAACACACTCTTTTCCCCATTTGGTGACGCAGACATTGCACACTTTAAACCATGAAACCATCTCAGAAACAGGAACACTGAAAAGACAGCTCAAACTCTGATGAAGTCTTCTCTAATGCTCTAAAAGTGATGGACATTCTCAGAAAGCAAAGGAGCTGAGTAATTGCCCCAGATGAATTTGCCAACTATGAAACATATAGATGAGGAGAGGAAGAGCAAATTAAATCGTTTGTGGACAGGGGCGCTAACTGGCCTTGATGGCTTCCTGCGGGAAGTAGAGTTTCTGTGCTGAGGGGATTGAAGATATTTTCCTGCTGAGGTGGACATTTTCACTCAAACTGATACATGCTTCCATAGGCTGAACCCTGACATGCACTGTCCCCATAACTAAACATTCAATCTCACACTTGTGAAAAAGACAGGCTACAAATGTACCTATTATGAGAAGATCTTCAACAACTAGAAAGACAAAACAGCATCAGAATGATAACACAAACTCCGAATGGGGGAATCTCATGAAAACATGAAAAAAAGAAAAAACAAAATATTATATTTTGCATAAAAAATGAAGCCTATTTAAGGACCATTAAGATTCTTCGCATTGTAATATTATTTTCATGATATTAAACTAGGGCTGCACAATCAATCTAAAAACTAATCGAGATTACAATTATAGCTGCCACCATTAATGTGAAAAGGATTAATTACAGCATTCCACTGGGGTCTAATCCCTTTGCGCAAAAAATTATATTTATTTACAACGTGTTTTTTTTTTTTTTTTTGCATTGGAGCATTTTTTTTCTTTCTGTTTAAAAGTTTTTATTGATTCATACAATTAACAAAGAAAAGAAAAACATATATTCACAGAATCAACATTTAACCCCCACTATTACACCTCCCAACCCCACCCTGACACTCAACAAACATCCCTGTGGTCACACATGAGTATACACACACACACACACACACACACAAAATAAAAAATGTGTATATATATATATATATATATATATATATATATATATATATATATATATATATATATATATATATAATAATCACACACATTTAAAACTATACTTCTCTCTCCACTGCCCCTCCCCGAGAGCCCTCCAAAAAGGCCAAATAGCTGCCCCATTTCCTATCAAATGAATCTTAGTTCACCAGCCTTCTGTATGACATTTCCTTGAATGCCGCCACCCTACCCATCTCTGTGCATCACTCTTGAAATGAGGGCACTCCAGCCAACTTCCATCCCCTTAGAACAATCTGTCTGCCAATCATAACACTGGTTAGGACCCAGTTTGTTATGTGTTTATCCCCTATAATAATGACTGCCCCATCGCCTAAAATACAGAGTCTGGGGCAAAATGAAATTTGGGTGCCCAATACGTCACACATAAAACTCTGAACCTTCAACCAAAATTCTTGGATCTTAACACACCACCAAAAAACATGGGTTGTGTCTCCATCTTCTGATTGGCATCGCCAGCAGGTGGGTGTGTCTTTCAGACCAAGCCTATACAATCTAGAGGGGGTCCAATAGAATCAATGTAAAATCTTAAATTGCATAAGACGCACCCTTGCATCTTTAGAAGTAGACTTGACGTTTTTTAGAATCCTTGCCCACACTCCCTCCTCCAATACCAAGTTTAAATCTTCCTCCCATAATCTCTTGATAGAAGTTAAAGCTCCATCCCCCAGACTCTGAATTAGCAGGGAGTAATACACTGATGCCTCATGACCTTTTCCAAAAGCAGTAATCACTACTCCCAGAGTATCTGCCGCTTTAGGGGGGTGTATGCTACTCCAAAAATAGTACACAGCAGGTGACACAGCTGTAAATACCTAAAAAACTGAGATCTGGGAAAATGTTGAACCATATTTTCAAAGGATCTCAACACTCCCCTCTCATATAGGTCACCGAGCGTATTAACCTCCCTCACAATCCACTCTGACCAGCAGAAAGGGGACTTATTAATACATAATTTTGGGTTCAGCCATATGATCGAGGCAACATTTAAATAAACGTCCGAATTAAATACTCTGGACACTTTTGTCCATACTGAGTGCAGGTTTTTGCAATACCGAAAGGCTTTGCAATGGCAAAATAGGGGCAAGAACTTCCTGTTCAATACAAAACCAGGGAGGGGCTCTCTCAGGTGGAAGCGACCAATGAGCCAAATGTCTGAGACCAAATGCATAATAATAAAACAAAATCTTGGGTAGGCCTAGCCCACCATTGTCAGTTGGCCTATGCAACTTACTGAAATGTAATCTGGGACGTTTACCATTCCAAATGAAGGACTTCGCTATGCTATCAAATTACTTGAAATAAGAGAGGGGGACATCTATAGGGAGAGATTGTAGCAGGTAGTTGAATTTTGGAATACAATTCATTTTAATAACATTAACCTTCCCAATCATAGATAAATGTAATGAAGCCCACCTGCCCACATCGCTCGATAACCTTTTTATTAAAGGGTCAAAATTAACTCTAACTAAATCACACAAATTTGCTGGGAATAAAATACCCAAATACTTAATGCCCTGTTTGGTTCCAGGGCAAGACAGAACAATAATGGGGAAAGAGGGCAACCCTGCCGGGTGCCCCTATCCAGAGTAAAATAATCTGAAATTAATCCATTCGTTTGTACCGCCACTACCAGGTGTCTATAAAGTAACTTACTCCAACCAATAAAAGTATTCCTAAACCCATACATTTCCAAAATCTTAAAAAGATAATCCCATTCTACCATATCAAACGCCTTCTGATCATTAGCCAGTAGTCTGATCATTCACCACTGACCACATAATATTGATGAAACGCCTAATGTTATACGAAGAGCCATGGCCCCAAATAAACCCCACCTGATCTATATGTATAAGAGATGTCATAACTTTACTTAATCGGTTAGCCAAAATTTTTGACAATATTTTAACGTCTAGCTGGATCAGGGAAATTGGACATTAACTCTTACACTCGCTTGGATCTTTGTCCTTTTTAAGAATCAGACTGATCCGGGCTTGTGTCATGGTTGGCGGAAGCTTTCCATTCTTTAATGATTCTGTATAAACTTCTAGCAAAAGTGAAGCCAGTTCTGTAGCATAAGATCTAAAAAACTCAGCGGCAAAGCCATCTGGCCCTGGAATATTGCATGTAGGCAAGGCCTTAATTACCTCGCCAAGCTCCTCCAAGGTTATCTCAGAATCAAGAGAATTTTTTTGCTCAGCCGTCAGTTTAGGAAGTTCTAATGGTTCCACAAAGTTTCTAATATCCTCATCAATAGACGAAGACGTGGAACTACAGAGATCAAGATAGAATTCTTTAAAAGCATTATTAATATCAATGGCTGAGGTAAATATTTCACCACCAGCAGATTTCACTGAGGGAATGGTAGAAAAGACTCTCTCTGTTTTATATAACTAGCCAGAAGTTTTCCTGCCTCGTCCCCAGAGTACGACTGTCTTGTCCTGAATAGCCAAGACTCCACCTTCCACGACGAAATACTATTATATCTGTATTTCAATCGTGTCAATTCTCTGAGGCCAGATAATCGATCCGTTTCTCGACATCCCCCACTCTTGTAACCAACTCGGAGAACTTTGTCTCCATGGCAGTGATCGATCGACGTATTACAGCAAGATCCTCCAAGTCAGCAACGACCTTCGCCAGCATTGCCGATGTGCTCGACAGTTGACGCTGAATCTCTCCCACCGCACCATCCAAACTGAGTCCCCTGTCTGCGGCCCTGTCAGGGTTATCTGCTTGAGCATGTAAGTGTCTTTTAATGTCTCCAGAGCCCGAGGATTTTGAATTGTTTGACATATTGTCTTCATAAAACAGTTATGGAACAGGGTGTATCGAATCTCACTGGTTTATGACACAAAAAGTATTAAAAACTAGCAAAGTACACAGAGCTCACCGTTCACACATCCGACTCTCACATTGCGCCACGTGACTCCCTATTTTAACCATCTTTGAGCATCTACTGAAGAAAAGAAAACCTAAGGATTTTGGCCAGAGAGTAAAGAAAGGAGAATTAACTGGCTATCTCTCTTTCTCTCTATCTTACCCTCTCTTTCTTTCTTCAACTGAAATTCCATCCCTTTCCCAGAACAAATGCACTATCAACACTGTCAATCAAGTTGACTGACAGGACTTCCATCCAATATTCACAAGCTGTCCAATCTGGGCACCAACCCCCTATCCTGTCTCACCACTGGCATAGAGAAATGCACTTTATCCTCACTCGCCTTACAGAGTTCCTCAAAGATCCAAGCTATTACACAGACCCTTAGTAAAGAGTGTGTTACTGATTATTCAGTGGAGATAAGTAAAGAGGGTAAGGGTTTTTCAGATATGTGCAGACTTACTGCCTCAAAGATGAGAATGAGTGGAAAAAGTACACATATATCAAACTGCTAAGTGGTGACAAGACATTTTCATTATGAAACATGTTGTCTTAGACCATCTAGCAATATACAGAATTAGGGCTGGGCAGAATTAAGAAATGTGTCAACCGGTAGATATTTTACAATACCGTTTATAACACAGTACACTGTAAAACTGCAATTGTTACCTTAAGGGGCTATTTCTATCTGAACTGACCCTTAAAATTTGTTTTGTTGGTGTAAACTAATGTCATCAGGTTGAATTTAGTGATGTTAAATAATACTTTTTATTTGAATAAAACCCGTTAATTTAGACAATTTTTTGTGTATTTTTTCAGTGTAGATATATCTGTGCTGCTATCAGTGGGCAAAATTTTACGTTACGTTATTTACATGTGAAAGCAATGAAGAAACATGGAATAATGCAAAAATACAGAGTGGGATGTGTTCCAGACAAGTCAAGATGTAGAAGAACTTCTTATTAAGGTGTGTTACTAAACTCAGGTGTGTGTATATCAGCTATTTTACAACGGCTTTGAATGTGGCTCGCTTGAGTCAGAAAGATCCATTTCAGAATATTAGTTTTATTGTTTTGAGTCTTTTGTTTTTAACTCAAGTGTTACATAATGTGAAGCAGATGCTATTGTACTGATGCCATATAATTCATTTGTTATGAATAATCATATCTTTTGGTTTGCATGCATCAAGTAAAAAAATAAAAAATAAACATTAAATGAGATAAATTACATTTAATTTATAAAGTATTTAATTCACTGGATTATCAAAAAATAGGCATTAACACATGTTTATTTAATATATAAACAATGTTTTCGTGGAATTTCCTGAAAACTATATTCTGACATATACCATGACTGTGATATAAAACTACACATACCATGATATAAGATTTTGGTTGTACCGCCCACCTCTATAAAACAATAAATCTGTGATTTTGGAGCCAGTGAATGATGTGGCAGCAGCTCAGCAGAACTGACTCTTTAATCTTCACCCTAAAGCACCACCAGCTCACTGCTGAAAATGATACTGTCCTCTATGCAGTCCATCATGTGTTTGATAGTGTAGTGTTCAGGTGGTAATTATCCTACATACAGGGTGTATTCCGATGCAAAACAAGAGATGGAGAAAAAGACAGAAAGAGAGAGGGACAGACAGAGGGAACAAGACTGATGGGGAAAGGGAGGAAAAGAGAAAGTCAGAGAGAGACGGGTCAGCAGTGGGTTGTGTTTGCGCAAGAGGGGCGTCATCCCAATAAGCTGATATCCCCATCAGAGCTGCACCACTGATGTGATCACTTTGAGACACACCCAAGCTGGCTACATGACACAGGAACTTCAAGAGTCACTACAGGGACAACTGGTAAGTTTCGTAAACACACACACACAACTTTCAAAGCTTGTTACAATCTTCCAAGGAATGTGAGTAGCCCTACCTACAAGGACATTTTTAATTGCGAGTTTCTTACCATTACAGTAAAACACTTGACGTAACATTAAGGGGGAAATTGTCAACAAACTTGCTGCTAATCAAATCCCAACTCTTTAAAGGAACTGTTCACCCAAAACCGAAAAATCTTTATCCACCATCCATGTTGTTCCAAACTCACATACTGGGTGTAATCCAGTTACAAAGTAATAAATTACTGTAATCTAATGACTTTTTAGTCAAAAAAGATAGCGTAATGCATTACATTTAAATTCTTGTAATCAATTTGTTACTGAATTGCAATTAATTGAATTATTTTTAAGTACATTATAGGATTATGCTTATTTCTAATATATTATTTATGTAGAATTATGGCCCCATAATGAGTGAAAGGAGAAATGTGAGCTGAGTGTATCTTGTGTGTAACAATTAACAAGAAAGAAATATAGACATTCTTTTGATTTTTTTGAGCAGAAAAGTGTTTTAGAAAGTAGCTTAAAAGTAAAGTAATAAGTAATGTGGTTATTTTTTCAATTAAGTAATTAGTAAAGTAATCTGATTACAATTTTAGAGAAATAATTAGTAATCTGTAGTGGATTACTATTTTTAAGTAATTTACCCAACAATGGTGAGCACATCTGTCAGGCTCCAAAAAGAACATCAAAACAGCACTAAAGAAACATAAAATTAGCCCATACGACTCATGCGCTATATTCCAAGTCTTCTGAAGTCGTACAATAACTTTGTGTGAAGAACAGACTAAATTTAAGTCATTATTTGCTGATAATCTTCCCCTCTGCTGAAGCTTGCTTCTAGTGTCCAGATTCAAAAATAGCGGGTGAGTAAAAGGTGAGTAAATAATGACAGTAAATAATGACAATGATTTATTTCCATTTGGTAAATGTGTGTGTGTGTGTGTGCACATACTTAACTATACTTTGGGGACCAATATGCCCCCAAGTTAGCTAAATCTGACAAAACTTTTCTTTTGGGGACATTTGGGATGACCTCAGTTCTAAAAACTATTTATAAATAAAGTAAATAATGTTTTTTTTTATTCTAAAGAAAACAAAAATCTTTTAGGGTTAGGGTTGGTCTATATTTATTATAATCAGCTATATATAAAAACTATAGTAGTCTATGGTATGTCCCCATTTAGAAAGCAAAAATGTGTGTGTGTGTATGTGGGCAGGTTTTGGTGATTTACGAGGAATTTTTTTACAAACTGGTAATTACAAGGGTATTATGCTAAAAATGTGGTTTATGAGGTCATTTCTAGTGACCCTATAATTCAAATCGCTTAAAAAACATACTAAATGGGGCCTGGGTAGCTCAGTGAGTACTGACGCTGACTACCACCCCTGGAGTCATGAGTGCGAATCCAGGGCATGCTGAGTGACTCCAGCCAGGTCTACTAAGCAAACAAATTGGCCTGGTTTCTAGGGAGGGTAGAGTCACATGGGGTAACCTACTCGTGGTCACGATTAGTGGTTCTTGCTCTCAGTGGGGCACGTGGTAAGTTGTGCGTGGATCGCGAAGAGTAGCATGAGCTTCCACATGCTGTGAGACTCTGCGGTGTCATGCACAGCGAGCCACGTGATAAGATGCGCAGATTGACTGTCTCAGAAGCGGAGGCAACTGAGACTTGTCCTCCACCATCCAGATTGAGGTGAGTAACCGCGCCACCACGAGGACCTACTATGTAATGGGAATTGGGCATTCCAAATTGGGGAGAAAAAGGGGATCAAAAAAAAAAAGAAAAAATTCCTAAACGCTGTTTTTTGAAAATGTAAAAATGCAGAACGTTTTTTGTGAGGGTTAGGTTTAGGGGATATAATCTATAGTTCGTACAGTATAAAAATCATTATGTCTATGGAGAGTCCTCATAAGGATAGCCGCACCAACGTGTGTGTGTATGTGTGCGTGTGTGTGTGTGTGTGTGTGTGCGTGCGTGTGTGTGTGTGTGTATACATAAATGTGAAATAAGTATGAAAACTGTTTGTAGTATTAATGGTAATGCTTGCAAATCGGTGCTGTGGTAGAACGACATGTCTTGTGAGTAAATGTCAGGACGTGTGAATTGTCCAATATTTGATACCAGCTGTACCTTGTTTTAATGGTGGTGTCAAATAAAGGATTAAATGTGTGCCTACGTTTGCATGTGAAACTTTAAATGTGAAACTCTGAATGTGCAAAACACAAAACCACAAAAAGGATGCATCTTCATTTTGACCTAATCTTTACTCTGGTAAAAACCTTTGATAAATAATGCTTTACGAAATAAGGCATAATTAACTACCCACATATAACGCAGGCAAATAATTAAAAAAAAAAAGATAAAAAAGAAAACAATAAAAAAAAAAAAACACACACACACACAAAGAAAAGTTATGGTGTATTGAGATTGTCAGTCTGGAGTGCTTAAACTGGTTAAACTTCACTCCCTGAGTAAAGACAAAGGGCAAAGGAGAAGACAAGGAGTAACCTAATATTTCTAAATAGCAGGATTTTTTAAAAATACAGCCATGTCATAAATATTCAACCCCTATTGCATTTAGTTGTTTCTTAAATATGTAAGGCTACACAAGTAATTGTTTTAAAACAAAATTAAGTCATCAATCTGCAATGGCACTTATTTAAGTTTTAAAATTTAAGTTTAGCGTTGTAAGCAAAAATGTATTTCTATGCAAAAAATGCAATTAAAAATAAGCTGTCTCAAAAGCTAATAGAGGAGATTATTTCATTACACAAGAAAGGTCATGGCTAAAAGTACATTTCCAAGGCACTTAAATTTCCAATAGACAAAGTTGGCCGCACCATTCATACATTTTTAAATATGGTACAACAGCAACCTTTTTGGGGTGTGGAAGAAAGCAAAACTTCACCAAGGGAAATGCTGACTTGAATATTCAAGAAGTAATTAGGAAAGACCTGTGGAGTCCTGGAAGAAGGTTTTATAGACGTATGGCACTAAACTGAAAATGAGTTTTAGACCCGTGAGTCAGCAGTACGTCTAGAGTAAGATGACAAGGTGATGACAAGAACGACACCATCCCCACAGTCAAGCATGGAGGTGGGTCAGTCCTGTTATGGGGGTGTTTTGCGGCTGCAGGAAACGGCTATCCTGACTATGTGACTGACACCATGGATTCTTTCAGGTATCAGGCCATTTTTGAATGAAAAATGTGATGTTTTCAGTGTGTAAATTGAAGCTCAGTGATCACTGGACTTTCCAGCAAGACAATAACACCAAGGATACATCCAAGTTGTCCAAAATCTGCTTCAGGGATAGGTCGTGGAATGTCCTTAAATAGCCCTTTCAGTCCATCATTAAAATCCCATTGCAAACCTTTGTTGTGATTTCAAGGAAGCCGTGGCAGCACAGAAACCAAAGAATGTCAATGAGCTGGAAGCTTTTGCTCATGAGAAATGTGTACAAATTCTAATAGAGAGGTGTCCGAAGCCAGAGAACACTTACCTGAAACATTTATTTGCTGTTATTAAGGATAAAGGATGCTCCACAAATGATTGACTTTGGGGGTTGAATATTTTTGACATGACATTTGTGGAGAGAATTAGCTATTTTTAATTAAAAAATGTGGGTAAACTGAACTCTTTGTTCTCAAAATCACTCAAATGTGTATTAAAAACTTTGACTGTTTACTGAGGTTTTAGTTGATGTGTTTTAATTCACATCACCAGAATGTATTGCTGGTCATTGGGGTTGAATAATTTTGATTGCAACTGTAATTATTTCACACACCTTCACATACACACACAACTAACATGAAGGAAACATTTCAAGCCTTTTCTAGCAAGCAAAGAGCTACTGTATGAGGTTACAAATACTGATATCAAAACACTTTACAAAAAATTCTGTTTTGTCCAAAGCTGTCCACATGACAGTAGTATAGTCACTCTACATCTTTTGAAGAACGTAACCACTAATTCTCCACCTTGAGCAAGCCGACTGCTGATAGGAGCAATGCAAACAACAGCATGATATTGACTAATATCAAACTATGACTAGCCTCTGCCTGCTACACTGTACCTCAAACTATAACTTTGGGACACTGACTAGCAGAGTGTCAGTGACTATAATGGAACCAATGACGCATGGCAAAATGCACTGGCTTTGCTTTGATGAGAACGCATCTTACCCAATCTGTCTGTTGGTGGAAGGGGCCTGGGTGATAACGGAACTGGACTGGGGTGAGGGCAGCGCCTGCTGAATCACTATGCTGCTGTCATGATTGCCCATTCTTGAGTGGGTCTGCTGCTGGTGCTGGTTAGTGCCTCCTTGCCCATGAAGAGTGATATTCTGTACAGAAAATAGAGGAGTATCATGAATATAAAGGTAAAATATACAGTGTCTGTGTACTGTAAAATACTAAACTCATATAAACTCATTTAAAATTTCTAAATATAAATAAACCCCTAAAACTAAATTACAAAGAATTATTACTGTTATTTTAAACATAAAATCTAGAAAACAAGGTGTGAAGCAATCATTGAATGCCAAATATAGAAGCCCCATCAGTTAAGACCGACACACACCACACTTGACATGATGTGTGAAAGAGGAGGTTTGGTGGTCACAAATGCACTCTGTTCCTCTTTTAAAGGGTGTCATACGTTGCATTTATAATTTTTTTTATAAAGTTCACTGAGGTCCACTTGTAATGTTAGTAAGATTTGTTTCACAAAAATAGTCATAATTTAGAAATAATTGTCCATTTTCTATCCTGTTTTTGGCCCTCTGTTTAAAATGCTCCATTTTCAGGTCATGTCTCCTTTAAGACTTCAATGTAAACACCACTGCTATGATTGGGTAATATCTTTGCATATGAAATAAGTGTCAACGTCCCCGCCTTTACATTGTTTTGAAAAGTTCAGAAGGGAAGGTGCCGCTCTCCTCTCTAGTAATTTGGCTCATAGTCTTAATAGTGATAGTATCTGACTAACTGGGGCCCAGGTCAGGCACACAAACTGGCTAATCTAGCTGGCTAATCATCTGCTAGCTGCCTTGAGACTTCACACAGGTCACATAAACTACAACACATAGAGACTGTATCACCTAGATATCATATAGTGACTTTGTCTGTTCCCCGAACTACCAAACACAAGCCCTTCACTAAATCATTTAGAAAAAATTTAAGGTCAAACTTGAAAAAAACAAAAAAATTGAAGATAAACATCATATAAAGATAGGGATACTAAACATTAGATCTCTTTCAACCAAAGCACTAATTGTAAATTATATTATTACAGATCATATTTTGGATGTGCTCTGTTTGACTGAAAACTGGCTTAAACCGGATGAATATATTAGTTTAAATGAATCTATTCCCCCAGGTTATTTTTATAAATATGAGCCTCATCTGAAGGGTCGAGGAGGAGGTGTTGCTACAATTTACAATGATGGTTTTGGTGTTACACAGAGGACAGGATATAAGTTTAAGTCTTTTGAACTAATAATGCTTAATGTAACACCGCCAGATATAAATAAAAAATCTCTGTTGTCTTTTGCCCTTGCTACAGTATATAGATCACCCGGGCCATATTCTGATTTCCTGGTTAATTTGCAAATTTTATATCAGATATAGTAGTTACTGTGGATAGAGCTTTAATTGTTGGTGACTTTAACATTAACATAGATAATGAAAATTACACATTGGGATTAGCATTTATCGATATTCTCAACTCTCTTGGAGTCAGACAAAATGTGACAGGACCAACAAATCACCATAATCATATGCTAGACTGAATTCTGTCATATGGAGTTGATTTTGATACTATAGAAATTCTACCACAGAGCGATGATATCTCAGATCATTACCTCGTCTCTTGTATGCTGCGATCAGCTAATGTTACTCAGTCTACACCATGCTATCGTTCAGGTAGGACAATTGTTTCGACCACTAAAGATAGCTTCACTAATAATCTTCCAGATCTATCTCATGCACTCAGTAAGCCCCAAAGTCTAGAAGAACTTGATGAAAAAAATAGTGTCACCCCCCTTAGAGTAAAGAAAATTTTAAAAAGCCCCGCACCGTAGTACAATGATCACACTCATGCTTTCAAGAGAGCAGCTCGGAAAATTGAGCGCAAGTGGAAGAATACAAAATTAGAGGTATTTCACAGTGCATGGAAGGATAGTGTCTGTAGCTACAGACAGGCACTAAAAGCTGCCAGGTCAGCATATTTTAGCAAACTCATAGAAAATAACCACAACAATCCTAGGTATTTATTCAGTACTGTGGCAAAAATGGTTAGGAATAAAGCCTCAACTGAACCAGATATTCCGTCGCAGCACAATAAAAATGACTTCATGAATTTCTTTACTGATAAAATTGAAATAATCAGAAATAAAATTGGAATTATGCAATCATCTGTCACAGTACCCCAGAAAACAGTCTTATAATTTTCCTCACGTGCAACTTCAATCCTTCGCTGTCATAGGTCATGAAAAGCTCACAAAACTTATCAAAATATCAAAAGCCACAACATGTATGTTAGATCCAATACCAACTAAGCTCTTAAAAGAGGTATTCCCTGTAATCTCAGAACCTCTTCTTAATATTATTAACTCCACGCTATCCTTAGGACATGTCCCAAGAAACTTTAAAATGGCAGTTATCAAACCACTTATTAAGAAGCCACAACCTGATCCTGGAGAATTGGCTAATTATAGACCGATTTCAAATTTACATTTACATTTATTCATTTGGCAGATGCTTTTATCCAAAGCGACTTACAAAAGAGGAAAACATAAGCGAATCATCTTAAGGAGACAGTGGTATGAAAAGTGCCATATTACAAAGTTTCACTAGCATCAGAATAGCATTCAAAACAGATTAAAGTTCAACAAGAAATTTTTTTTCTCCTTTAATCTCCTGTTTATATCGAAAATATTAGAAAAGGTTGTGTCCTCCCAATTGGGTTCATTTCTACCGAGAAATAGTATATATGAACAATTTCAGTCAGGATTTAGGCCACACCACAGTACAGAGCCTTCACTTATCAGAGTTACTAATGATTTGCTCTTATCATCTGATCGTGGCTGCATTTCTCTTTTAGTGCTTTTAGAACTTAGTGCTGCCTTCGACACAATAGATCATGATATTCTCTTGAATAGGCTAGATAATTATGTTGGCATTTGTGGACTTGCATAGGCATGCTTTAGGTCATATTTAGCAGACCGCTACCACTTTGTCTTTGTAAATGAGGAACTGTCAAATCAAACAAAAGTTAAGTATGGAGTGCCACAGGGATCAGTTTTAGGGCCTCTGCTTTTCACCTTATATATGCTTCCCCTGGGAGATATTATCAGGAATTGTGGAATAAGTTTCCACTCTTATGCCAATGATACCCAACTTTATATTTCTTCCAAACCCGACAAAATTTCACAATTCTCCAAATTAGCAGAGTGTATCAATGAAATCAAAGATTGGATGGCCAGAAATTTCCTTCCACTCAATTCCGACAAAACAGAGGTAATAGTTTTTGATCCAAAAACCTCTAAAAATAAGCAGCTAAAATATAATTTGACTTTCGATGGATGTACTGTTACGTCGTCTTCTACAGCGAACCCATTGCAGTTTGCTTACCGCAACAACCGCTCCACTGATGATGCCATTGCATCTACAATACACACTGCTCTCTCCCACCTGGAAAAAAGGAACACTTATGTGAGAATGCCATTTGTAGACTACAGCTCAGCATTCAACACCATAGTGCCCTCCAAGCTTGATGAGAAACTCCGGGCTCTGAGCTTAAACAGCTCGCTGTGCAGCTGGATCCTGGACTTCCTGTCAAGCAGACGCCAGGTGTTTAGAATCGGCAGTAACATCTCCTCATCACTGACCCTCAACACTGAAGCCCCACAGGGCTGTGTTCTTAGCCCACTCCTGTATTCCCTGTACACACATGACTGTGTGGCAACACATAGCTCCAATGCCATCATTAAGTTTGCTGATGTTACGACGGTGGTAGGTCTGATCACTGACAATGATGAAACAGTCTACAGAGAGGAGGTGCACACTCTGACATGCTGGTGTCAGGAGCACAACCTCTCCCTCAATGTCAGTAAGACAAAGGAGCTTGTGGTGGACTTCAGGAGAGGAGAAAGTGAACACAGCCCCATCACCATCAATGGAGCACCAGTGGAGAGAGTCAGCAGCTTCAAGTTCCTGGGTGTCCACATCACTGAGGAACTCACAAGGTCTGTCCACACTTAGGCCGTTGTGAAGAAGGCTCATCAGCACCTCTTCTTCCTGAGACGGCTGAGGAAGTTTGGAATGAACCGCCACATCCTCACACGGTTCTACACCAGCACTGTCAAGAGCATCCTGACTGGCTGCATCTCCGTCTGGTACGGCAATAGCACCGCCCACAACCGCAAAGACCTGCAAAGTGTGGTGCGAACTGCCAGACACATCATCGGAGGTGAGCCTCCCTCCCTCCAGGACATATATACCAGGCGGTGTGTGAAAAAAGCTCAGAGGATCATCAGAGACTCCAGCCACCTGAGCCATGGGCTGCTCTCACTGCTACCATTAGGGAGGCGGTATTGCAGCATCAGGACCCGCACCAGCCGATTTCATGACAGCTTCTTCCCCCAAGCAATCAGACTTTTGAACTCTTGATCTCTCACGATCAATATACATCAGCACTGCACTTTATTAATCTTATTATCTCACACTGGACTGTCATAAATTATATTCTCTCTTAACAACACACTGGCAACTGACTATCAACCGACAGCCTGAATGTCAATAAAGTACAATACAACCTACTGTACATTTTATATGTACTATATATACTTTTTTTTTATTGTATAATGTGTATTCTATATTGTGTGTATTGTATAATGTACATTGTATGTTATTATTTGTATATTGTGTTGTGTGTAATTATGTGTATATTAGATTTTAAATTGTGTTGTGTAAATGTTATGTTTATTGTAGATTAGTATATGTCTCATCACTGTCACGACTGCTATGTTGCTCAGAACTGCACCCAAGAATTTCACACACTATTGCACTTGTGTATATGGTTGTGTGACAATAAAAGTGATTTGATTTGATTTGATTTGATTTGAACTCTGCAAAAAATTGAATGGCATCTACGTTATTATTATTCTATTTGTTTCCATGTCTCAACCTCGGGACTCCTCTCCCAAGGTCACCAGAACCGGCTGGATCTCTGAGTGATGATGACAAAATGCAGCCAGTGCCAGCCAGACATCACTTCAGTCTATTACGATAGACCTCAGAGGATGAACTGATGCCAACTCCAACCATAAGACATGGGATACTTCATACACCATTGCCTGAACCTTGGATTTAGGATAGACCTCACCAAAATTACCGGCCAGTTGAACTGCGAAGCACCTCACTGATCTCGGCCTGCATCATTGGTGTAATGGACTACACTCTTAACATGGAATACATAGACTATCAATAAATTGCCAACAAAAGCCTTCATTAGCCAACTAACAAAGGACAATGCATCTATTTGATCTTCTGCAGTTAATCCAGGATGAACTTCAAAGACATTGGTCATTAATCTTTCAGTTCTTACATAAACACTGGCCCTTAACACTTACTTAGTTTAATAATTTTAAACCATGACTTGCACTGCACATAAATAAGTAATATTGGCATTATATTCATGCTGTTAGCCAGAGGGGAACTGGCTTTTGTGTTTTGTGTTCCTTGCCACAGTCACCTTCGTCTTGCTCACTGGGTTTCTAAATACAATTATTATTTAAGGACTTATATTTATACAAAATTCATAATCGTATTTAATCAAACTACACAATGATGACTCTAAGACTTTATAGATATTACAGTTTCATTTTCAGTTAATGCATGATTTTCTGTAAAGCTGCTTTGAAGCGATGTGTGTTGTGAAAGGTGCTATACAATTAAAAATGACTTGACTTCGGTGGTTAAAAATGGCAACAGGAAGAATTCAGCCATACATGTTTGAGCCAGAGTCTGATCCCGAATCTGAAGAAAATGAACCCCCTCCATAAACACCATGGATACTGCAGTCTGTGACAGCGTAGTAAGTAATCACACTAATTTATATTTATTCCTTGTCTATTTGTGTAATAGGTATTACTTTTTATTCTCGTTTAAACAAAGACGCAACATAACAATGTTTATCTTTTTATATAGTTGGGGCATTTTCCAACGGTGAAACATTTCCGTGTTTTACAAATGCTTTGTAACGCATGACAGTGCCAACTTTAGTGTAAATACTTGGTGCTAGCACATTTATAACTGTCAAAGGATATACTTACGGTGCAACATGTAAACATATACTGGATAAAAATTACCGGTGTTTGACGCACTGTCGTTCTTCATATATACATCGTTCATCATATATTCAGTGTGGTGACAAACGCATACGTTGTTCATTACAATGAATCAATACTCTATAGGTGCATCTGTGGCATTCTGAAAGTAATATTCAAGTAAAACAATGAGAATATGCTATGGGCAATTATTATTGAAAGCTGGATGCGACAAAATACACGAAGCATGCATTAAAACTGATACACATGTTCGACTGAAATCACTAGGATCAAATCAAAAGAAAACTAAACAACATAAATCCAGCAAATAGTTTCTCATGAATAGTTCTAAAATTAAGCTTGGAAATTTTGATGAAAACATTCAAATACTCAGTACATTTCTAACAGTCTGTAACATATGAATCAATACAATTAACATGGATACTCACACTTGTCTGTTGAAACATTACTGTCGGGTCCAATGTAGTTGGCACTGCATCAACTTATAATTTAAGTCTCTTTGGACTAACAAATAAGTTTTGAGTTCTGAAATTTACAGTATGTTTTTATATTACTATGACCTCTTATATGTCAAAAGATCAAGTAAAATTAGATTTCTCAATTCATGAGTCTGAGTGAAACATGAAGAAGAGAAATATCTGCTCAGGACCACTCCATGTATAGACATCATAAAGTTTTGAGACCCGTTTGACTTTCTTCTGTGGAACAAAAAAGAAGATGTCAGGCTGAATGACAACCTATGTCACCATTCACTTTTTTGCATATTTTTTCATATAATTAAAGTGAATCGTGACTAAGACTAACATTCTGCCTAACATCTTCTTTTGTATGAGTAAATAATGACAGAATTTTGTGTGGATTATCTCTTTTTGCATATGAGATTCTAAACAGATAAACACACTTCTAAATTTTAGTACACTTTTTTTTTTGTTGTTTTTTTTTGTTTTTTTTTTGTTTTTTTTACACAGACATGCGCAGCAGATTTCTCTTAAAAAGGCTCTGGGCGATATCTCCCTCTCACCTGTGAACAGTCTTCTGCTGAGCTCAGCAAAATCTTGCAGCAACCTGCTGTCTGCTGACTTGGTATTGTGTGCTAACCCTAAACCTCAAGTGTAATCTCCCCAGATTAGCAGACACCACCATCTTATTTACAGCATGTCTGTCCTGCAGACAGTTGGGTGGTGGTCACCAAGGCCAGCTATCGTCCTAGTTACTTTCATAACCTCCATTCCCTGACGGAGGTAACGAGACATTGTGTCGATGTACTGACACTAGGGGTCGCCCTTGGGAGCCCCAAACACCTCTGATCTTTGAGAAAAGGCCAATGGGAATTGGCGAGTGGAATTTGCATGCCACTCCCCCAGACATACGGTATAAAACAAGCTGGCTCGCAACCACTCATTCAGGTTTTGTGCTGAGGAGCCGAAACAAGGTACCGATCATTTCAGCGGGTAGTTCAGTGTTGTGGCAGGAGGGACACAATGTCTCGTTCCCTCCATCAGGGAACGGAGGTTATGAAAGTAACCAGGACATTCCCTATCTGTCGCTCACTCGATGTTGTGTCGATGTAGTGACACCAGGGGTCCCTATGTGAAATACCACAACTAGTTGAACTGTGTTACGTGGACTGGCAGTGCGAGACGAGCAGACCACTGTGTGCCTCGTAGCCAGCGCACCTGGCCGTCACGTAACCTCCCACAAAGCTCCTATGAGTGTCGTACAGTCCCCTGCACCTCGGGCACAAGTCAACTGCCCAAAAAAATGGGGACAGGCTACCCCAGCCGTGGCCTCTTCTCTTCTTTTTTCTCCCCCAAAAATAATGGAAATAGATTGACTGGGGGCCATAAGTGTCCATGTCAGCGGGTGTCACTTCCAAGGGGAAGACACAGCGGAGACCACACCCTGCTCGAAGGGGAGGAAATGTGTGGAAATACATCACATGGTCTTACCGAGTTTTTTCGGCAGTGTCGCATGTGGAGAAGTCCCCGTGGTAGGTCCTACCCAGAGGGGACGGAGCTCTACAGACACGGCGACCAGGGCAGAGGGGACTCTACCCAAGGAAGACGTGGGTTTACCAACAAGGAAACTGTCTCGCGGAAGATGCATCACACGGGGTTACAGACAGGTAATCAGCACATGTGGAGCATCTTCTCCAGTACAGGGCCTACTAGCACACGTACTGGGCCGGCATCAAGTTTCTCTGTGAACTCGCCTGCCACAGGGCTAAGGAGGAAGGACATCCAGGGTCCACGGTCTCACGAACACGGCTGGGGGGTAAAAGCGCACGTCTCCCCCTCCGGGAGGGGAAAGGCGCTATGCGCAAGCGGTACACCCGGCCAGTTGTCCCATACACTTACCTGTTCGTACCTGACAATACACGCGACGAAAACTGGCTCAACCCCGAGATTGTAGAATCTCACGAAGGTATTGGGTGTTGCCCAGCCTGCTGCTCTGCAGATATCTGCAAAAGAGGTGCCATTGGTCAGGGCCCAGGAGGCTGCCACACTCCTGGTAGAGTGTGCTCGTAGCCCCAAGGGGGGCGGCACGTCCTGGGTGTGATATGCCAAGGTGATGGCATCAATGACCCAGTGGGAGATCCTCTGTTTGGAGACAGCACTCCCTTTCTGCTGTCCTCCAAGGCAGACAAAGAGCTGGTCAGAGCATCTGAAGCTCTGTGTGCGGTCCAAATAGATGTGAAAACATGCACTGGACACAGCAACGTCAACGCTGGGTCTGCCTCCTCCTGGGGCAGTGCTTACAGGTTCACCACCTGATCCCGAAACGGGGTCATGGGAACCTTAGGCACATAGGGTCCTGGGTCGGGGACTCAGGACCATGTGAGAGTATCCCGGACCGAACTCCAGGCACGTGTCACTGACAGAGAACGCCTGCAGGTCCCCTACCCTCTTTGTGGACATGAGTGCAGTCAGGAGGGCAGTCTTCAAAGAGAGTACCTTTAACTCAACTGACTCCAGGGGCTCAAACGTGGCTCCCCACAGGCCCCGTAGGACCACGGAGAGATCCCATGAGGGAATGAGATGCGGTCTGGGAGGATTCAACCTCCTCGCACCTCTAAGGAACCTGATGATCAGGTCGTACTTCCCTAAATACTTACAGTCAACTGCATTGTGGTATGCCACCATAGCGGCCACGTACACCCTCAAGGTGGGGGGGGGACAGCCGCCCCACCAGCCTCTCTTGCAGGAAGGAAAGCACCGACACGACTGCACATCTCTGGGGGTCTTCGCGTCGGGAAGAACACCACTTAGCGAACAGACACCACTGCTAGGCATATAGGCGCCTCGTAGTGGGAGCCCTAGCCTGAGTGATCGTGTCTACCACCGCGGGTGGTTGGCCACTTAGGTCTTCCGCGTCCCGCCAAGAGCCAGACGTGAACATTCCAGAGGTCTGGTCGCGGGTGCCAGATGGTGCCCCATCCCTGAGAGAGGAGAACCCTCCTCAGGGGAATTCGCCAGGGAGGGACTGTCGTGAGGGCGTGAGGCCTGAGACCCAAGTCTGGGTGGGCCAGTAGGGTGCCACTAGGATGACTTGCTTCTCGTCCTCCCTGACCCTGCACAGGGTCTGTGCAAGTATGCTCACTGGGGGGAATGCATATTAGCGTGGCCCCCGGGGCCAGTTGTCTGCCAGCACATCTGTGCCGAGGGAAGCCTCGGTCAGGGTGTACCAGAGCGGGCATTGGGGGGATTCCCGGGAAGCGAACAGGCTTACCTGCTCTTGACCGAATCGACTCCAAACCAGCTGGACCACCTGGGGGTGAAGCCTCCACCCTCCCTGAGTGTGACCTGCATCTGCCGCGCTGTCGAGGTCGTGCAGGATGTGAGTGCTGCTGACTCCAGAGGAGGAGGCGGCGGGCGAATTGCGACATGTGACACGAGCGCAAGCCGCCTTGTTGGCTACTGTATGCTACCATCGCCATGTTGTCCATTCGGACCAACAAGTTCTTGCCCTGGATCAACGGCCAAAGCCTCCACAGGGCAAACAACATTGCGAGCAACTCGAGGCAGTTGACATGCCAATGCAGTCGCAGCCCTGTCCTGGAGCCCACGGCTGTGTGCCCATTGCACACAGCGCCCCAGCCACACGTGCCTGGGGAACTTGCACTAAGGGGACTCCTGCCCGTAGGAATGCAAGGCCCGTCCAAGGGCTGAACAAGTACTGGTAGATCGGTGTGATGACAACGCGATGTGTGCCATGGCGCCATGCCCACCTCGCAACTCGAGTCTGATGCCAGTGCTGAAGTGGTCTCATATGCATCGACCCGTGCGGCGTGACCGCCGTCGAGGACGCCATATGCTCCAGGAGCCTCTGAAAATGCTTCAGTGGGACCGCCGTTCAGCACTGACTGCGTGCGCTCACTTGTGAGTCTAACTCCAAACTGAGAAAAGAGATACTCTGTACCGGGGAGAGCTGCTCTTTCCCCAGTTGACCCAAAGCCCCAACCGGCTGAGATGCTCGAGAGTGAGCTAGAGCCAGCCAGCCAGTCGTCGAAACAGTTGAGGATGTAGATGCCCACTTTCCTTAGCGGAGAAAGGGCTGCCTCTGCGACTTCTGTGAAGACGTGAGGTGACAGGGACTGACCGAAGGGGAGGACCTTGTAGTGGTGCGCCCGGCCCTCGAAGACGAACTGAAGAAAGGGACTGTGCCGAGGAGAAACCGAGATGTTGAAGTACGTGTCCTTCAGGTCTACCGCCACGAACCAATCCTGATGCCGGATGCTCGCTAACATGCATTTCCGTGTCAGCAACTTGAACGGGAGTCTGTGTAAGGCCCGGTTCAGAACTCGCAGGTCCAAGATTGGCCGCAACCCACCGCTTTCCTTGGTATGATGAAGTAGGGGCTGTAGAACCCCTTCTTCATCTTGGCTGGAGGAACAGGCTCTACCGCGTCCTTCCGCAGAAGGGACGCTATCTCCGCGGGGATGGCAGCAGCGTTCTCGCCCTACACTTGAGGTAAAACGGATGCCACTGAACCCAGAGGGTGCCTGGTGAACTGAATCGCATAGCCGAGTCAGACGGTCCTGTCAGCCATCACGACGGGTTGGGGAGTGCAAGCCACACCCCCAAGCTCTGGGTGAGGGGGACCAAAGAGACAATCGTTTCGGACATAACGGCGGGTGGGGCCTCGCAGTGCGGCGGAGCCGGAGGAGCCACGTTGAGGGGGCTCTGACCGCGAACTCGTGGCCGTGCTGAGTCTGGGGACATCGAAGCACTTACCTGGCTCCGGGTATCCACCATAGGACCAGTCAGTGACAGGGGAGGAGGGAACCGTCCTCGTAGTCCGTCACAACCGCCCGGGCGGGTGTGTTATGCCACAGCTGGGCGGCGTTTTGCGGGCACAGGTGCACCGCATCTGCCTTATCCACCTGGGGAATCGCCGAGTACCCCCTGGCAGCCCCACTGTTGAGGGTAGTGAGAGCGGAGGAGCTCAGAGACCGGGTCCGGGCAGTGAAAGGTGCCCGCCACGACCTTGTGAGCTCCTCATGCACCTCCAGGAAGAAAGGGACTGGGGCGGGGCGTGGGCGTGAGTGGCACTCCGAGCCCAGGAACCAATCATCAGGGGGGAGTGGAGGGTTCCACTCCAGCCCGACGCTCGCAGCTGCCTGTGACTGGGCGCCCGCACCCAAAGGTGGGAGCCCAGTCGAGTCCTCAGCGTCAGACTGGACCAGCCCGCTCTCCGATGCTGCAATCGAGAGCTCATCCACTTCACGAGCGCCGAATGAGACAGCAAACTCGCCTTGAAACGAGCCGGCGGTCTCATCACAGAACTCGACTGGGGAAAACGAGTGTACTGGGGAATGGGAGGTCTGTGGGGAGTTTGCATGCCAGTCCCCAAATTGCCCCCAGTGCTAACCGATGTGGCCTCAAACCCGTAGGTAGAAGGACCGAGGCGGGGAGCTGCTGGGGTGGCTTTCCCTCTAACGACGGAAAGCCGCGACTGCAACGTTGCCATGGTCATGCTCTCGCAGTGAGAACATGACCCGTCCACGAACCCTGTCTCCGCATTGGCAGCAACCAAGCACGTAAGACAGCGATCGTGGCCGTCGGAAGTGGATAGGTAATGACCGCAACCAGGAATTTCACACAAACAGAAAGACATCTTTAAAAAGACACTCTCCGTGAGTGCCACTCATTTAGAAGGAAAAATATACTCTTTTAGTAGAAGAATATACTCTTTTAGCTGCTGAAGTGCCCAGGGATGTTCTCTGCACTCCACCGGTGCACGAGGGGGAGAAACAACTGTAATGCGCCGTAAATCCAACAGCTTTCGAGGTGAATGGATCGGCAGAGTAATTCAGCTCACTGAATACAACCGCTCGGCTCCGAAGAGAAAATCTGAATGAGTGGTTGCGAGCCAGCTCCTTTTATACCCGTATGTCTGGGGGAGTGGCATTCAAATTCCACTCGCCAATTCCCATTGGCCTCTTCTCAAAGATCAGAGGTGTTTGAGGCTCCCAAGGGCGACCCCTAGTGTCACTATATCGACACAACGTCGAGTGAGTGACAGATAGGGAACTTGTGACCAGTCATGGTACAAGTGGTAAAACTATCTTGTATGCTTGTATGCGTCATTGTCAGATCATGGTGATGCATGATTCAGGCAAACTTAATAGTTTGGTTATCACATAGGTTTCACAACTATCACCCCAATTATCACAACGAAATATGATTGATGGTGACAGCTGCAAGCAACAGTTTACAGTAAATGGCACACTTAAACTCTTAGGAGATTTTCTTTGCACTTCCTAAAGGTCAATTTGAGTCAGATCTGCCATTGGTGACTTAAAATGTAGTGTTTTACAAACATTAGTTTTCTGTAAATTTTGTTGTGTTGTAGATAATTATTTTGGGTAACACTTTTACATTAAGGTTCTATTCATTAACATTACAGTAGTTAACTAGATTAGTTAACAAGAACTAAAAATGAAAAATACTTCTGCAGCACTTGGTTAATGTTGAATTCAACATATACTAATGCATTTTTAAAATCAAAAATTGTCTATGTTACATAATTTAGTATATTATTAACTATTATAAAATGGATAGTTCCAGTCCTTGATAAAGCACAGCTTTGACCTCCTCACTGAACTTCTATTTGTATCACTCCACAGCACACATAGCTAACAGTTATTCTTGTTGCCTTGCAATGTTCTGTTTACTGCCAGGGACTATCATTTATGGTGGAAGGATGGCATTTAAAGAATTTACTTGCAAAATATAACATTTTAATTAACTTTTGTGTCCTTAATATTTTTATTATGTGGTGAACGTTTTATAAAATGTATTTTACATTTTGTTTTGCTTTTTACTTATTTCTATTTTGTTGGGGATTCATTTTGATGTGTTGTGACTAAATCTTGTGTTGTAGCTTATTTCCATTGTGTTTTTGGTGACTAAATTTGTTTGTGTTGTGACTTTTTCTGTTTTGTTGTGGCATACTTCTATTGTGTTGTGCCAACATTTTGTTGTGTTGTGATTTATGTTTTGTTGTGGCTTAATTTTGTTGTGTTATTAGTTTTTTCTGTTTTGTTGTGGCATACTTCTATTGTGTTGTGACAAAATTTGGTTGTGTTGTGACTTTCTGTTTTTGTGGCATACATCTATTGTGTTGTGACTAAATTTTGTTGTGTTATAACTAAGTGTTGTGTTGTGACTACTTTTTTGTTGTGGCATAGTTCTATTGTGTTGTATCTTTTTTCTGTTTTGTTGTGGCATACTTCTATTGTGTTGTGACTAAATGTTGTGTTGTGACTACTTTTTTGTTGTGGCATACTTCTATTGTGCTGTGACAAACTTTTGCTGTGTTGTGACTTTTCCGTTTTGTTGTGGCTTAATTTTGTTGTGTTGTGACTTTTCTGTTGTGTTGTGGCACACTTCTATTGTGTTGTGACTCAATTTTGTTGTGTTGTGACTTTTTTCTGTTTTGTTGTGGCATACTTCTATTGTGTTGTGACTAAACTGTGTTGTGCTGTGACTTTTTTTGTTTTGTTGTGACTAAATTTGTTTGTGTTGTGACTTTTTCTGTTTTGTTGTGGCATACTTCTATTGTGTTGTGCCAACCTTTTGTTGTGTTGTGATTTATGTTTTGTTGTGGCTTAATTTTGTTGTGTTATGAGTTTTTTCTGTTTTGTTGTGGCAATACTTCTATTTTGTTGTGACTAAATGTTGTTGTGTTGTGACTTTTCTCTCTTTTGTTGTGACTAAATGTTGTTGTGTTGTGACTTTCTTCTGTTTTGTTGTGACTAAATGTTGTTGTGTTGTGACTTTTTTCTGTTTTGTTGTGGCTTAATTTTTTGTGTTGTGACTTTTTTCTGTTTTGTTGTGGCATACTTCTATTGTGTTGTGACAAAATGTTGTTGTGTTGTGACTTTTTTCTGTTTTGTTGTGACTAAATGTTGTTGTGTTGTGACTTTTTTCTGTTTTGTTGTGGCATACTTCTATTGTGTTGTGACTAAATTTTGTTGTGTTGTGACTTTTTCTGTTTTGTTGTGGCTTCATTTTGTTATGTTGTGACTTTTTTCTGTTTTGTTGTGGCATACTTCTATTGTGTTGTGATTAAATTTTGTTGTGTTGTGACTTTCAGTTTTGTTATGGCATACGTCTATTGTGTTGTTACTAAATTTTGTTGTGTTGTGACTTTTTTCTGATTTGTTGTGGCATAGCTCTATTGTGTTGTTACTAAATGTTGTTGTGTTGTGACTTTTTTCTGTTTTGTTGCGGCATACTTCTACTGTGTTGTGACTAAATTTTGTTGTGTTGTGACAAAATGTTGTTGTGTTGTGGCTTAATTTTGCTATGTTGTGACTTTTCTGTTTTGTTGTTGCTTAATTTTGTTGTGTCGTGGCTAATCTTTTAGTTGTATTTTATTGATTTGTTGTGTCACTGTGGCTTATCTTTGTTGTGTTGCCTTGCTAATTTTGTTGTGTTGTGCACCCACAGGCCACTGTAAGAATCTGTTATACACACATATGACTTGCTGGGTTTGCTGTACACATACTGATCTTATTCTCTCCTGTTCCCCTGTAAAAAAATTGGCAAAATCCTATCCTGTGCCGAAGGTTTGAATGTGTATGTTTGAATGTACATGTTGTGTGAGTTATGTGTGGAAGTAAGGAGTTAAAGGTTAAAGGTGCACTCAGTAACTTTAGTCTTTGTGTCATCTTGGACTTACATTGACACCTAGTGGCGTGGATGCAGCATAATTTAAAATCAATATTTTTCAGTTTCAGATGCCATCGTAGAAATTTTGTATTCACAGTCAGCCATGATTACTTTAATCAGTAGTGAAAGTGTGAAATAACATGCCGGTTGCTGAGATTAAGTGAGTAGTATTTGGCTGGTCATGTGATTCTAACATGGCAGCCCCCATGTGCGGACACTCTCCATGTAGAATAAAACAGCTTTTATAAGGTTACTGATATGAATGGAGTCTTCATTTTAATGTGAGTGGTCATGATCTCCTACATCTATTGCAAAATTACAATTCATGTCTTAAGGAGTTCAACTTTTTTAATGAGGAAAAAATTAATGAATGCACCTTTAAGAATGTAATTGTTTGCTCCAATAGCGACACTGAACAGGACTGCACTTTGTTTGTTTCAGTGGCCCTACTGGGCCAGACATAACAACATTGGTTAAAGCAAAGGTGTGAGTTTGTAGCGGTGGGACTAACTTGTCCAATGGAGGACAGAGGGAGTGTTTGAAACTTGTTCAGGAACAGTCATTGTTTTGCAGTTTTGTTTGGTGCCACTAGAGGCTCAAAAATTACACACTTCACCTTTAAGATCGAACAACAGAAAAAGGAATACAGAGTGTGTGTGTCTGGGTGGTATGTGATACCTAGACAAACAACGTTCTTTATGAGCACAATGTCAATCTGTTTGACGCTCAAGTGCCAAATCTGATCTCTGGGTATATCTTATCTGCTTCAGCTATGTAACTTCCACCTGC